>NC_138310.1:40097500-40470000 GCF_965601325.2 Salmo salar | reverse complement strand
ACCTTGGTCTGTTCTATTGTCTCCCTCTAACCTTGGTTTGTTCTATTGTCTCTCTCTAACCTTGGTCTGTTTTATTGCCTCCCTCTAACCTTGGTCTATTCTATTGTCTCCCTCTAACCTTGGTTTGTTCTATTGTCTCTCTCTAACCTTGGTCTGTTCTATTGTCTCCCTCTAACTGTGTCTGTTCAATTGTCTGTCTATCCTTGATCTGTTCTTTTGTCTCTCTAACCTTGGTCTGTTATACTGTCTCCCTCTAACCTTTGGTCTATTCTATTGTCTCGCTCTAACCTTGGTCTGTTCTATTGTCTCCCTCTAACCTTGGTCTGTTTTATTGTCTCCCTCTAACCTTGGTCTGTTTTATTGTCTCCCTCTAACCTTGGTCTGTTATATTGTCTCCCTCTAACCTTGGTCTGTTCTATTGTCTCCCTCTAACATTGGTCTGTTCTATTGTCTCTAACCTTGGTCTATTATATTGTCTCCCTCTAACCTTGGTCTGTTCTATTGTCTCCCTCTAACCTTGGTCTGTTCTATTGTCTCCCTCTAACTTTTGGTCTATTCTATTGTCTCCCTCTAACCTTGGTCTGTTCAAAAGTCTCCCTCTAACCTTGGTCTGTTTTATTGTCTCCCTCTAACCTTGGTCTGTTCTATTGTCTCTAACCTTGGTCTATTCTATTTTCTCCCTCTAACCTTGGTCTGTTCTATTGTCTCCTTCTAACCTTGGTCTGTTCTATTGTCTCCCTCTAACCTCGGTCTGTTCTATTGTCTCCCTCTAACCTTGGTCTATTCTATTGTCTCCCTCTAACCTTGGTCTGTTCTATTGTCTCCCTCTAACCTTGGTCTATTATATTGTCTCCCTCTGACCTTGGTCTGTTCTATTGTCTCCCTCTAACCTTTGGTCTTTTCTATTGTCTCCCTCTAACCTTGGTCTGTTCTATTGTCTCCCTCTAACCTTGGTCTGTTTTATTGTCTCCCTCTAACCTTGGTCTGTTCTATTGTCTCTAACCTTGGTCTATTCTATTGTCTCCCTCTGACCTTGGTCTGTTCTATTGTCTCCCTCTAACCTTTGGTCTTTTCTATTGTCTCCCTCTAACCTTGGTCTGTTCTATTGTCTCCCTCTAACCTTGGTCTGTTTTATTGTCTCCCTCTAACCTTGGTCTGTTTTATTGTCTCTAACCTTGTTCTGTTCTATTGTCTCCCTCTAACCTTGGTCAGTTCTATTGTCTCTAACCTCAGTCTGTTCTATTGTCTCCCTCTAACCTTGGTCTGTTCTATTGTCTCTAACCTTGGTCTATTCTATTGTCTCCCTCTAACCTTGGTCTGTTCTATTGTCTCCCTCTAACCTTGGTCTGTTCTATTGTCTCCCTCTAACCTTTGGTCTTTTCTATTGTCTCCCTCTAACCTTGGTCTGTTCTATTGTCTCCCTCTAACCTTGGTCTGTTTTATTGTCTCCCTCTAACCTTGGTCTGTTCTATTGTCTCTAACCTTGGTCTATTCTATTGTCTCCCTCTAACCTTGTTCTGTTCTATTGTCTCCTTCTAACCTTGGTCTGTTCTATGGTCTCCCTCTAACCTCGGTCTGTTCTATTGTCTCCCTCTAACCTTGGTCTGTTCTATTGTCTCTAACCTTGGTCTGTTCTATTGTCTCTAACCTTGGTCTGTTCTATTGTCTCCCTCTAACCTTGGTCTGTTCTATTGTCTCCCTCTAACCTTGGTCTGTTCTATTGTCTCTAACCTTTGTCTATTCTATTGTCTCCCTCTAACCTTGTTCTGTTCTATTGTCTCCCTCTAACCTTGGTCTGTTCTATTGTCTCTAACCTCAGTCTGTTCTATTGTCTCCCTCTAACCTTTGTCTGTTCTATTGTCTCCCTCTAACCTTTGGTCTTTTCTATTGTCTCCCTCTAACCTTGGTCTGTTCTATTGTCTCCCTCTAACCTTGGTCTGTTTTATTGTCTCCCTCTAACCTTGGTCTGTTCTATTGTCTCTAACCTTGGTCTGTTCTATTGTCTCTAACCTTGGTCTATTCTATTGTCTCACTCTAACCTGGGTCTGATCTATTGTCTCCCTCTAACCTTGGTCTGTTCTATTGTCTCTAACCTTGGTCTATTCTATTGTCTCCCTCTAACCTTGGTCTGTTCTATTGTCTCCCTCTAACCTTGGTCTGTTCTATTGTCTCTAACCTTGGTCTATTCTATTGTCTCCCTCTAACCTTGGTCTGTTCTATTGTCTCCCTCTAACCTTGGTCTGTTCTATTGTCTCTAACCTTGGTCTATTCTATTGTCTCCCTCTAACCTTGGTCTGTTCTATTGTCTCCCTCTAACCTTTGGTCTATTCTATTGTCTCCCTCTAACCTTGGTCTGTTCTATTGTCTCTAACCTTGGTCTATTCTATTGTCTCCCTCTAACCTTGTTCTGTTCTATTGTCTCCTTCTAACCTTGGTCTGTTCTATTGTCTCCCTCTAACCTCGGTCTGTTCTATTGTCTCCCTCTAACCTTGGTCTGTTCTATTGTCTCTAACCTTGGTCTGTTCTATTGTCTCTAACCTTGGTCTGTTCTATTGTCTCCCTCTAACCTTGGTCTGTTCTATTGTCTCCCTCTAACCTTGGTCTGTTCTATTGTCTCTAACCTTTGTCTATTCTATTGTCTCCCTCTAACCTTGTTCTGTTCTATTGTCTCCCTCTAACCTTGGTCTGTTCTATTGTCTCTAACCTCAGTCTGTTCTTTGTCTCCCTCTAACCTTTGTCTGTTCTATTGTCTCCCTCTAACCTTTGGTCTTTTCTATTGTCTCCCTCTAACCTTGGTCTGTTCTATTGTCTCCCTCTAACCTTGGTCTGTTTTATTGTCTCCCTCTAACCTTGGTCTGTTCTATTGTCTCTAACCTTGGTCTATTCTATTGTCTCCCTCTAACCTTGTTCTGTTCTATTGTCTCCTTCTAACCTTGGTCTGTTCTATTGTCTCCCTCTAACCTCGGTCTATTCTATTGTCTCCCTCTAACCTTGGTCTGTTCTATTGTCTCCCTCTAACCTTGGTTTGTTCTATTGTCTCTCTCTAACCTTGGTCTGTTCTATTGTCTCCCTCTAACCTTGGTCTATTCTATTGTCTCCCTCTAACCTTGGTTTGTTCTATTGTCTCTCTCTAACCTTGGTCTGTTCTATTGTCTCCCTCTAACTGTGTCTGTTCAATTGTCTGTCTATCCTTGATCTGTTCTTTTGTCTCTCTAACCTTGGTCTGTTATACTGTCTCCCTCTAACCTTTGGTCTATTCTATTGTCTCCCTCTAACGTTGGTCTGTTCTATTGTCTCCCTCTAACCTTGGTCTGTTTTATTGTCTCTCTCTAACCTTGGTCTGTGTTATTGTCTCCCTCTAACCTTGGTCTGTTTTATTGTCTCCCTCTAACCTTGGTCTGTTCTATTGTCTCCCTCTAACCTTGGTCTGTTCTATTGTCTCCCTCTAACCTTGGTCTGTTCTATTGTCTCTAACCTTGGTCTATTATATTGTCTCCCTCTAACCTTGGTCTGTTCAATTGTCTCCCTCTAACCTTTGGTCTATTCTATTGTCTCCCTCTAACCTTGGTCTGTTCTATTGTCTCCCTCTAACCTTGGTCTGTTTTATTGTCTCCCTCTAACCTTGGTCTGTTTTATTGTCTCTAACCTTGTTCTGTTCTATTGTCTCCCTCTAACCTTGGTCAGTTCTATTGTCTCTAACCTCAGTCTGTTCTATTGTCTCCCTCTAACCTTGGTCTGTTCTATTGTCTCTAACCTTGGTCTATTCTATTGTCTCCCTCTAACCTTGGTCTGTTCTATTGTCTCCCTCTAACCTTGGTCTGTTCTATTGTCTCCCTCTAACCTTTGGTCTTTTCTATTGTCTCCCTCTAACCTTGGTCTGTTCTATTGTCTCCCTCTAACCTTGGTCTGTTTTATTGTCTCCCTCTAACCTTGGTCTGTTCTATTGTCTCTAACCTTGGTCTATTCTATTGTCTCCCTCTAACCTTGTTCTGTTCTATTGTCTCCTTCTAACCTTGGTCTGTTCTATTGTCTCCCTCTAACCTCGGTCTGTTCTATTGTCTCCCTCTAACCTCGGTCTATTCTATTGTCTCCCTCTAACCTTGGTCTGTTCTATTGTCTCTAACCTTGGTCTGTTCTATTGTCTCTAACCTTGGTCTGTTCTATTGTCTCCCTCTAACCTTGGTCTGTTCTATTGTCTCCCTCTAACCTTGTTCTGTTCTATTGTCTCCCTCTAACCTTGGTCTGTTCTATTGTCTCTAACCTCAGTCTGTTCTATTGTCTCCCTCTAACCTTTGTCTGTTCTATTGTCTCCCTCTAACCTTGGTCTATTCTATTGTCTCCCTCTAACCTTGTTCTGTTCTATTGTCTCCTTCTAACCTTGGTCTGTTCTATTGTCTCCCTCTAACCTCGGTCTATTCTATTGTCTCCCTCTAACCTTGGTCTGTTCTATTGTCTCCCTCTAACCTTGGTTTGTTCTATTGTCTCTCTCTAACCTTGGTCTGTTCTATTGTCTCCCTCTAACCTTGGTCTATTCTATTGTCTCCCTCTAACCTTGGTTTGTTCTATTGTCTCTCTCTAACCTTGGTCTGTTCTATTGTCTCCCTCTAACTGTGTCTGTTCAATTGTCTGTCTATCCTTGATCTGTTCTTTTGTCTCTCTAACCTTGGTCTGTTATACTGTCTCCCTCTAACCTTTGGTCTATTCTATTGTCTCCCTCTAACGTTTGTCTGTTCTATTGTCTCCCTCTAACCTTGGTCTGTTTTATTGTCTCTCTCTAACCTTGGTCTGTGTTATTGTCTCCCTCTAACCTTGGTCTGTTTTATTGTCTCCCTCTAACCTTGGTCTGTTCTATTGTCTCCCTCTAACCTTGGTCTGTTCTATTGTCTCCCTCTAACCTTGGTCTGTTCTATTGTCTCTAACCTTGGTCTATTATATTGTCTCCCTCTAACCTTGGTCTGTTCAATTGTCTCCCTCTAACCTTTGGTCTATTCTATTGTCTCCCTCTAACCTTGGTCTGTTCTATTGTCTCCCTCTAACCTTGGTCTGTTTTATTGTCTCCCTCTAACCTTGGTCTGTTTTATTGTCTCTAACCTTGTTCTGTTCTATTGTCTCCCTCTAACCTTGGTCAGTTCTATTGTCTCTAACCTCAGTCTGTTCTATTGTCTCCCTCTAACCTTGGTCTGTTCTATTGTCTCTAACCTTGGTCTATTCTATTGTCTCCCTCTAACCTTGGTCTGTTCTATTGTCTCCCTCTAACCTTGGTCTGTTCTATTGTCTCCCTCTAACCTTTGGTCTTTTCTATTGTCTCCCTCTAACCTTGGTCTGTTCTATTGTCTCCCTCTAACCTTGGTCTGTTTTATTGTCTCCCTCTAACCTTGGTCTGTTCTATTGTCTCTAACCTTGGTCTATTCTATTGTCTCCCTCTAACCTTGTTCTGTTCTATTGTCTCCTTCTAACCTTGGTCTGTTCTATTGTCTCCCTCTAACCTCGGTCTGTTCTATTGTCTCCCTCTAACCTCGGTCTATTCTATTGTCTCCCTCTAACCTTGGTCTTTTCTATTGTCTCTAACCTTGGTCTGTTCTATTGTCTCTAACCTTGGTCTGTTCTATTGTCTCCCTCTAACCTTGGTCTGTTCTATTGTCTCCCTCTAACCTTGTTCTGTTCTATTGTCTCCCTCTAACCTTGGTCTGTTCTATTGTCTCTAACCTCAGTCTGTTCTATTGTCTCCCTCTAACCTTTGTCTGTTCTATTGTCTCCCTCTAACCTTTGTCTGTTCTATTGTCTCCCTCTAACCTTGGTCTGTTCTATTGTCTCCCTCTAACCTTGGTCTGTTTTATTGTCTCCCTCTAACCTTGGTCTGTTCTATTGTCTCTAACCTTGGTCTATTCTATTGTCTCCCTCTAACCTTGTTCTGTTCTATTGTCTCCTTCTAACCTTGGTCTGTTCTACTGTCTCCCTCTAACCTCGGTCTATTCTATTGTCTCCCTCTAACCTTGGTCTGTTCTATTGTCTCCCTCTAACCTTGGTTTGTTCTATTGTCTCTCTCTAACCTTGGTCTGTTCTATTGTCTCCCTCTAACCTTGGTCTATTCTATTGTCTCCCTCTAACCTTGGTTTGTTCTATTGTCTCTCTCTAACCTTGGTCTGTTCTATTGTCTCCCTCTAACTGTGTCTGTTCAATTGTCTGTCTATCCTTGATCTGTTCTTTTGTCTCTCTAACCTTGGTCTGTTATACTGTCTCCCTCTAACCTTTGGTCTATTCTATTGTCTCCCTCTAACCTTGGTCTGTTCTATTGTCTCCCTCTAACCTTGGTCCGTTCTATTGTCTCCCTCTAACCTTGGTCTGTTCTATTGTCTCCCTCTAACATTGGTCTGTTCTATTGTCTCTAACCTTGGTCTATTATATTGTCTCCCTCTAACCTTGGTCTGTTGTATTGTCTCCCTCTAACTTTTGGTCTATTCTATTGTCTCCTTCTAACCTTGGTCTGTTCAAAAGTCTCCCTCTAACCTTGGTCTGTTTTATTGTCTCCCTCTAACCTTGGTCTGTTCTATTGTCTCTAACCTTGGTCTGTTCTATTGTCTCCCTCTAACCTTGGTCTGTTCTATTGTCTCCTTCTAACCTTGGTCTGTTCTATTGTCTCCCTCTAACCTCGGTCTGTTCTATTGTCTCCCTCTAACCTCGGTCTATTCTATTGTCTCCCTCTAACCTTGGTCTGTTCTATTGTCTCCCTCTAACCTCGGTCTGTTCTATTGTCTCCCTCTAACCTCGGTCTATTCTATTGTCTCCCTCTAACCTTGGTCTATTCTATTGTCTCCCTCTAACCTTGGTCTGTGCTATTGTCTCCCTCTAACCTTGGTCTGTTGTATTGTCTCTAACCTTGGTCTATTCTATTGTCTCCCTCTAACCTTGGTCTGTTCCATTGTCTCCCTCTAACCTTGGTCTGTTCTATTGTCTCCCTCTAACCTTGGTCTGTTCTATTGTCTCTAACCTTGGTCTATTCTATTGTCTCCCTCTAACCTGGGTCTGATCTATTGTCTCCCTCTAACCTTGGTCTGTTCTATTGTCTCTAACCTTGGTCTATTCTATTGTCTCCCTCTAACCTTGGTCTGTTCTATTGTCTCCCTCTAACCTTGGTCTGTTCTATTGTCTCTAACCTTGGTCTATTCTATTGTCTCCCTCTAACCTTGGTCTGTTCTATTGTCTCTCTCTAACCTTGGTCTGTTCTATTGTCTCCCTCTAACCTTGGTCTATTCTATTGTCTCCCTCTAACCTTGGTCTGTTCTATTGTCTCCCTCTAACCTTGGTCTGTTTTATTGTCTCCCTCTAACCTTGGTCTGTTCTATTGTCTCTAACCTTGGTCTATTCTATTGTCTCCCTCTAACCTTGTTCTGTTCTATTGTCTCCTTCTAACCTTGGTCTGTTCTATTGTCTCCCTCTAACCTCGGTCTATTCTATTGTCTCCCTCTAACCTTGGTCTGTTCTATTGTCTCCCTCTAGCCTTGGTCTGTTCTATTGTCTCCCTCTAACCTTGGTTTGTTCTATTGTCTCTCTCTAACCTTGGTCTGTTCTATTGTCTCCCTCTAACCTTGGTCTATTCTATTGTCTCCCTCTAACCTTGGTTTGTTCTATTGTCTCTCTCTAACCTTGGTCTGTTCTATTGTCTCCCTCTAACTGTGTCTGTTCAATTGTCTGTCTATCCTTGATCTGTTCTTTTGTCTCTCTAACCTTGCTCTGTTATACTGTCTCCCTCTAACCTTTGGTCTATTCTATTGTCTCCCTCTAACCTTGGTCTGTTCTATTGTCTCCCTCTAACCTTGGTCTGTTTTATTGTCTCTCTCTAACCTTGGTCTGTGTTATTGTCTCCCTCTAACCTTGGTCTGTTCTATTGTCTCCCTCTAACCTTGGTCTGTTCTATTTTCTCCCTCTAACCTTGGTCTGTTCTATTGTCTCCCTCTAACATTGGTCTGTTCTATTGTCTCTAACCTTGGTCTATTATATTGTCTCCCTCTAACCTTGGTCTGTTGTATTGTCTCCCTCTAACTTTTGGTCTATTCTATTGTCTCCCTCTAACCTTGGTCTGTTCAAAAGTCTCCCTCTAACATTGGTCTGTTCTATTGTCTCTAACCTTGGTCTATTATATTGTCTCCCTCTAACCTTGGTCTGTTTTATTGTCTCCCTCTAACCTTGGTCTGTTCTATTGTCTCTAACCTTGGTCTATTCTATTGTCTCCCTCTAACCTTGGTCTGTTCTGTTGTCTCCTTCTATCCTTGGTCTGTTCTATTGTCTCCCTCTAACCTCGGTCTGTTCTATTGTCTCCCTCTAACCTCGGTCTATTCTATTGTCTCCCTCTAACCTTGGTCTGTTCTATTGTCTCCCTCTAACCTCGGTCTGTTCTATTGTCTCCCTCTAACCTCGGTCTATTCTATTGTCTCCCTCTAACCTTGGTCTATTCTATTGTCTCCCTCTAACCTTGGTCTGTGCTATTGTCTCCCTCTAACCTTGGTCTGTTGTATTGTCTCTAACCGTGGTCTATTCTATTGTCTCCCTCTAACCTTGGTCTGTTCCATTGTCTCCCTCTAACCTTGGTCTGTTCTATTGTCTCCCTCTAACCTTGGTCTGTTCTATTGTCTCTAACCTTGGTCTATTCTATTGTCTCCCTCTAACCTGGGTCTGATCTATTGTCTCCCTCTAACCTTGGTCTGTTCTATTGTCTCTAACCTTGGTCTATTCTATTGTCTCCCTCTAACCTTGGTCTGTTCTATTGTCTCCCTCTAACCTTGGTCTGTTCTATTGTCTCTAACCTTGGTCTATTCTATTGTCTCCCTCTAACCTTGGTCTGTTCTATTGTCTCTAACCTTTGTCTATTCTATTGTCTCCCTTTAACCTTGTTCTGTTCTATTGTCTCCCTCTAACCTTGGTCTGTTCTATTGTCTCTAACCTCAGTCTGTTCTATTGTCTCCCTCTAACCTTTGTCTGTTCTATTGTCTCCCTCTAACCTTTGGTCTTTTCTATTGTCTCCCTCTAACCTTGGTCTGTTCTATTGTCTCCCTCTAACCTTGGTCTGTTTTATTGTCTCCCTCTAACCTTGGTCTGTTCTATTGTCTCTAACCTTGGTCTATTCTATTGTCTCCCTCTAACCTTGTTCTGTTCTATTGTCTCCTTCTAACCTTGGTCTGTTCTATTGTCTCCCTCTAACCTCGGTCTATTCTATTGTCTCCCTCTAACCTTGGTCTGTTCTATTGTCTCCCTCTAACCTTGGTTTGTTCTATTGTCTCTCTCTAACCTTGGTCTGTTCTATTGTCTCCCTCTAACCTTGGTCTATTCTATTGTCTCCCTCTAACCTTGGTTTGTTCTATTGTCTCTCTCTAACCTTGGTCTGTTCTATTGTCTCCCTCTAACTGTGTCTGTTCAATTGTCTGTCTATCCTTGATCTGTTCTTTTGTCTCTCTAACCTTGGTCTGTTATACTGTCTCCCTCTAACCTTTGGTCTATTCTATTGTCTCCCTCTAACGTTGGTCTGTTCTATTGTCTCCCTCTAACCTTGGTCTGTTTTATTGTCTCTCTCTAACCTTGGTCTGTGTTATTGTCTCCCTCTAACCTTGGTCTGTTCTATTGTCTCCCTCTAACCTTGGTCCGTTCTATTGTCTCCCTCTAACCTTGGTCTGTTCTATTGTCTCCCTCTAACATTGGTCTGTTCTATTGTCTCTAACCTTGGTCTATTATATTGTCTCCCTCTAACCTTGGTCTGTTGTATTGTCTCCCTCTAACTTTTGGTCTATTCTATTGTCTCCTTCTAACCTTGGTCTGTTCAAAAGTCTCCCTCTAACCTTGGTCTGTTTTATTGTCTCCCTCTAACCTTGGTCTGTTCTATTGTCTCTAACCTTGGTCTGTTCTATTGTCTCCCTCTAACCTTGGTCTGTTCTATTGTCTCCTTCTAACCTTGGTCTGTTCTATTGTCTCCCTCTAACCTTGGTCTGTTCTATTGTCTCCCTCTAACCTCGGTCTGTTCTATTGTCTCCCTCTAACCTCGGTCTATTCTATTGTCTCCCTCTAACCTTGGTCTATTCTATTGTCTCCCTCTAACCTTGGTCTGTGCTATTGTCTCCCTCTAACCTTGGTCTGTTGTATTGTCTCTAACCTTGGTCTATTCTATTGTCTCCCTCTAACCTTGGTCTGTTCCATTGTCTCCCTCTAACCTTGGTCTGTTCTATTGTCTCCCTCTAACCTTGGTCTGTTCTATTGTCTCCCTCTAACCTCGGTCTATTCTATTGTCTCCCTCTAACCTTGGTCTATTCTATTGTCTCCCTCTAACCTTGGTCTGTGCTATTGTCTCCCTCTAACCTTGGTCTGTTGTATTGTCTCTAACCTTGGTCTATTCTATTGTCTCCCTCTAACCTTGGTCTGTTCCATTGTCTCCCTCTAACCTTGGTCTGTTCTATTGTCTCCCTCTAACCTTGGTCTGTTCTATTGTCTCTAACCTTGGTCTATTCTATTGTCTCCCTCTAACCTGGGTCTGATCTATTGTCTCCCTCTAACCTTGGTCTGTTCTATTGTCTCTAACCTTGGTCTATTCTATTGTCTCCCTCTAACCTTGGTCTGTTCTATTGTCTCCCTCTAACCTTGGTCTGTTCTATTGTCTCTAACCTTGGTCTATTCTATTGTCTCCCTCTAACCTTGGTCTGTTCTATTGTCTCTCTCTAACCTTGGTCTGTTCTATTGTCTCCCTCTAACCTTGGTCTATTCTATTGTCTCCCTCTAACCTTGGTCTGTTCTATTGTCTCCCTCTAACCTTGGTCTGTTTTATTGTCTCCCTCTAACCTTGGTCTGTTCTATTGTCTCTAACCTTGGTCTATTCTATTGTCTCCCTCTAACCTTGTTCTGTTCTATTGTCTCCTTCTAACCTTGGTCTGTTCTATTGTCTCCCTCTAACCTCGGTCTATTCTATTGTCTCCCTCTAACCTTGGTCTGTTCTATTGTCTCCCTCTAACCTTGGTCTGTTCTATTGTCTCCCTCTAACCTTGGTTTGTTCTATTGTCTCTCTCTAACCTTGGTCTGTTCTATTGTCTCCCTCTAACCTTGGTCTATTCTATTGTCCCCCTCTAACCTTGGTTTGTTCTATTGTCTCTCTCTAACCTTGGTCTGTTCTATTGTCTCCCTCTAACTGTGTCTGTTCAATTGTCTGTCTATCCTTGATCTGTTCTTTTGTCTCTCTAACCTTGCTCTGTTATACTGTCTCCCTCTAACCTTTGGTCTATTCTATTGTCTCCCTCTAACCTTGGTCTGTTCTATTGTCTCCCTCTAACCTTGGTCTCTTTTATTGTCTCTCTCTAACCTTGGTCTGTGTTATTGTCTCCCTCTAACCTTGGTCTGTTCTATTGTCTCCCTCTAACCTTGGTCTGTTCTATTTTCTCCCTCTAACCTTGGTCTGTTCTATTGTCTCCCTCTAACATTGGTCTGTTCTATTGTCTCTAACCTTGGTCTATTATATTGTCTCCCTCTAACCTTGGTCTGTTGTATTGTCTCCCTCTAACTTTTGGTCTATTCTATTGTCTCCCTCTAACCTTGGTCTGTTCAAAAGTCTCCCTCTAACCTTGGTCTGTTTTATTGTCTCCCTCTAACCTTGGTCTGTTCTATTGTCTCTAACCTTGGTCTGTTCTATTGTCTCTAACCTTGGTCTGTTCTGTTGTCTCCCTCTATCCTTGGTCTGTTCTGTTGTCTCCTTCTATCCTTGGTCTGTTCTATTGTCTCCCTCTAACCTCGGTCTGTTCTATTGTCTCCCTCTAACCTCGGTCTATTCTATTGTCTCCCTCTAACCTTGGTCTGTTCTATTGTCTCCCTCTAACCTCGGTCTGTTCTATTGTCTCCCTCTAACCTCGGTCTATTCTATTGTCTCCCTCTAACCTTGGTCTATTCTATTGTCTCCCTCTAACCTTGGTCTGTGCTATTGTCTCCCTCTAACCTTGGTCTGTTGTATTGTCTCTAACCGTGGTCTATTCTATTGTCTCCCTCTAACCTTGGTCTGTTCCATTGTCTCCCTCTAACCTTGGTCTGTTCTATTGTCTCCCTCTAACCTTGGTCTGTTCTATTGTCTCTAACCTTGGTCTATTCTATTGTCTCCCTCTAACCTGGGTCTGATCTATTGTCTCCCTCTAACCTTGGTCTGTTCTATTGTCTCTAACCTTGGTCTATTCTATTGTCTCCCTCTAACCTTGGTCTGTTCTATTGTCTCTAACCTTGGTCTATTCTATTGTCTCCCTCTAACCTTGGTCTGTTCTATTGTCTCCCTCTAACCTTGGTCTTTTCTATTGTCTCTAACATTGGTCTATTCTATTGTCTCCCTCTAACCTTGGTCTGTTCTATTGTCTCTAACCTTGGTCTGTTCTATTGTCTCCCTCTAACCTTGGTCTGTTCTATTGTCTCCCTCTAACCTTGGTCTGTTCTATTGTCTCCCTCTAACCTCGGACTGTTCTATTGTCTCTAACCTTGGTCTGTTCTATTGTCTCTAACCTTGGTCTGTTCTATTGTCTCTAAACTTGGTCTGTTCTATTGTCTCTCTCTTACCTTGGTCTGTTCTATTGTCTCCCTCTAACCTTGGTCTGTTCAATTGTCTCCCTCTAACCTTGGTCTGTTCTATTGTCTCCCTCTAACCTTGGTCTGTTGTATTGTCTCTAACCTTGGTCTATTCTATTGTCTCCCTCTAACCTTGGTCTGTTCTATTGTCTCCCTCTAACCTTGGTCTGTTTTATTGTCTCCCTCTAACCTTGGTCTGTTCTATTGTCTCTAACCTTAGTCTATTCTATTGTCTCCCTCTAACCTTGGTCTGTTCTATTGTCTCCCTCTAACCTTGGTCTGTTCTATTGTCTTTAACCTTGGTCTATTCTATTTTCTCCCTCTAACCTTGGTCTGTTCTATTGTCTCTAACCTTGGTCTGTTCTATTGTCTCCCTCTAACCTTGGTCTGTTTTATTGTCTCCCTCTAACATTGGTCTGTTCTATTGTCTCTAACCTTGGTCTATTCTATTGTCTCCCTCTAACCTTGGTCTGTTCTATTGTCTCCCTCTAACCTTGGTCTGTTCTATTGTCTCCCTCTAACCTTGGTCTGTTCTATTGTCTCTAACCTTAGTCTATTCTATTGTCTCCCTCTAACCTTGGTCTGTTCTATTGTCTCCCTCTAACCTTGGTCTGTTCTATTGTCTCTAACCTTGGTCTATTCTATTGTCTCCCTCTAACCTTGGTCTGTTCTATTGTCTCCCTCTAACCTTGGTCTGTTCTATTGTCTCCCTCTAACCTTGGTTTGTTCTATTGTCTCTCTCTAACCTTGGTCTGTTCTATTGTCTCCCTCTAACCTTGGTCTATTCTATTGTCTCCCTCTAACCTTGGTTTATTCTATTGTCTCTCTCTAACCTTGGACTGTTCTATTGTCTCCCTCTAACTGTGTCTGTTCAATTGTCTGTCTATCCTTGATCTGTTCTTTTGTCTCTCTAACCTTGGTCTGTTATACTGTCTCCCTCTAACCTTTGGTCTATTGTATTGTCTCGCTCTAACCTTGGCCTGTTCTATTGTCTCCCTCTAACCTTGGTCTGTTTTATTGTCTCCCTCTAACCTTGGTCTGTTTTATTGTCTCCCTCTAACCTTGGTCTATTATATTGTCTCCGTCTAACCTTGGTCTGTTCTATTGTCTCCCTCTAACCTTGGTCTGTTCTATTGTCTCCCTCTAACTTTTGGTCTATTCTATTGTCTCCCTCTAACCTTGGTCTGTTCAAAAGTCTCCCTCTAACCTTGGTCTGTTTTATTGTCTCCCTCTAACCTTGGTCTGTTCTATTGTCTCTAACCTTGGTCTATTCTATTGTGTCCCTCTAACCTTGGTCTGTTCTATTGTTTCCTTCTAACCTTGGTCTGTTCTATTGTCTCCCTCTAACCTCGGTCTGTTCTATTGTCTCCCTCTCACCTTGGTCTATTCTATTGTCTCCCTCTAACCTTGGTCTGTTCTATTGTCTCCCTCTAACCTTGGTCTGTTCTATTGTCTCCCTCTAACCTTGGTTTGTTCTATTGTCTCTCTCTAACCTTGGTCTGTTCTATTGTCTCCCTCTAACCTTAGTCTATTCTATTGTCTCCCTCTAACCTTGGTTTGTTCTATTGTCTCTCTCTAACCTTGGTCTGTTCTATTGTCTCCCTCTAACCGTGTCTGTTCAATTGTCTGTCTATCCTTGATCTGTTCTTTTGTCTCTCTAACCGTGGTCTGTTATACTGTCTCCCTCTAACCTTTGTCTGTAATATTGTCTCCCTCTAACCTTGGTCTGTTTTATTGACTCTAACCTTGGTCTGTTCTATTGTCTCTAACCTTGGTCTGTTCTATTGTCTCCCTCTAACCTTGTTCTGTTCTATTGTCTCCCTCTAACCTTGGTCTGTTCTATTGTCTCTAACCTTGGTCTATTCTTTTGTCTCCCTCTAAACTTGGTCTGTTCTATTGTCTCTAACCTTGGTCTATTCTATTGTCTCCCTCTAACCTTGGTCTGTTCTATTGTCTCCCTCTAACCTTGGTCTGTTCTATTGTCTCCCTCTAACCTTTGGTCTTTTCTATTGTCTCCCTCTAACCTTGGTCTGTTCTATTGTCTCCCTCTAACCTTGGTCTTTTCTATTGTCTCTAACCTTGGTCTATTCTATTGTCTCCCTCTAACCTTGTTCTGTTCTATTGTCTCCTTCTAACCTTGGTCTGTTCTATTGTCTCCCTCTAACCTCGGTCTGTTCTATTGTCTCCCTCTAACCTCGGTCTGTTCTATTGTCTCCCTCTAACCTTGGTCTATTCTATTGTCTCCCTCTAACCTTGGTCTGTTCTATTGTCTCCCTCTAACCTTGGTCTGTTTTATTGTCTCTAACCTTGGTCTGTTCTATTGTCTCTAACCTTGGTCTGTTCTATTGTCTCCCTCTAACCTTGGTCTGTTTTATTGTCTCCCTCTAACATTGGTCTGTTCTATTGTCTCTAACCTTGGTCTATTCTATTGTCTCCCTCTAACCTTGGTCTGTTCTATTGTCTCCCTCTAACCTTGGTCTGTTCTATTGTCTCCCTCTAACCTTGGTCTGTTCTATTGTCTCTAACCTTAGTCTATTCTATTGTCTCCCTCTAACCTTGGTCTGTTCTATTGTCTCCCTCTAACCTTGGTCTGTTCTATTGTCTCTAACCTTGGTCTATTCTATTGTCTCCCTCTAACCTTGGTCTGTTCTATTGTCTCCCTCTAACCTTGGTCTGTTCTATTGTCTCCCTCTAACCTTGGTTTGTTCTATTGTCTCTCTCTAACCTTGGTCTGTTCTATTGTCTCCCTCTAACCTTGGTCTATTCTATTGTCTCCCTCTAACCTTGGTTTATTCTATTGTCTCTCTCTAACCTTGGACTGTTCTATTGTCTCCCTCTAACTGTGTCTGTTCAATTGTCTGTCTATCCTTGATCTGTTCTTTTGTCTCTCTAACCTTGGTCTGTTATACTGTCTCCCTCTAACCTTTGGTCTATTGTATTGTCTCGCTCTAACCTTGGCCTGTTCTATTGTCTCCCTCTAACCTTGGTCTGTTTTATTGTCTCCCTCTAACCTTGGTCTGTTTTATTGTCTCCCTCTAACCTTGGTCTATTATATTGTCTCCCTCTAACCTTGGTCTGTTCTATTGTCTCCCTCTAACCTTGGTCTGTTCTATTGTCTCCCTCTAACTTTTGGTCTATTCTATTGTCTCCCTCTAACCTTGGTCTGTTCAAAAGTCTCCCTCTAACCTTGGTCTGTTTTATTGTCTCCCTCTAACCTTGGTCTGTTCTATTGTCTCTAACCTTGGTCTATTCTATTGTGTCCCTCTAACCTTGGTCTGTTCTATTGTTTCCTTCTAACCTTGGTCTGTTCTATTGTCTCCCTCTAACCTCGGTCTGTTCTATTGTCTCCCTCTCACCTTGGTCTATTCTATTGTCTCCCTCTAACCTTGGTCTGTTCTATTGTCTCCCTCTAACCTTGGTCTGTTCTATTGTCTCCCTCTAACCTTGGTTTGTTCTATTGTCTCTCTCTAACCTTGGTCTGTTCTATTGTCTCCCTCTAACCTTAGTCTATTCTATTGTCTCCCTCTAACCTTGGTTTGTTCTATTGTCTCTCTCTAACCTTGGTCTGTTCTATTGTCTCCCTCTAACCGTGTCTGTTCAATTGTCTGTCTATCCTTGATCTGTTCTTTTGTCTCTCTAACCGTGGTCTGTTATACTGTCTCCCTCTAACCTTTGTCTGTAATATTGTCTCCCTCTAACCTTGGTCTGTTTTATTGACTCTAACCTTGGTCTGTTCTATTGTCTCTAACCTTGGTCTGTTCTATTGTCTCCCTCTAACCTTGTTCTGTTCTATTGTCTCCCTCTAACCTTGGTCTGTTCTATTGTCTCTAACCTTGGTCTATTCTTTTGTCTCCCTCTAAACTTGGTCTGTTCTATTGTCTCTAACCTTGGTCTATTCTATTGTCTCCCTCTAACCTTGGTCTGTTCTATTGTCTCCCTCTAACCTTGGTCTGTTCTATTGTCTCCCTCTAACCTTTGGTCTTTTCTATTGTCTCCCTCTAACCTTGGTCTGTTCTATTGTCTCCCTCTAACCTTGGTCTTTTCTATTGTCTCTAACCTTGGTCTATTCTATTGTCTCCCTCTAACCTTGTTCTGTTCTATTGTCTCCTTCTAACCTTGGTCTGTTCTATTGTCTCCCTCTAACCTCGGTCTGTTCTATTGTCTCCCTCTAACCTCGGTCTGTTCTATTGTCTCCCTCTAACCTTGGTCTATTCTATTGTCTCCCTCTAACCTTGGTCTGTTCTATTGTCTCCCTCTAACCTTGGTCTGTTTTATTGTCTCTAACCTTGGTCTGTTCTATTGTCTCTAACCTTGGTCTATTCTTTTGTCTCCCTCTAACCTTGGTCTGTTCTATTGTCTCTAACCTTGGTCTATTCTATTGTCTCCCTCTAACCTTGGTCTGTTCAATTGTCTGTCTATCCTTGATCTGTTCTTTTGTCTCTCTAACCTTGGTCTGTTATACTGTCTCCCTCTAACCTTTGGTCTATTGTATTGTCTCGCTCTAACCTTGGTCTGTTCTATTGTCTCCCTCTAACCTTGGTCTGTTTTATTGTCTCCCTCTAACCTTGGTCTGTTGTCTCCCCACCTTGGTCGGCTCCCCTCCTGGCAAGCCCTCTCCGGTCTGTTCTATTGTCTCCCTCTAACCTTGGTCTGTTCTATTGTCTCCCTCTAACCTTGGTCTGTTCTATTGTCTCCCTCTAACCTTGGTTTGTTCTATTGTCTCTCTCTAACCTTGGTCTGTTCTATTGTCTCTAACCTTGGTCTATTCTATTGTCTCCCTCTAACCTTGTTCTGTTCTATTGTCTCCTTCTAACCTTGGTCTGTTCTATTGTCTCCCTCTAACCTCGGTCTGTTCTATTGTCTCCCTCTAACCTCGGTCTATTCTATTGTCTCCCTCTAACCTTGGTCTGTTCTATTGTCTCTAACCTTGGTCTGTTCTATTGTCTCTAACCTTGGTCTGTTCTATTGTCTCCCTCTAACCTTGGTCTGTTCTATTGTCTCCCTCTAACCTTGGTCTGTTCTATTGTCTCTAACCTTTGTCTATTCTATTGTCTCCCTCTAACCTTGTTCTGTTCTATTGTCTCCCTCTAACCTTGGTCTGTTCTATTGTCTCTAACCTCAGTCTGTTCTATTGTCTCCCTCTAACCTTTGTCTGTTCTATTGTCTCCCTCTAACCTTTGGTCTTTTCTATTGTCTCCCTCTAACCTTGGTCTGTTCTATTGTCTCCCTCTAACCTTGGTCTGTTTTATTGTCTCCCTCTAACCTTGGTCTGTTCTATTGTCTCTAACCTTGGTCTATTCTATTGTCTCCCTCTAACCTTGTTCTGTTCTATTGTCTCCTTCTAACCTTGGTCTGTTCTATTGTCTCCCTCTAACCTCGGTCTATTCTATTGTCTCCCTCTAACCTTGGTCTGTTCTATTGTCTCCCTCTAACCTTGGTTTGTTCTATTGTCTCTCTCTAACCTTGGTCTGTTCTATTGTCTCCCTCTAACCTTGGTCTATTCTATTGTCTCCCTCTAACCTTGGTTTATTCTATTGTCTCTCTCTAACCTTGGACTGTTCTATTGTCTCCCTCTAACTGTGTCTGTTCAATTGTCTGTCTATCCTTGATCTGTTCTTTTGTCTCTCTAACCTTGGTCTGTTATACTGTCTCCCTCTAACCTTTGGTCTATTGTATTGTCTCGCTCTAACATTGGCCTGTTCTATTGTCTCCCTCTAACCTTGGTCTGTTTTATTGTCTCCCTCTAACCTTGGTCTGTTTTATTGTCTCCCTCTAACCTTGGTCTATTATATTGTCTCCCTCTAACCTTGGTCTGTTCTATTGTCTCCCTCTAACCTTGGTCTGTTCTATTGTCTCCCTCTAACTTTTGGTCTATTCTATTGTCTCCCTCTAACCTTGGTCTGTTCAAAAGTCTCCCTCTAACCTTGGTCTGTTTTATTGTCTCCCTCTAACCTTGGTCTGTTCTATTGTCTCTAACCTTGGTCTATTCTATTGTGTCCCTCTAACCTTGGTCTGTTCTATTGTTTCCTTCTAACCTTGGTCTGTTCTATTGTCTCCCTCTAACCTCGGTCTGTTCTATTGTCTCCCTCTCACCTTGGTCTATTCTATTGTCTCCCTCTAACCTTGGTCTGTTCTATTGTCTCCCTCTAACCTTGGTCTGTTCTATTGTCTCCCTCTAACCTTGGTTTGTTCTATTGTCTCTCTCTAACCTTGGTCTGTTCTATTGTCTCCCTCTAACCTTAGTCTATTCTATTGTCTCCCTCTAACCTTGGTTTGTTCTATTGTCTCTCTCTAACCTTGGTCTGTTCTATTGTCTCCCTCTAACCGTGTCTGTTCAATTGTCTGTCTATCCTTGATCTGTTCTTTTGTCTCTCTAACCGTGGTCTGTTATACTGTCTCCCTCTAACCTTTGTCTGTAATATTGTCTCCCTCTAACCTTGGTCTGTTTTATTGACTCTAACCTTGGTCTGTTCTATTGTCTCTAACCTTGGTCTGTTCTATTGTCTCCCTCTAACCTTGTTCTGTTCTATTGTCTCCCTCTAACCTTGGTCTTTTCTATTGTCTCTAACCTTGGTCTATTCTATTGTCTCCCTCTAACCTTGTTCTGTTCTATTGTCTCCTTCTAACCTTGGTCTGTTCTATTGTCTCCCTCTAACCTCGGTCTGTTCTATTGTCTCCCTCTAACCTCGGTCTGTTCTATTGTCTCCCTCTAACCTTGGTCTATTCTATTGTCTCCCTCTAACCTTGGTCTGTTCTATTGTCTCCCTCTAACCTTGGTCTGTTTTATTGTCTCTAACCTTGGTCTGTTCTATTGTCTCTAACCTTGGTCTATTCTTTTGTCTCCCTCTAACCTTGGTCTGTTCTATTGTCTCTAACCTTGGTCTATTCTATTGTCTCCCTCTAACCTTGGTCTGTTCAATTGTCTGTCTATCCTTGATCTGTTCTTTTGTCTCTCTAACCTTGGTCTGTTATACTGTCTCCCTCTAACCTTTGGTCTATTGTATTGTCTCGCTCTAACCTTGGTCTGTTCTATTGTCTCCCTCTAACCTTGGTCTGTTTTATTGTCTCCCTCTAACCTTGGTCTGTTTTATTGTCTCCCTCTAACCTTGGTCTGTTTTATAGTCTCCCTCTAACCTTGGTCTATTATATTGTCTCCCTCTAACCTTGGTCTGTTCTATTGTCTCCCTCTAACCTTGGTCTGTTCTATTGTCTCCCTCTAACCTTGGTCTGTTCTATTGTCTCCCTCTAACCTTGGTTTGTTCTATTGTCTCTCTCTAACCTTGGTCTGTTCTATTGTCTCTAACCTTGGTCTATTCTATTGTCTCCCTCTAACCTTGTTCTGTTCTATTGTCTCCTTCTAACCTTGGTCTGTTCTATTGTCTCCCTCTAACCTCGGTCTGTTCTATTGTCTCCCTCTAACCTCGGTCTATTCTATTGTCTCCCTCTAACCTTGGTCTGTTCTATTGTCTCTAACCTTGGTCTGTTCTATTGTCTCTAACCTTGGTCTGTTCTATTGTCTCCCTCTAACCTTGGTCTGTTCTATTGTCTCCCTCTAACCTTGGTCTGTTCTATTGTCTCTAACCTTTGTCTATTCTATTGTCTCCCTCTAACCTTGTTCTGTTCTATTGTCTCCCTCTAACCTTGGTCTGTTCTATTGTCTCTAACCTCAGTCTGTTCTATTGTCTCCCTCTAACCTTTGTCTGTTCTATTGTCTCCCTCTAACCTTTGGTCTTTTCTATTGTCTCCCTCTAACCTTGGTCTGTTCTATTGTCTCCCTCTAACCTTGGTCTGTTTTATTGTCTCCCTCTAACCTTGGTCTGTTCTATTGTCTCTAACCTTGGTCTATTCTATTGTCTCCCTCTAACCTTGTTCTGTTCTATTGTCTCCTTCTAACCTTGGTCTGTTCTATTGTCTCCCTCTAACCTCGGTCTATTCTATTGTCTCCCTCTAACCTTGGTCTGTTCTATTGTCTCCCTCTAACCTTGGTTTGTTCTATTGTCTCTCTCTAACCTTGGTCTGTTCTATTGTCTCCCTCTAACCTTGGTCTATTCTATTGTCTCCCTCTAACCTTGGTTTGTTCTATTGTCTCTCTCTAACCTTGGTCTGTTCTATTGTCTCCCTCTAACTGTGTCTGTTCAATTGTCTGTCTATCCTTGATCTGTTCTTTTGTCTCTCTAACCTTGGTCTGTTATACTGTCTCCCTCTAACCTTTGGTCTATTCTATTGTCTCCCTCTAACGTTGGTCTGTTCTATTGTCTCCCTCTAACCTTGGTCTGTTTTATTGTCTCTCTCTAACCTTGGTCTGTGTTATTGTCTCCCTCTAACCTTGGTCTGTTCTATTGTCTCCCTCTAACCTTGGTCCGTTCTATTGTCTCCCTCTAACCTTGGTCTGTTCTATTGTCTCCCTCTAACATTGGTCTGTTCTATTGTCTCTAACCTTGGACTATTATATTGTCTCCCTCTAACCTTGGTCTGTTGTATTGTCTCCCTCTAACTTTTGGTCTATTCTATTGTCTCCTTCTAACCTTGGTCTGTTCAAAGGTCTCCCTCTAACCTTGGTCTGTTTTATTGTCTCCCTCTAACCTTGGTCTGTTCTATTGTCTCTAACCTTGGTCTGTTCTATTGTCTCCCTCTAACCTTGGTCTGTTCTATTGTCTCCTTCTAACCTTGGTCTGTTCTATTGTCTCCCTCTAACCTCGGTCTGTTCTATTGTCTCCCTCTAACCTCGGTCTATTCTATTGTCTCCCTCTAACCTTGGTCTGTTCTATTGTCTCCCTCTAACCTCGGTCTGTTCTATTGTCTCCCTCTAACCTCGGTCTATTCTATTGTCTCCCTCTAACCTTGGTCTATTCTATTGTCTCCCTCTAACCTTGGTCTGTGCTATTGTCTCCCTCTAACCTTGGTCTGTTGTATTGTCTCTAACCTTGGTCTATTCTATTGTCTCCCTCTAACCTTGGTCTGTTCCATTGTCTCCCTCTAACCTTGGTCTGTTCTATTGTCTCCCTCTAACCTTGGTCTGTTCTATTGTCTCTAACCTTGGTCTATTCTATTGTCTCCCTCTAACCTGGGTCTGATCTATTGTCTCCCTCTAACCTTGGTCTGTTCTATTGTCTCTAACCTTGGTCTATTCTATTGTCTCCCTCTAACCTTGGTCTGTTCTATTGTCTCCCTCTAACCTTGGTCTGTTCTATTGTCTCTAACCTTGGTCTATTCTATTGTCTCCCTCTAACCTTGGTCTGTTCTATTGTCTCTCTCTAACCTTGGTCTGTTCTATTGTCTCCCTCTAACCTTGATCTATTCTATTGTCTCCCTCTAACCTTGGTCTGTTCTATTGTCTCCCTCTAACCTTGGTCTGTTTTATTGTCTCCCTCTAACCTTGGTCTGTTCTATTGTCTCTAACCTTGGTCTATTCTATTGTCTCCCTCTAACCTTGTTCTGTTCTATTGTCTCCTTCTAACCTTGGTCTGTTCTATTGTCTCCATCTAACCTCAGTCTATTCTATTGTCTCCCTCTAACCTTGGTCTGTTCTATTGTCTCCCTCTAGCCTTGGTCTGTTCTATTGTCTCCCTCTAACCTTGGTTTGTTCTATTGTCTCTCTCTAACCTTGGTCTGTTCTATTGTCTCCCTCTAACCTTGGTCTATTCTATTGTCTCCCTCTAACCTTGGTTTGTTCTATTGTCTCTCTCTAACCTTGGTCTGTTCTATTGTCTCCCTCTAACTGTGTCTGTTCAATTTTCTGTCTATCCTTGATCTGTTCTTTTGTCTCTCTAACCTTGCTCTGTTATACTGTCTCCCTCTAACCTTTGGTCTATTCTATTGTCTCCCTCTAACCTTGGTCTGTTCTATTGTCTCCCTCTAACCTTGGTCTGTTTTATTGTCTCTCTCTAACCTTGGTCTGTGTTATTGTCTCCCTCTAACCTTGGTCTGTTCTATTGTCTCCCTCTAACCTTGGTCTGTTCTATTTTCTCCCTCTAACCTTGGTCTGTTCTATTGTCTCCCTCTAACATTGGTCTGTTCTATTGTCTCTAACCTTGGTCTATTATATTGTCTCCCTCTAACCTTGGTCTGTTGTATTGTCTCCCTCTAACTTTTGGTCTATTCTATTGTCTCCCTCTAACCTTGGTCTGTTCAAAAGTCTCCCTCTAACATTGGTCTGTTCTATTGTCTCTAACCTTGGTCTATTATATTGTCTCCCTCTAACCTTGGTCTGTTTTATTGTCTCCCTCTAACCTTGGTCTGTTCTATTGTCTCTAACCTTGGTCTATTCTATTGTCTCCCTCTAACCTTGGTCTGTTCTGTTGTCTCCTTCTATCCTTGGTCTGTTCTATTGTCTCCCTCTAACCTCGGTCTGTTCTATTGTCTCCCTCTAACCTCGGTCTATTCTATTGTCTCCCTCTAACCTTGGTCTGTTCTATTGTCTCCCTCTAACCTCGGTCTGTTCTATTGTCTCCCTCTAACCTCGGTCTATTCTATTGTCTCCCTCTAACCTTGGTCTATTCTATTGTCTCCCTCTAACCTTGGTCTGTGCTATTGTCTCCCTCTAACCTTGGTCTGTTGTATTGTCTCTAACCGTGGTCTATTCTATTGTCTCCCTCTAACCTTGGTCTGTTCCATTGTCTCCCTCTAACCTTGGTCTGTTCTATTGTCTCCCTCTAACCTTGGTCTGTTCTATTGTCTCTAACCTTGGTCTATTCTATTGTCTCCCTCTAACCTGGGTCTGATCTATTGTCTCCCTCTAACCTTGGTCTGTTCTATTGTCTCTAACCTTGGTCTATTCTATTGTCTCCCTCTAACCTTGGTCTGTTCTATTGTCTCCCTCTAACCTTGGTCTGTTCTATTGTCTCTAACCTTGGTCTATTCTATTGTCTCCCTCTAACCTTGGTCTGTTCTATTGTCTCCCTCTAACCTTGGTCTGTTCTATTGTCTCCCTCTAACCTTGGTCTGTTCTATTGTCTCCCTCTAACCTCGGTCTATTCTATTGTCTCCCTCTAACCTTGGTCTGTTCTATTGTCTCTAACCTTGGTCTGTTCTATTGTCTCTAACCTTGGTCTGTTCTATTGTCTCCCTCTAACCTTGGTCTGTTCTATTGTCTCCCTCTAACCTTGGTCTGTTCTATTGTCTCTAACCTTTGTCTATTCTATTGTCTCCCTTTAACCTTGTTCTGTTCTATTGTCTCCCTCTAACCTTGGTCTGTTCTATTGTCTCTAACCTCAGTCTGTTCTATTGTCTCCCTCTAACCTTTGTCTGTTCTATTGTCTCCCTCTAACCTTTGGTCTTTTCTATTGTCTCCCTCTAACCTTGGTCTGTTCTATTGTCTCCCTCTAACCTTGGTCTGTTTTATTGTCTCCCTCTAACCTTGGTCTGTTCTATTGTCTCTAACCTTGGTCTATTCTATTGTCTCCCTCTAACCTTGTTCTGTTCTATTGTCTCCTTCTAACCTTGGTCTGTTCTATTGTCTCCCTCTAACCTCGGTCTATTCTATTGTCTCCCTCTAACCTTGGTCTGTTCTATTGTCTCCCTCTAACCTTGGTTTGTTCTATTGTCTCTCTCTAACCTTGGTCTGTTCTATTGTCTCCCTCTAACCTTGGTCTATTCTATTGTCTCCCTCTAACCTTGGTTTGTTCTATTGTCTCTCTCTAACCTTGGTCTGTTCTATTGTCTCCCTCTAACTGTGTCTGTTCAATTGTCTGTCTATCCTTGATCTGTTCTTTTGTCTCTCTAACCTTGGTCTGTTATACTGTCTCCCTCTAACCTTTGGTCTATTCTATTGTCTCCCTCTAACGTTGGTCTGTTCTATTGTCTCCCTCTAACCTTGGTCTGTTTTATTGTCTCTCTCTAACCTTGGTCTGTGTTATTGTCTCCCTCTAACCTTGGTCTGTTCTATTGTCTCCCTCTAACCTTGGTCCGTTCTATTGTCTCCCTCTAACCTTGGTCTGTTCTATTGTCTCCCTCTAACATTGGTCTGTTCTATTGTCTCTAACCTTGGTCTATTATATTGTCTCCCTCTAACCTTGGTCTGTTGTATTGTCTCCCTCTAACTTTTGGTCTATTCTATTGTCTCCTTCTAACCTTGGTCTGTTCAAAAGACTCCCTCTAACCTTGGTCTGTTTTATTGTCTCCCTCTAACCTTGGTCTGTTCTATTGTCTCTAACCTTGGTCTGTTCTATTGTCTCCCTCTAACCTTGGTCTGTTCTATTGTCTCCTTCTAACCTTGGTCTGTTCTATTGTCTCCCTCTAACCTCGGTCTGTTCTATTGTCTCCCTCTAACCTCGGTCTATTCTATTGTCTCCCTCTAACCTTGGTCTGTTCTATTGTCTCCCTCTAACCTCGGTCTGTTCTATTGTCTCCCTCTAACCTCGGTCTATTCTATTGTCTCCCTCTAACCTTGGTCTATTCTATTGTCTCCCTCTAACCTTGGTCTGTGCTATTGTCTCCCTCTAACCTTGGTCTGTTGTATTGTCTCTAACCTTGGTCTATTCTATTGTCTCCCTCTAACCTTGGTCTGTTCCATTGTCTCCCTCTAACCTTGGTCTGTTCTATTGTCTCCCTCTAACCTTGGTCTGTTCTATTGTCTCTAACCTTGGTCTATTCTATTGTCTCCCTCTAACCTGGGTCTGATCTATTGTCTCCCTCTAACCTTGGTCTGTTCTATTGTCTCTAACCTTGGTCTATTCTATTGTCTCCCTCTAACCTTGGTCTGTTCTATTGTCTCCCTCTAACCTTGGTCTGTTCTATTGTCTCTAACCTTGGTCTATTCTATTGTCTCCCTCTAACCTTGGTCTGTTCTATTGTCTCTCTCTAACCTTGGTCTGTTCTATTGTCTCCCTCTAACCTTGGTCTATTCTATTGTCTCCCTCTAACCTTGGTCTGTTCTATTGTCTCCCTCTAACCTTGGTCTGTTTTATTGTCTCCCTCTAACCTTGGTCTGTTCTATTGTCTCTAACCTTGGTCTATTCTATTGTCTCCCTCTAACCTTGTTCTGTTCTATTGTCTCCTTCTAACCTTGGTCTGTTCTATTGTCTCCCTCTAACCTCGGTCTATTCTATTGTCTCCCTCTAACCTTGGTCTGTTCTATTGTCTCCCTCTAACCTTGGTCTGTTCTATTGTCTCCCTCTAACCTTGGTTTGTTCTATTGTCTCTCTCTAACCTTGGTCTGTTCTATTGTCTCCCTCTAACCTTGGTCTATTCTATTGTCTCCCTCTAACCTTGGTTTGTTCTATTGTCTCTCTCTAACCTTGGTCTGTTCTATTGTCTCCCTCTAACTGTGTCTGTTCAATTGTCTGTCTATCCTTGATCTGTTCTTTTGTCTCTCTAACCTTGCTCTGTTATACTGTCTCCCTCTAACCTTTGGTCTATTCTATTGTCTCCCTCTAACCTTGGTCTGTTCTATTGTCTCCCTCTAACCTTGGTCTGTTTTATTGTCTCTCTCTAACCTTGGTCTGTGTTATTGTCTCCCTCTAACCTTGGTCTGTTCTATTGTCTCCCTCTAACCTTGGTCTGTTCTATTTTCTCCCTCTAACCTTGGTCTGTTCTATTGTCTCCCTCTAACATTGGTCTGTTCTATTGTCTCTAACCTTGGTCTATTATATTGTCTCCCTCTAACCTTGGTCTGTTGTATTGTCTCCCTCTAACTTATGGTCTATTCTATTGTCTCCCTCTAACCTTGGTCTGTTCAAAAGTCTCTCTCTAACCTTGGTCTGTTTTATTGTCTCCCTCTAACCTTGGTCTGTTCTATTGTCTCTAACCTTGGTCTATTCTATTGTCTCCCTCTAACCTTGGTCTGTTCTGTTGTCTCCTTCTATCCTTGGTCTGTTCTATTGTCTCCCTCTATCCTCGGTCTGTTCTATTGTCTCCCTCTAACCTCGGTCTATTCTATTGTCTCCCTCTAACCTTGGTCTGTTCTATTGTCTCCCTCTAACCTCGGTCTGTTCTATTGTCTCCCTCTAACCTCGGTCTATTCTATTGTCTCCCTCTAACCTTGGTCTATTCTATTGTCTCCCTCTAACCTTGGTCTGTGCTATTGTCTCCCTCTAACCTTGGTCTGTTGTATTGTCTCTAACCGTGGTCTATTCTATTGTCTCCCTCTAACCTTGGTCTGTTCCATTGTCTCCCTCTAACCTTGGTCTGTTCTATTGTCTCCCTCTAACCTTGGTCTGTTCTATTGTCTCTAACCTTGGTCTATTCTATTGTCTCCCTCTAACCTGGGTCTGATCTATTGTCTCCCTCTAACCTTGGTCTGTTCTATTGTCTCTAACCTTGGTCTATTCTATTGTCTCCCTCTAACCTTGGTCTGTTCTATTGTCTCTAACCTTGGTCTATTCTATTGTCTCCCTCTAACCTTGGTCTGTTCTATTGTCTCCCTCTAACCTTGGTCTTTTCTATTGTCTCTAACCTTGGTCTATTCTATTGTCTCCCTCTAACCTTGGTCTGTTCTATTGTCTCTAACCTTGGTCTGTTCTATTGTCTCCCTCTAACCTTGGTCTGTTCTATTGTCTCCCTCTAACCTTGGTCTGTTCTATTGTCTCCCTCTAACCTCGGACTGTTCTATTGTCTCTAACCTTGGTCTGTTCTATTGTCTCTAACCTTGGTCTGTTCTATTGTCTCTAAACTTGGTCTGTTCTATTGTCTCTCTCTTACCTTGGTCTGTTCTATTGTCTCCCTCTAACCTTGGTCTGTTCAATTGTCTCCCTCTAACCTTGGTCTGTTCTATTGTCTCCCTCTAACCTTGGTCTGTTGTATTGTCTCTAACCTTGGTCTATTCTATTGTCTCCCTCTAACCTTGGTCTGTTCTATTGTCTCCCTCTAACCTTGGTCTGTTTTATTGTCTCCCTCTAACCTTGGTCTGTTCTATTGTCTCTAACCTTAGTCTATTCTATTGTCTCCCTCTAACCTTGGTCTGTTCTATTGTCTCCCTCTAACCTTGGTCTGTTCTATTGTCTTTAACCTTGGTCTATTCTATTTTCTCCCTCTAACCTTGGTCTGTTCTATTGTCTCTAACCTTGGTCTGTTCTATTGTCTCCCTCTAACCTTGGTCTGTTTTATTGTCTCCCTCTAACATTGGTCTGTTCTATTGTCTCTAACCTTGGTCTATTCTATTGTCTCCCTCTAACCTTGGTCTGTTCTATTGTCTCCCTCTAACCTTGGTCTGTTCTATTGTCTCCCTCTAACCTCGGTCTGTTCTATTGTCTCCCTCTAACCTCGGTCTATTCTATTGTCTCCCTCTAACCTTGGTCTATTCTATTGTCTCCCTCTAACCTTGGTCTGTGCTATTGTCTCCCTCTAACCTTGGTCTGTTGTATTGTCTCTAACCTTGGTCTATTCTATTGTCTCCCTCTAACCTTGGTCTGTTCCATTGTCTCCCTCTAACCTTGGTCTGTTCTATTGTCTCCCTCTAACCTTGGTCTGTTCTATTGTCTCTAACCTTGGTCTATTCTATTGTCTCCCTCTAACCTGGGTCTGATCTATTGTCTCCCTCTAACCTTGGTCTGTTCTATTGTCTCTAACCTTGGTCTATTCTATTGTCTCCCTCTAACCTTGGTCTGTTCTATTGTCTCCCTCTAACCTTGGTCTGTTCTATTGTCTCTAACCTTGGTCTATTCTATTGTCTCCCTCTAACCTTGGTCTGTTCTATTGTCTCTCTCTAACCTTGGTCTGTTCTATTGTCTCCCTCTAACCTTGGTCTATTCTATTGTCTCCCTCTAACCTTGGTCTGTTCTATTGTCTCCCTCTAACCTTGGTCTGTTTTATTGTCTCCCTCTAACCTTGGTCTGTTCTATTGTCTCTAACCTTGGTCTATTCTATTGTCTCCCTCTAACCTTGTTCTGTTCTATTGTCTCCTTCTAACCTTGGTCTGTTCTATTGTCTCCCTCTAACCTCGGTCTATTCTATTGTCTCCCTCTAACCTTGGTCTGTTCTATTGTCTCCCTCTAACCTTGGTCTGTTCTATTGTCTCCCTCTAACCTTGGTTTGTTCTATTGTCTCTCTCTAACCTTGGTCTGTTCTATTGTCTCCCTCTAACCTTGGTCTATTCTATTGTCTCCCTCTAACCTTGGTTTGTTCTATTGTCTCTCTCTAACCTTGGTCTGTTCTATTGTCTCCCTCTAACTGTGTCTGTTCAATTGTCTGTCTATCCTTGATCTGTTCTTTTGTCTCTCTAACCTTGCTCTGTTATACTGTCTCCCTCTAACCTTTGGTCTATTCTATTGTCTCCCTCTAACCTTGGTCTGTTCTATTGTCTCCCTCTAACCTTGGTCTGTTTTATTGTCTCTCTCTAACCTTGGTCTGTGTTATTGTCTCCCTCTAACCTTGGTCTGTTCTATTGTCTCCCTCTAACCTTGGTCTGTTCTATTTTCTCCCTCTAACCTTGGTCTGTTCTATTGTCTCCCTCTAACATTGGTCTGTTCTATTGTCTCTAACCTTGGTCTATTATATTGTCTCCCTCTAACCTTGGTCTGTTGTATTGTCTCCCTCTAACTTTTGGTCTATTCTATTGTCTCCCTCTAACCTTGGTCTGTTCAAAAGTCTCTCTCTAACCTTGGTCTGTTTTATTGTCTCCCTCTAACCTTGGTCTGTTCTATTGTCTCTAACCTTGGTCTATTCTATTGTCTCCCTCTAACCTTGGTCTGTTCTGTTGTCTCCTTCTATCCTTGGTCTGTTCTATTGTCTCCCTCTAACCTCGGTCTGTTCTATTGTCTCCCTCTAACCTCGGTCTATTCTATTGTCTCCCTCTAACCTTGGTCTGTTCTATTGTCTCCCTCTAACCTCGGTCTGTTCTATTGTCTCCCTCTAACCTCGGTCTATTCTATTGTCTCCCTCTAACCTTGGTCTATTCTATTGTCTCCCTCTAACCTTGGTCTGTGCTATTGTCTCCCTCTAACCTTGGTCTGTTGTATTGTCTCTAACCGTGGTCTATTCTATTGTCTCCCTCTAACCTTGGTCTGTTCCATTGTCTCCCTCTAACCTTGGTCTGTTCTATTGTCTCCCTCTAACCTTGGTCTGTTCTATTGTCTCTAACCTTGGTCTATTCTATTGTCTCCCTCTAACCTGGGTCTGATCTATTGTCTCCCTCTAACCTTGGTCTGTTCTATTGTCTCTAACCTTGGTCTATTCTATTGTCTCCCTCTAACCTTGGTCTGTTCTATTGTCTCTAACCTTGGTCTATTCTATTGTCTCCCTCTAACCTTGGTCTGTTCTATTGTCTCCCTCTAACCTTGGTCTTTTCTATTGTCTCTAACCTTGGTCTATTCTATTGTCTCCCTCTAACCTTGGTCTGTTCTATTGTCTCTAACCTTGGTCTGTTCTATTGTCTCCCTCTAACCTTGGTCTGTTCTATTGTCTCCCTAAAACCTTGGTCTGTTCTATTGTCTCCCTCTAACCTCGGACTGTTCTATTGTCTCTAACCTTGGTCTGTTCTATTGTCTCTAACCTTGGTCTGTTCTATTGTCTCTAAACTTGGTCTGTTCTATTGTCTCTCTCTTACCTTGGTCTGTTCTATTGTCTCCCTCTAACCTTGGTCTGTTCAATTGTCTCCCTCTAACCTTGGTCTGTTCTATTGTCTCCCTCTAACCTTGGTCTGTTGTATTGTCTCTAACCTTGGTCTATTCTATTGTCTCCCTCTAACCTTGGTCTGTTCTATTGTCTCCCTCTAACCTTGGTCTGTTTTATTGTCTCCCTCTAACCTTGGTCTGTTCTATTGTCTCTAACCTTAGTCTATTCTATTGTCTCCCTCTAACCTTGGTCTGTTCTATTGTCTCCCTCTAACCTTGGTCTGTTCTATTGTCTTTAACCTTGGTCTATTCTATTTTCTCCCTCTAACCTTGGTCTGTTCTATTGTCTCTAACCTTGGTCTGTTCTATTGTCTCCCTCTAACCTTGGTCTGTTTTATTGTCTCCCTCTAACATTGGTCTGTTCTATTGTCTCTAACCTTGGTCTATTCTATTGTCTCCCTCTAACCTTGGTCTGTTCTATTGTCTCCCTCTAACCTTGGTCTGTTCTATTGTCTCCCTCTAACCTTGGTCTGTTCTATTGTCTCTAACCTTAGTCTATTCTATTGTCTCCCTCTAACCTTGGTCTGTTCTATTGTCTCCCTCTAACCTTGGTCTGTTCTATTGTCTCTAACCTTGGTCTATTCTATTGTCTCCCTCTAACCTTGGTCTGTTCTATTGTCTCCCTCTAACCTTGGTCTGTTCTATTGTCTCCCTCTAACCTTGGTTTGTTCTATTGTCTCTCTCTAACCTTGGTCTGTTCTATTGTCTCCCTCTAACCTTGGTCTATTCTATTGTCTCCTTCTAACCTTGGTTTGTTCTATTGTCTCTCTCTAACCTTGGACTGTTCTATTGTCTCCCTCTAACTGTGTCTGTTCAATTGTCTGTCTATCCTTGATCTGTTCTTTTGTCTCTCTAACCTTGGTCTGTTATACTGTCTCCCTCTAACCTTTGGTCTATTGTATTGTCTCGCTCTAACCTTGGCCTGTTCTATTGTCTCCCTCTAACCTTGGTCTGTTTTATTGTCTCCCTCTAACCTTGGTCTGTTTTATTGTCTCCCTCTAACCTTGGTCTATTATATTGTCTCCCTCTAACCTTGGTCTGTTCTATTGTCTCCCTAAAACCTTGGTCTGTTCTATTGTCTCCCTCTAACCTCGGACTGTTCTATTGTCTCTAACCTTGGTCTGTTCTATTGTCTCTAACCTTGGTCTGTTCTATTGTCTCTAAACTTGGTCTGTTCTATTGTCTCTCTCTTACCTTGGTCTGTTCTATTGTCTCCCTCTAACCTTGGTCTGTTCAATTGTCTCCCTCTAACCTTGGTCTGTTCTATTGTCTCCCTCTAACCTTGGTCTGTTGTATTGTCTCTAACCTTGGTCTATTCTATTGTCTCCCTCTAACCTTGGTCTGTTCTATTGTCTCCCTCTAACCTTGGTCTGTTTTATTGTCTCCCTCTAACCTTGGTCTGTTCTATTGTCTCTAACCTTAGTCTATTCTATTGTCTCCCTCTAACCTTGGTCTGTTCTATTGTCTCCCTCTAACCTTGGTCTGTTCTATTGTCTTTAACCTTGGTCTATTCTATTTTCTCCCTCTAACCTTGGTCTGTTCTATTGTCTCTAACCTTGGTCTGTTCTATTGTCTCCCTCTAACCTTGGTCTGTTTTATTGTCTCCCTCTAACATTGGTCTGTTCTATTGTCTCTAACCTTGGTCTATTCTATTGTCTCCCTCTAACCTTGGTCTGTTCTATTGTCTCCCTCTAACCTTGGTCTGTTCTATTGTCTCCCTCTAACCTTGGTCTGTTCTATTGTCTCTAACCTTAGTCTATTCTATTGTCTCCCTCTAACCTTGGTCTGTTCTATTGTCTCCCTCTAACCTTGGTCTGTTCTATTGTCTCTAACCTTGGTCTATTCTATTGTCTCCCTCTAACCTTGGTCTGTTCTATTGTCTCCCTCTAACCTTGGTCTGTTCTATTGTCTCCCTCTAACCTTGGTTTGTTCTATTGTCTCTCTCTAACCTTGGTCTGTTCTATTGTCTCCCTCTAACCTTGGTCTATTCTATTGTCTCCTTCTAACCTTGGTTTGTTCTATTGTCTCTCTCTAACCTTGGACTGTTCTATTGTCTCCCTCTAACTGTGTCTGTTCAATTGTCTGTCTATCCTTGATCTGTTCTTTTGTCTCTCTAACCTTGGTCTGTTATACTGTCTCCCTCTAACCTTTGGTCTATTGTATTGTCTCGCTCTAACCTTGGCCTGTTCTATTGTCTCCCTCTAACCTTGGTCTGTTTTATTGTCTCCCTCTAACCTTGGTCTGTTTTATTGTCTCCCTCTAACCTTGGTCTATTATATTGTCTCCCTCTAACCTTGGTCTGTTCTATTGTCTCCCTCTAACCTTGGTCTGTTCTATTGTCTCCCTCTAACTTTTGGTCTATTCTATTGTCTCCCTCTAACCTTGGTCTGTTCAAAAGTCTCCCTCTAACCTTGGTCTGTTTTATTGTCTCCCTCTAACCTTGGTCTGTTCTATTGTCTCTAACCTTGGTCTATTCTATTGTCTCCCTCTAACCTTGGTCTGTTCTATTGTCTCCTTCTAACCTTGGTCTGTTCTATTGTCTCCCTCTAACCTCGGTCTGTTCTATTGTCTCCCTCTCACCTTGGTCTATTCTATTGTCTCCCTCTAACCTTGGTCTGTTCTATTGTCTCCCTCTAACCTTGGTCTGTTCTATTGTCTCCCTCTAACCTTGGTTTGTTCTATTGTCTCTCTCTAACCTTGGTCTGTTCTATTGTCTCCCTGTAACCTTAGTCTATTCTATTGTCTCCCTCTAACCTTGGTTTGTTCTATTGTCTCTCTCTAACCTTGGTCTGTTCTATTGTCTCCCTCTAACCGTGTCTGTTCAATTGTCTGTCTATCCTTGATCTGTTCTTTTGTCTCTCTAACCGTGGTCTGTTATACTGTCTCCCTCTAACCTTTGTCTGTAATATTGTCTCCCTCTAACCTTGGTCTGTTTTATTGACTCTAACCTTGGTCTGTTCTATTGTCTCTAACCTTGGTCTGTTCTATTGTCTCCCTCTAACCTTGTTCTGTTCTATTGTCTCCCTCTAACCTTGGTCTGTTCTATTGTCTCTAACCTTGGTCTATTCTTTTGTCTCCCTCTAACCTTGGTCTGTTCTATTGTCTCCCTCTAACCTTGGTTTGTTCTATTGTCTCTCTCTAACCTTGGTCTGTTCTATTGTCTCCCTCTAACCTTGGTCTATTCTATTGTCTCCTTCTAACCTTGGTTTGTTCTATTGTCTCTCTCTAACCTTGGACTGTTCTATTGTCTCCCTCTAACTGTGTCTGTTCAATTGTCTGTCTATCCTTGATCTGTTCTTTTGTCTCTCTAACCTTGGTCTGTTATACTGTCTCCCTCTAACCTTTGGTCTATTGTATTGTCTCGCTCTAACCTTGGCCTGTTCTATTGTCTCCCTCTAACCTTGGTCTGTTTTATTGTCTCCCTCTAACCTTGGTCTGTTTTATTGTCTCCCTCTAACCTTGGTCTATTATATTGTCTCCCTCTAACCTTGGTCTGTTCTATTGTCTCCCTCTAACCTTGGTCTGTTCTATTGTCTCCCTCTAACTTTTGGTCTATTCTATTGTCTCCCTCTAACCTTGGTCTGTTCAAAAGTCTCCCTCTAACCTTGGTCTGTTTTATTGTCTCCCTCTAACCTTGGTCTGTTCTATTGTCTCTAACCTTGGTTTATTCTATTGTCTCCCTCTAACCTTGGTCTGTTATATTGTCTCCTTCTAACCTTGGTCTGTTCTATTGTCTCCCTCTAACCTCGGTCTGTTCTATTGTCTCCCTCTCACCTTGGTCTATTCTATTGTCTCCCTCTAACCTTGGTCTGTTCTATTGTCTCCCTCTAACCTTGGTCTGTTCTATTGTCTCCCTCTAACCTTGGTTTGTTCTATTGTCTCTCTCTAACCTTGGTCTGTTCTATTGTCTCCCTCTAACCTTAGTCTATTCTATTGTCTCCCTCTAACCTTGGTTTGTTCTATTGTCTCTCTCTAACCTTGGTCTGTTCTATTGTCTCCCTCTAACCGTGTCTGTTCAATTGTCTGTCTATCCTTGATCTGTTCTTTTGTCTCTCTAACCGTGGTCTGTTATACTGTCTCCCTCTAACCTTTGTCTGTAATATTGTCTCCCTCTAACCTTGGTCTGTTTTATTGACTCTAACCTTGGTCTGTTCTATTGTCTCTAACCTTGGTCTGTTCTATTGTCTCCCTCTAACCTTGTTCTGTTCTATTGTCTCCCTCTAACCTTGGTCTGTTCTATTGTCTCTAACCTTGGTCTATTCTTTTGTCTCCCTCTAACCTTGGTCTGTTCTATTGTCTCTAACCTTGGTCTATTCTATTGTCTCCCTCTAACCTTGGTCTGTTCTATTGTCTCCCTCTAACCTTGGTCTGTTCTATTGTCTCCCTCTAACCTTGGTCTGTTCTATTGTCTCCCTCTAACCTTTGGTCTTTTCTATTGTCTCCCTCTAACCTTGGTCTGTTCTATTGTCTCCCTCTAACCTTGGTCTTTTCTATTGTCTCTAACCTTGGTCTATTCTATTGTCTCCCTCTAACCTTGTTCTGTTCTATTGTCTCCTTCTAACCTTGGTCTGTTCTATTGTCTCCCTCTAACCTCGGTCTGTTCTATTGTCTCCCTCTAACCTTGGTCTATTCTATTGTCTCCCTCTAACCTTGGTCTGTTCTATTGTCTCCCTCTAACCTTGGTCTGTTTTATTGTCTCTAACCTTGGTCTGTTCTATTGTCTCTAACCTTGGTCTATTCTTTTGTCTCCCTCTAACCTTGGTCTGTTCTATTGTCTCTAACCTTGGTCTATTCTATTGTCTCCCTCTAACCTTGGTCTGTTCAATTGTCTGTCTATCCTTGATCTGTTCTTTTGTCTCTCTAACCTTGGTCTGTTATACTGTCTCCCTCTAACCTTTGGTCTATTGTATTGTCTCGCTCTAACCTTGGTCTGTTCTATTGTCTCCCTCTAACCTTGGTCTGTTTTATTGTCTCCCTCTAACCTTGGTCTGTTTTATTGTCTCCCTCTAACCTTGGTCTGTTTTATAGTCTCCCTCTAACCTTGGTCTATTATATTGTCTCCCTCTAACCTTGGTCTGTTCTATTGTCTCCCTCTAACCTTGGTCTGTTCTATTGTCTCCCTCTAACCTTGGTCTGTTCTATTGTCTCCCTCTAACCTTGGTTTGTTCTATTGTCTCTCTCTAACCTTGGTCTGTTCTATTGTCTCCCTCTAACCTTAGTCTATTCTATTGTCTCCCTCTAACCTTGGTTTGTTCTATTGTCTCTCTCTAACCTTGGTCTGTTCTATTGTCTCCCTCTAACCGTGTCTGTTCAATTGTCTGTCTATCCTTGATCTGTTCTTTTGTCTCTCTAACCGTGGTCTGTTATACTGTCTCCCTCTAACCTTTGTCTGTAATATTGTCTCCCTCTAACCTTGGTCTGTTTTATTGACTCTAACCTTGGTCTGTTCTATTGTCTCTAACCTTGGTCTGTTCTATTGTCTCCCTCTAACCTTGTTCTGTTCTATTGTCTCCCTCTAACCTTGGTCTGTTCTATTGTCTCTAACCTTGGTCTATTCTTTTGTCTCCCTCTAACCTTGGTCTGTTCTATTGTCTCTAACCTTGGTCTATTCTATTGTCTCCCTCTAACCTTGGTCTGTTCTATTGTCTCCCTCTAACCTTGGTCTGTTCTATTGTCTCCCTCTAACCTTTGGTCTTTTCTATTGTCTCCCTCTAACCTTGGTCTGTTCTATTGTCTCCCTCTAACCTTGGTCTTTTCTATTGTCTCAAACCTTGGTCTATTCTATTGTCTCCCTCTAACCTTGTTCTGTTCTATTGTCTCCTTCTAACCTTGGTCTGTTCTATTGTCTCCCTCTAACCTCGGTCTGTTCTATTGTCTCCCTCTAACCTTGGTCTATTCTATTGTCTCCCTCTAACCTTGGTCTGTTCTATTGTCTCCCTCTAACCTTGGTCTGTTTTTTTGTCTCTAACCTTGGTCTGTTCTATTGTCTCTAACCTTGGTCTATTCTTTTGTCTCCCTCTAACCTTGGTCTGTTCTATTGTCTCTAACCTTGGTCTATTCTATTGTCTCCCTCTAACCTTGGTCTGTTCTATTGTCTCCCTCTAACCTTGGTCTGTTCTATTGTCTCCCTCTAACCTTGGTCTGTTCTATTGTCTCCCTCTAACCTTTGGTCTTTTCTATTGTCTCCCTCTAACCTTGGTCTATTCTATTGTCTCCCTCTAACCTTGGTTTGTTCTATTGTCTCTCTCTAACCTTGGTCTGTTCTATTGTCTCCCTCTAACCGTGTCTGTTCAATTGTCTGTCTATCCTTGATCTGTTCTTTTGTCTCTCTAACCGTGGTCTGTTATACTGTCTCCCTCTAACCTTTGTCTGTAATATTGTCTCCCTCTAACCTTGGTCTGTTTTATTGTCTCTAACCTTGGTCTGTTCTATTGTCTCTAACCTTGGTCTATTCTTTTGTCTCCCTCTAACCTTGGTCTGTTCTATTGTCTCTAACCTTGGTCTATTCTATTGTCTCCCTCTAACCTTGGTCTGTTCTATTGTCTCCCTCTAACCTTGGTCTGTTCTATTGTCTCCCTCTAACCTTTGGTCTTTTCTATTGTCTCCCTCTAACCTTGGTCTGTTCTATTGTCTCCCTCTAACCTTGGTCTTTTCTATTGTCTCTAACCTTGGTCTATTCTATTGTCTCCCTCTAACCTTGGTCTGTTCTATTGTCTCTAACCTTGGTCTGTTCTATTGTCTCCCTCTAACCTTGGTCTGTTCTATTGTCTCCCTAAAACCTTGGTCTGTTCTATTGTCTCCCTCTAACCTCGGACTGTTCTATTGTCTCTAACCTTGGTCTGTTCTATTGTCTCTAACCTTGGTCTGTTCTATTGTCTCTAAACTTGGTCTGTTCTATTGTCTCTCTCTTACCTTGGTCTGTTCTATTGTCTCCCTCTAACCTTGGTCTGTTCAATTGTCTCCCTCTAACCTTGGTCTGTTCTATTGTCTCCCTCTAACCTTGGTCTGTTGTATTGTCTCTAACCTTGGTCTATTCTATTGTCTCCCTCTAACCTTGGTCTGTTCTATTGTCTCCCTCTAACCTTGGTCTGTTTTATTGTCTCCCTCTAACCTTGGTCTGTTCTATTGTCTCTAACCTTAGTCTATTCTATTGTCTCCCTCTAACCTTGGTCTGTTCTATTGTCTCCCTCTAACCTTGGTCTGTTCTATTGTCTTTAACCTTGGTCTATTCTATTTTCTCCCTCTAACCTTGGTCTGTTCTATTGTCTCTAACCTTGGTCTGTTCTATTGTCTCCCTCTAACCTTGGTCTGTTTTATTGTCTCCCTCTAACATTGGTCTGTTCTATTGTCTCTAACCTTGGTCTATTCTATTGTCTCCCTCTAACCTTGGTCTGTTCTATTGTCTCCCTCTAACCTTGGTCTGTTCTATTGTCTCCCTCTAACCTTGGTCTGTTCTATTGTCTCTAACCTTAGTCTATTCTATTGTCTCCCTCTAACCTTGGTCTGTTCTATTGTCTCCCTCTAACCTTGGTCTGTTCTATTGTCTCTAACCTTGGTCTATTCTATTGTCTCCCTCTAACCTTGGTCTGTTCTATTGTCTCCCTCTAACCTTGGTCTGTTCTATTGTCTCCCTCTAACCTTGGTTTGTTCTATTGTCTCTCTCTAACCTTGGTCTGTTCTATTGTCTCCCTCTAACCTTGGTCTATTCTATTGTCTCCTTCTAACCTTGGTTTGTTCTATTGTCTCTCTCTAACCTTGGACTGTTCTATTGTCTCCCTCTAACTGTGTCTGTTCAATTGTCTGTCTATCCTTGATCTGTTCTTTTGTCTCTCTAACCTTGGTCTGTTATACTGTCTCCCTCTAACCTTTGGTCTATTGTATTGTCTCGCTCTAACCTTGGCCTGTTCTATTGTCTCCCTCTAACCTTGGTCTGTTTTATTGTCTCCCTCTAACCTTGGTCTGTTTTATTGTCTCCCTCTAACCTTGGTCTATTATATTGTCTCCCTCTAACCTTGGTCTGTTCTATTGTCTCCCTCTAACCTTGGTCTGTTCTATTGTCTCCCTCTAACTTTTGGTCTATTCTATTGTCTCCCTCTAACCTTGGTCTGTTCAAAAGTCTCCCTCTAACCTTGGTCTGTTTTATTGTCTCCCTCTAACCTTGGTCTGTTCTATTGTCTCTAACCTTGGTCTATTCTATTGTCTCCCTCTAACCTTGGTCTGTTCTATTGTCTCCTTCTAACCTTGGTCTGTTCTATTGTCTCCCTCTAACCTCGGTCTGTTCTATTGTCTCCCTCTCACCTTGGTCTATTCTATTTTCTCCCTCTAACCTTGGTCTGTTCTATTGTCTCCCTCTAACCTTGGTCTGTTCTATTGTCTCCCTCTAACCTTGGTTTGTTCTATTGTCTCTCTCTAACCTTGGTCTGTTCTATTGTCTCCCTGTAACCTTAGTCTATTCTATTGTCTCCCTCTAACCTTGGTTTGTTCTATTGTCTCTCTCTAACCTTGGTCTGTTCTATTGTCTCCCTCTAACCGTGTCTGTTCAATTGTCTGTCTATCCTTGATCTGTTCTTTTGTCTCTCTAACCGTGGTCTGTTATACTGTCTCCCTCTAACCTTTGTCTGTAATATTGTCTCCCTCTAACCTTGGTCTGTTTTATTGACTCTAACCTTGGTCTGTTCTATTGTCTCTAACCTTGGTCTGTTCTATTGTCTCCCTCTAACCTTGTTCTGTTCTATTGTCTCCCTCTAACCTTGGTCTGTTCTATTGTCTCTAACCTTGGTCTATTCTTTTGTCTCCCTCTAACCTTGGTCTGTTCTATTGTCTCCCTCTAACCTTGGTTTGTTCTATTGTCTCTCTCTAACCTTGGTCTGTTCTATTGTCTCCCTCTAACCTTGGTCTATTCTATTGTCTCCTTCTAACCTTGGTTTGTTCTATTGTCTCTCTCTAACCTTGGACTGTTCTATTGTCTCCCTCTAACTGTGTCTGTTCAATTGTCTGTCTATCCTTGATCTGTTCTTTTGTCTCTCTAACCTTGGTCTGTTATACTGTCTCCCTCTAACCTTTGGTCTATTGTATTGTCTCGCTCTAACCTTGGCCTGTTCTATTGTCTCCCTCTAACCTTGGTCTGTTTTATTGTCTCCCTCTAACCTTGGTCTGTTTTATTGTCTCCCTCTAACCTTGGTCTATTATATTGTCTCCCTCTAACCTTGGTCTGTTCTATTGTCTCCCTCTAACCTTGGTCTGTTCTATTGTCTCCCTCTAACTTTTGGTCTATTCTATTGTCTCCCTCTAACCTTGGTCTGTTCAAAAGTCTCCCTCTAACCTTGGTCTGTTTTATTGTCTCCCTCTAACCTTGGTCTGTTCTATTGTCTCTAACCTTGGTTTATTCTATTGTCTCCCTCTAACCTTGGTCTGTTATATTGTCTCCTTCTAACCTTGGTCTGTTCTATTGTCTCCCTCTAACCTCGGTCTGTTCTATTGTCTCCCTCTCACCTTGGTCTATTCTATTGTCTCCCTCTAACCTTGGTCTGTTCTATTGTCTCCCTCTAACCTTGGTCTGTTCTATTGTCTCCCTCTAACCTTGGTTTGTTCTATTGTCTCTCTCTAACCTTGGTCTGTTCTATTGTCTCCCTCTAACCTTAGTCTATTCTATTGTCTCCCTCTAACCTTGGTTTGTTCTATTGTCTCTCTCTAACCTTGGTCTGTTCTATTGTCTCCCTCTAACCGTGTCTGTTCAATTGTCTGTCTATCCTTGATCTGTTCTTTTGTCTCTCTAACCGTGGTCTGTTATACTGTCTCCCTCTAACCTTTGTCTGTAATATTGTCTCCCTCTAACCTTGGTCTGTTTTATTGACTCTAACCTTGGTCTGTTCTATTGTCTCTAACCTTGGTCTGTTCTATTGTCTCCCTCTAACCTTGTTCTGTTCTATTGTCTCCCTCTAACCTTGGTCTGTTCTATTGTCTCTAACCTTGGTCTATTCTTTTGTCTCCCTCTAACCTTGGTCTGTTCTATTGTCTCTAACCTTGGTCTATTCTATTGTCTCCCTCTAACCTTGGTCTGTTCTATTGTCTCCCTCTAACCTTGGTCTGTTCTATTGTCTCCCTCTAACCTTGGTCTGTTCTATTGTCTCCCTCTAACCTTTGGTCTTTTCTATTGTCTCCCTCTAACCTTGGTCTGTTCTATTGTCTCCCTCTAACCTTGGTCTTTTCTATTGTCTCTAACGTTGGTCTATTCTATTGTCTCCCTCTAACCTTGTTCTGTTCTATTGTCTCCTTCTAACCTTGGTCTGTTCTATTGTCTCCCTCTAACCTCGGTCTGTTCTATTGTCTCCCTCTAACCTTGGTCTATTCTATTGTCTCCCTCTAACCTTGGTCTGTTCTATTGTCTCCCTCTAACCTTGGTCTGTTTTATTGTCTCTAACCTTGGTCTGTTCTATTGTCTCTAACCTTGGTCTATTCTTTTGTCTCCCTCTAACCTTGGTCTGTTCTATAGTCTCTAACCTTGGTCTATTCTATTGTCTCCCTCTAACCTTGGTCTGTTCAATTGTCTGTCTATCCTTGATCTGTTCTTTTGTCTCTCTAACCTTGGTCTGTTATACTGTCTCCCTCTAACCTTTGGTCTATTGTATTGTCTCGCTCTAACCTTGGTCTGTTCTATTGTCTCCCTCTAACCTTGGTCTGTTTTATTGTCTCCCTCTAACCTTGGTCTGTTTTATTGTCTCCCTCTAACCTTGGTCTGTTTTATAGTCTCCCTCTAACCTTGGTCTATTATATTGTCTCCCTCTAACCTTGGTCTGTTCTATTGTCTCCCTCTAACCTTGGTCTGTTCTATTGTCTCCCTCTAACCTTGGTCTGTTCTATTGTCTCCCTCTAACCTTGGTTTGTTCTATTGTCTCTCTCTAACCTTGGTCTGTTCTATTGTCTCCCTCTAACCTTAGTCTATTCTATTGTCTCCCTCTAACCTTGGTTTGTTCTATTGTCTCTCTCTAACCTTGGTCTGTTCTATTGTCTCCCTCTAACCGTGTCTGTTCAATTGTCTGTCTATCCTTGATCTGTTCTTTTGTCTCTCTAACCGTGGTCTGTTATACTGTCTCCCTCTAACCTTTGTCTGTAATATTGTCTCCCTCTAACCTTGGTCTGTTTTATTGACTCTAACCTTGGTCTGTTCTATTGTCTCTAACCTTGGTCTGTTCTATTGTCTCCCTCTAACCTTGTTCTGTTCTATTGTCTCCCTCTAACCTTGGTCTGTTCTATTGTCTCTAACCTTGGTCTATTCTTTTGTCTCCCTCTAACCTTGGTCTGTTCTATTGTCTCTAACCTTGGTCTATTCTATTGTCTCCCTCTAACCTTGGTCTGTTCTATTGTCTCCCTCTAACCTTGGTCTGTTCTATTGTCTCCCTCTAACCTTTGGTCTTTTCTATTGTCTCCCTCTAACCTTGGTCTGTTCTATTGTCTCCCTCTAACCTTGGTCTTTTCTATTGTCTCTAACCTTGGTCTATTCTATTGTCTCCCTCTAACCTTGTTCTGTTCTATTGTCTCCTTCTAACCTTGGTCTGTTCTATTGTCTCCCTCTAACCTCGGTCTGTTCTATTGTCTCCCTCTAACCTTGGTCTATTCTATTGTCTCCCTCTAACCTTGGTCTGTTCTATTGTCTCCCTCTAACCTTGGTCTGTTTTTTTGTCTCTAACCTTGGTCTGTTCTATTGTCTCTAACCTTGGTCTATTCTTTTGTCTCCCTCTAACCTTGGTCTGTTCTATTGTCTCTAACCTTGGTCTATTCTATTGTCTCCCTCTAACCTTGGTCTGTTCTATTGTCTCCCTCTAACCTTGGTCTGTTCTATTGTCTCCCTCTAACCTTGGTCTGTTCTATTGTCTCCCTCTAACCTTTGGTCTTTTCTATTGTCTCCCTCTAACCTTGGTCTATTCTATTGTCTCCCTCTAACCTTGGTTTGTTCTATTGTCTCTCTCTAACCTTGGTCTGTTCTATTGTCTCCCTCTAACCGTGTCTGTTCAATTGTCTGTCTATCCTTGATCTGTTCTTTTGTCTCTCTAACCGTGGTCTGTTATACTGTCTCCCTCTAACCTTTGTCTGTAATATTGTCTCCCTCTAACCTTGGTCTGTTTTATTGTCTCTAACCTTGGTCTGTTCTATTGTCTCTAACCTTGGTCTATTCTTTTGTCTCCCTCTAACCTTGGTCTGTTCTATTGTCTCTAACCTTGGTCTATTCTATTGTCTCCCTCTAACCTTGGTCTGTTCTATTGTCTCCCTCTAACCTTGGTCTGTTCTATTGTCTCCCTCTAACCTTTGGTCTTTTCTATTGTCTCCCTCTAACCTTGGTCTGTTCTATTGTCTCCCTCTAACCTTGGTCTTTTCTATTGTCTCTAACCTTGGTCTATTCTATTGTCTCCCTCTAACCTTGTTCTGTTCTATTGTCTCCTTCTAACCTTGGTCTGTTCTATTGTCTCCCTCTAACCTCGGTCTGTTCTATTGTCTCCCTCTAACCTCGGTCTATTCTATTGTCCCCCTCTAACCTTGGTCTGTTCTATTGTCTACCTCTAACCTTGGTCTGTTCTATTGTCTCCCTCTAACCTTGGTTTGTTCTATTGTCTCTCTCTAACCTTGGTCTGTTCTATTGTCTCCCTCTAACCTTGGTCTATTCTATTGTCTCCCTCTAACCTTGGTTTGTTCTATTGTCTCTCTCTAACCTTGGTCTCTTCTATTGTCTCCCTCTAACTGTGTCTGTTCAATTGTCTGTCTATCCTTGATCTGTTCTTTTGTCTCCCTAACCTTGGTCTGTTATACTGTCTCCCTCTAACCTTTGGTCTATTCTATTGTCTCCCTCTAACCTTGGTCTGTTCTATTGTCTCCCTCTAACCTTGGTCTGTTTTATTGTCTCTCTCTAACCTTGGTCTGTGTTATTTTCTCCCTCTAACCTCGGTCTGTTCTATTGTCTCCCTCTAACCTCGGTCTATTCTATTGTCTCCCTCTAACCTTGGTCTGTTCTATTGTCTCCCTCTAACCTTGGTCTGTTCTATTGTCTCCCTCTAACCTTGGTTTGTTCTATTGTCTCTCTCTAACCTTGGTCTGTTCTATTGTCTCCCTCTAACCTTGGTCTATTCTATTGTCTCTCTCTAACCTTGGTCTGTTCTATTGTCTCCCTCTAACTGTGTCTGTTCAATTGTCTGTCTATCCTTGATCTGTTCTTTTGTCTCTCTAACCTTGGTCTGTTATACTGTCTTCCTCTAACCTTTGGTCTATTCTATTGTCTCCCTCTAACCTTGGTCTGTTCTATTGTCTCCCTCTAACCTTGGTCTGTTTTATTGTCTCCCTCTAACCTTGGTCTGTTTTATTGTCTCCCTCTAACCTTGGTCTGTTCTATTGTCTCCCTCTAACCTTGGTCTGTTCTATTGTCTCCCTCTAACCTTGGTCTGTTCTATTGTCTCTAACCTTGGTCTATTATATTGTCTCCCTCTAACCTTGGTCTGTTCTATTGTCTCCCTCTAACCTTGGTCTGTTCTATTGTCTCCCTCTAACTTTTGGTCTATTCTATTGTCTCCCTCTAACCTTGGTCTGTTCAAAAGTCTCCCTCTAACCTTGGTCTGTTTTATTGTCTCCCTCTAACCTTGGTCTGTTCTATTGTCTCCCTCTAACCTTGGTCTGTTCTATTGTCTCTAACCTTGGTCTATTCTATTGTCTCCCTCTAACCTTGGTCTGTGCTATTGTCTCCCTCTAACCTTGGTCTGTTGTATTGTCTCTAACCTTGGTCTATTCTATTGTCTCCCTCTAACCTTGGTCTGTTCCATTGTCTCCCTCTAACCTTGGTCTGTTCTATTGTCTCCCTCTAACCTTGGTCTGTTCTATTGTCTCTAACCTTGGTCTATTCTATTGTCTCCCTCTAACCTTGGTCTGTTCTATTGTCTCCCTCTAACCTTGGTCTGTTCTATTGTCTCCCTCTAACCTTGGTTTGTTCTATTGTCTCTCTCTAACCTTGGTCTGTTCTATTGTCTCCCTCTAACCTTGGTCTATTCTATTGTCTCCCTCTAACCTTGGTTTGTTCTATTGTCTCTCTCTAACCTTGGTCTGTTCTATTGTCTCCCTCTAACTGTGTCTGTTCAATTGTCTGTCTATCCTTGATCTGTTCTTTTGTCTCTCTAACCTTGGTCTGTTATACTGTCTCCCTCTAACCTTTGGTCTATTCTATTGTCTCGCTCTAACCTTGGTCTGTTCTATTGTCTCCCTCTAACCTTGGTCTGTTTTATTGTCTCCCTCTAACCTTGGTCTATTTTATTGTCTCCCTCTAACCTTGGTCTGTTCTATTGTCTCCCTCTAACCTTGGTCTGTTCTATTGTCTCCCTCTAACCTTGGTCTGTTCTATTGTCTCTAACCTTGGTCTATTATATTGTCTCCCTCTAACCTTGGTCTGTTCTATTGTCTCCCTCTAACCTTGGTCTGTTCTATTGTCTCCCTCTAACTTTTGGTCTATTCTATTGTCTCCCTCTAACCTTGGTCTGTTCAAAAGTCTCCCTCTAACCTTGGTCTGTTATATTGTCTCCCTCTAACCTTGGTCTGTTCTATTGTCTCCCTCTAACCTTGGTCTGTTCTATTGTCTCCCTCTAACCTTGGTCTGTTCTATTGTCTCCCTCTAACCTTGGTCTGTTCTATTGTCTCTTACCTTGGTCTATTCTATTGTCTCCCTCTAACCTTGGTCTGTGCTATTGTCTCCCTCTAACCTTGGTCTGTTGTATTGTCTCTAACCTTGGTCTATTCTATTGTCTCCCTCTAACCTTGGTCTGTTCCATTGTCTCCCTCTAACCTTGGTCTGTTCTATTGTCTCCCTCTAACATTGGTCTGTTCTATTGTCTCTAACCTTGGTCTATTCTATTGTCTCCCTCTAACCTGGGTCTGATCTATTGTCTCCCTCTAACCTTGGTCTGTTCTATTGTTTCTAACCTTGGTCTATTCTATTGTCTCCCTCTAACCTTGGTCTGTTCTATTGTCTCCCTCTAACCTTGGTCTGTTCTATTGTCTCTAACCTTGGTCTATTCTATTGTCTCCCTCTAACCTTGGTCTGTTCTATTGTCTCCCTCTAACCTTGGTCTGTTCTATTGTCTCTAACCTTGGTCTATTCTATTGTCTCCCTCTAACCTTGGTCTGTTCTATTGTCTCCCTCTAACCTTGGTCTGTTCTATTGTCTCCCTCTAACCTTGGTTTGTTCTATTGTCTCTCTCTAACCTTGGTCTGTTCTATTGTCTCCCTCTAACCTTGGTCTATTCTATTGTCTCCCTCTAACCTTGGTTTGTTCTATTGTCTCTCTCTAACCTTGGTCTGTTCTATTGTCTCCCTCTAACTGTGTCTGTTCAATTGTCTGTCTATCCTTGATCTGTTCTTTTGTCTCTCTAACCTTGGTCTGTTATACTGTCTCCCTCTAACCTTTGGTCTATTCTATTGTCTCGCTCTAACCTTGGTCTGTTCTATTGTCTCCCTCTAACCTTGGTCTGTTTTATTGTCTCCCTCTAACCTTGGTCTGTTATATTGTCTCCCTCTAGCCTTGGTCTGTTATATTGTCTCCCTCTAACATTGGTCTGTTCTATTGTCTCTAACCTTGGTCTATTATATTGTCTCCCTCTAACCTTGGTCTGTTCTATTGTCTCCCTCTAACCTTGGTCTGTTCTATTGTCTCCCTCTAACTTTTGGTCTATTCTATTGTCTCCCTCTAACCTTGGTCTGTTCAAAAGTCTCCCTCTAACCTTGGTCTGTTTTATTGTCTCCCTCTAACCTTGGTCTGTTCTATTGTCTCTAACCTTGGTCTATTCTATTGTCTCCCTCTAACCTTGGTCTGTTCTATTGTCTCCTTCTAACCTTGGTCTGTTCTATTGTCTCCCTCTAACCTCGGTCTGTTCTATTGTCTCCCTCTAACCTTGGTCTATTCTATTGTCTCCCTCTAACCTTGGTCTGTTCTATTGTCTCCCTCTAACCTTGGTCTGTTCTATTGTCTCCCTCTAACTTTTGGTCTATTCTATTGTCTCCCTCTAACCTTGGTCTGTTCAAAAGTCTCCCTCTAACCTTGGTCTGTTTTATTGTCTCCCTCTAACCTTGGTCTGTTCTATTGTCTCCCTCTAACCTTGGTCTGTTCTATTGTCTCTAACCTTGGTCTATTCTATTGTCTCCCTCTAACCTTGGTCTGTGCTATTGTCTCCCTCTAACCTTGGTCTGTTGTATTGTCTCTAACCTTGGTCTATTCTATTGTCTCCCTCTAACCTTGGTCTGTTCCATTGTCTCCCTCTAACCTTGGTCTGTTCTATTGTCTCCCTCTAACCTTGGTCTGTTCTATTGTCTCTAACCTTGGTCTATTCTATTGTCTCCCTCTAACCTTGGTCTGTTCTATTGTCTCCCTCTAACCTTGGTCTGTTCTATTGTCTCCCTCTAACCTTGGTTTGTTCTATTGTCTCTCTCTAACCTTGGTCTGTTCTATTGTCTCCCTCTAACCTTGGTCTATTCTATTGTCTCCCTCTAACCTTGGTTTGTTCTATTGTCTCTCTCTAACCTTGGTCTGTTCTATTGTCTCCCTCTAACTGTGTCTGTTCAATTGTCTGTCTATCCTTGATCTGTTCTTTTGTCTCTCTAACCTTGGTCTGTTATACTGTCTCCCTCTAACCTTTGGTCTATTCTATTGTCTCGCTCTAACCTTGGTCTGTTCTATTGTCTCCCTCTAACCTTGGTCTGTTTTATTGTCTCCCTCTAACCTTGGTCTATTTTATTGTCTCCCTCTAACCTTGGTCTGTTCTATTGTCTCCCTCTAACCTTGGTCTGTTCTATTGTCTCCCTCTAACCTTGGTCTGTTCTATTGTCTCTAACCTTGGTCTATTATATTGTCTCCCTCTAACCTTGGTCTGTTCTATTGTCTCCCTCTAACCTTGGTCTGTTCTATTGTCTCCCTCTAACTTTTGGTCTATTCTATTGTCTCCCTCTAACCTTGGTCTGTTCAAAAGTCTCCCTCTAACCTTGGTCTGTTATATTGTCTCCCTCTAACCTTGGTCTGTTCTATTGTCTCCCTCTAACCTTGGTCTGTTCTATTGTCTCCCTCTAACCTTGGTCTGTTCTATTGTCTCCCTCTAACCTTGGTCTGTTCTATTGTCTCTTACCTTGGTCTATTCTATTGTCTCCCTCTAACCTTGGTCTGTGCTATTGTCTCCCTCTAACCTTGGTCTGTTGTATTGTCTCTAACCTTGGTCTATTCTATTGTCTCCCTCTAACCTTGGTCTGTTCCATTGTCTCCCTCTAACCTTGGTCTGTTCTATTGTCTCCCTCTAACATTGGTCTGTTCTATTGTCTCTAACCTTGGTCTATTCTATTGTCTCCCTCTAACCTGGGTCTGATCTATTGTCTCCCTCTAACATTGGTCTGTTCTATTGTTTCTAACCTTGGTCTATTCTATTGTCTCCCTCTAACCTTGGTCTGTTCTATTGTCTCCCTCTAACCTTGGTCTGTTCTATTGTCTCTAACCTTGGTCTATTCTATTGTCTCCCTCTAACCTTGGTCTGTTCTATTGTCTCCCTCTAACCTTGGTCTGTTCTATTGTCTCTAACCTTGGTCTATTCTATTGTCTCCCTCTAACCTTGGTCTGTTCTATTGTCTCCCTCTAACCTTGGTCTGTTCTATTGTCTCCCTCTAACCTTGGTTTGTTCTATTGTCTCTCTCTAACCTTGGTCTGTTCTATTGTCTCCCTCTAACCTTGGTCTATTCTATTGTCTCCCTCTAACCTTGGTTTGTTCTATTGTCTCTCTCTAACCTTGGTCTGTTCTATTGTCTCCCTCTAACTGTGTCTGTTCAATTGTCTGTCTATCCTTGATCTGTTCTTTTGTCTCTCTAACCTTGGTCTGTTATACTGTCTCCCTCTAACCTTTGGTCTATTCTATTGTCTCGCTCTAACCTTGGTCTGTTCTATTGTCTCCCTCTAACCTTGGTCTGTTTTATTGTCTCCCTCTAACCTTGGTCTGTTATATTGTCTCCCTCTAGCCTTGGTCTGTTATATTGTCTCCCTCTAACATTGGTCTGTTCTATTGTCTCTAACCTTGGTCTATTATATTGTCTCCCTCTAACCTTGGTCTGTTCTATTGTCTCCCTCTAACCTTGGTCTGTTCTATTGTCTCCCTCTAACTTTTGGTCTATTCTATTGTCTCCCTCTAACCTTGGTCTGTTCAAAAGTCTCCCTCTAACCTTGGTCTGTTTTATTGTCTCCCTCTAACCTTGGTCTGTTCTATTGTCTCTAACCTTGGTCTATTCTATTGTCTCCCTCTAACCTTGGTCTGTTCTATTGTCTCCTTCTAACCTTGGTCTGTTCTATTGTCTCCCTCTAACCTCGGTCTGTTCTATTGTCTCCCTCTAACCTTGGTCTATTCTATTGTCTCCCTCTAACCTTGGTCTGTTCTATTGTCTCCCTCTAACCTTGGTCTGTTCTATTGTCTCCCTCTAACCTTGGTCTATTCTATTGTCTCCCTCTAACCTTGGTTTGTTCTATTGTCTCTCTCTAACCTTGGTCTGTTCTATTGTCTCCCTCTAACCGTGTCTGTTCAATTGTCTGTCTATCCTTGATCTGTTCTTTTGTCTCTCTAACCGTGGTCTGTTCTATTGTCTCTCTCTAACCTTGTTATTTTATTTCGTCTCTAACTTTTGTCTGTTTTATTGTCTCTAACCTTGGTCTGTTCTTGTCTCCCTCTAACCTTTGTCTGTAATATTGTGTCCCTCTGACCTTGGTCTGTTCTATTGTCTCTCTCTAACCTTGTTATTTTATGTCGTCTCTAACCTTTGTCTGTTTTATTGTCTCTAACCTTGGTCTGGTCTTGTGTCTCTCTCTAATCTTGGTCTGTTCTATTGTCTCCCACTAACCTTGGTCTGTTCTATTGTCTCCCTCTAACCTTGGTCTGTTTTATTGTCTCCCTCTAACCTTGGTCTGTTTTATTGTCTCCCTCTAACCTTGGTCTGTTCTATTGTCTCCCTCTAACCTTGGTCTGTTCTATTGTCTCCCTCTAACCTTGGTCTGTTCTATTGTCTCCCTCTAACTTTTGTTTTATTCTATTGTCTCCCTCTAACCCTGGTCTGTTCAAATGTCTCCCTCTAAACTTGGTCTGTTTTATTGTCTCCCTCTAACCTTGGTCTGTTCTATTGTCTCCCTCTAACTGTGTCTGTTCAATTGTCTGTCTATCCTTGATCTGTTCTTTTGTCTCTCTAACCTTGGTCTGTTCTATTGTCTCTAACCTTGGTCTATTCTATTGTCTCCCTCTAACCTTGGTCTGTTCTATTGTCTCCCTCTAACCTTGGTCTGTTCTATTGTCTCCCTCTAACCTTGGTCTATTCTATTGTCTCCCTCTAACCTTGGTTTGTTCTATTGTCTCTCTCTAACCTTGGTCTGTTCTATTGTCTCCCTCTAACTGTGTCTGTTCAATTGTCTGTCTATCCTTGATCTGTTCTTTTGTCTCTCTAACCTTGGTCTGTTATACTGTCTCCCTCTAACCTTTGGTCTATTCTATTGTCTCGCTCTAACCTTGGTCTGTTCTATTGTCTCCCTCTAACCTTGGTCTGTTTTATTGTCTCCCTCTAACCTTGGTCTGTTATATTGTCTCCCTCTAACCTTGGTCTGTTATATTGTCTCCCTCTAACATTGGTCTGTTCTATTGTCTCTAACCTTGGTCTATTATATTGTCTCCCTCTAACCTTGGTCTGTTCTATTGTCTCCCTCTAACCTTGGTCTGTTCTATTGTCTCCCTCTAACTTTTGGTCTATTCTATTGTCTCCCTCTAACCTTGGTCTGTTCAAAAGTCTCCCTCTAACCTTGGTCTGTTTTATTGTCTCCCTCTAACCTTGGTCTGTTCTATTGTCTCTAACCTTGTTCTATTCTATTGTCTCCCTCTAACCTTGGTCTGTTCTATTGTCTCCTTCTAACCTTGGTCTGTTCTATTGTCTCCCTCTAACCTCGGTCTGTTCTATTGTCTCCCTCTAACCTTGGTCTATTCTATTGTCTCCCTCTAACCTTGGTCTGTTCTATTGTCTCCCTCTAACCTTGGTCTGTTCTATTGTCTCCCTCTAACCTTGGTCTATTCTATTGTCTCCCTCTAACCTTGGTTTGTTCTATTGTCTCTCTTTAACCTTGGTCTGTTCTATTGTCTCCCTCTAACCGTGTCTGTTCAATTGTCTGTCTATCCTTGATCTGTTCTTTTGTCTCTCTAACCGTGGTCTGTTCTATTGTCTCTCTCTAACCTTGTTATTTTATTTCGTCTCTAACTTTTGTCTGTTTTATTGTCTCTAACCTTGGTCTGTTCTTGTCTCCCTCTAACCTTTGTCTGTAATATTGTGTCCCTCTGACCTTGGTCTGTTCTATTGTCTCTCTCTAACCTTGTTATTTTATGTCGTCTCTAACCTTTGTCTGTTTTATTGTCTCTAACCTTGGTCTGGTCTTGTGTCTCTCTCTAATCTTGGTCTGTTCTATTGTCTCCCACTAACCTTGGTCTGTTCTATTGTCTCCCTCTAACCTTGGTCTGTTTTATTGTCTCCCTCTAACCTTGGTCTGTTTTATTGTCTCCCTCTAACCTTGGTCTGTTCTATTGTCTCCCTCTAACCTTGGTCTGTTCTATTGTCTCCCTCTAACCTTGGTCTGTTCTATTGTCTCCCTCTAACTTTTGTTTTATTCTATTGTCTCCCTCTAACCCTGGTCTGTTCAAATGTCTCCCTCTAAACTTGGTCTGTTTTATTGTCTCCCTCTAACCTTGGTCTGTTCTATTGTCTCCCTCTAACTGTGTCTGTTCAATTGTCTGTCTATCCTTGATCTGTTCTTTTGTCTCTCTAACCTTGGTCTGTTATACTGTCTCCCTCTAACCTTTGGTCTATTCTATTGTCTCGCTCTAACCTTGGTCTGTTCTATTGTCTCCCTCTAACTGTGTCTGTTCAATTGTCTGTCTATCCTTGATCTGTTCTTTTGTCTCTCTAACCTTGGTCTGTTATACTGTCTCCCTCTAACCTTTGGTCTATTCTATTGTCTCGCTCTAACCTTGGTCTGTTCTATTGTCTCCCTCTAACCTTGGTCTGTTTTATTGTCTCCCTCTAACCTTGGTCTGTTATATTGTCTCCCTCTAACCTTGGTCTGTTATATTGTCTCCCTCTAACATTGGTCTGTTCTATTGTCTCTAACCTTGGTCTATTATATTGTCTCCCTCTAACCTTGGTCTGTTCTATTGTCTCCCTCTAACCTTGGTCTGTTCTATTGTCTCCCTCTAACTTTTGGTCTATTCTATTGTCTCCCTCTAACCTTGGTCTGTTCAAAAGTCTCCCTCTAACCTTGGTCTGTTTTATTGTCTCCCTCTAACCTTGGTCTGTTCTATTGTCTCTAACCTTGTTCTATTCTATTGTCTCCCTCTAACCTTGGTCTGTTCTATTGTCTCCTTCTAACCTTGGTCTGTTCTATTGTCTCCCTCTAACCTCGGTCTGTTCTATTGTCTCCCTCTAACCTTGGTCTATTCTATTGTCTCCCTCTAACCTTGGTCTGTTCTATTGTCTCCCTCTAACCTTGGTCTGTTCTATTGTCTCCCTCTAACCTTGGTCTATTCTATTGTCTCCCTCTAACCTTGGTTTGTTCTATTGTCTCTCTTTAACCTTGGTCTGTTCTATTGTCTCCCTCTAACCGTGTCTGTTCAATTGTCTGTCTATCCTTGATCTGTTCTTTTGTCTCTCTAACCGTGGTCTGTTCTATTGTCTCTCTCTAACCTTGTTATTTTATTTCGTCTCTAACTTTTGTCTGTTTTATTGTCTCTAACCTTGGTCTGTTCTTGTCTCCCTCTAACCTTTGTCTGTAATATTGTGTCCCTCTGACCTTGGTCTGTTCTATTGTCTCTCTCTAACCTTGTTATTTTATGTCGTCTCTAACCTTTGTCTGTTTTATTGTCTCTAACCTTGGTCTGGTCTTGTGTCTCTCTCTAATCTTGGTCTGTTGTATTGTCTCTAACCTTGGTCTATTCTATTGTCTCCCTCTAACCTTGGTCTGTGCTATTGTCTCCCTCTAACCTTGGTCTGTTGTATTGTCTCTAACCTTGGTCTATTCTATTGTCTCCCTCTAACCTTGGTCTGTTCCATTGTCTCCCTCTAACCTTGGTCTGTTCTATTGTCTCCCTCTAACCTTGGTCTGTTCTATTGTCTCTAACCTTGGTCTATTCTATTGTCTCCCTCTAACCTTGGTCTGTTCTATTGTCTCCCTCTAACCTTGGTCTGTTCTATTGTCTCCCTCTAACCTTGGTTTGTTCTATTGTCTCTCTCTAACCTTGGTCTGTTCTATTGTCTCCCTCTAACCTTGGTCTATTCTATTGTCTCCCTCTAACCTTGGTTTGTTCTATTGTCTCTCTCTAACCTTGGTCTGTTCTATTGTCTCCCTCTAACTGTGTCTGTTCAATTGTCTGTCTATCCTTGATCTGTTCTTTTGTCTCTCTAACCCTGGTCTGTTATACTGTCTCCCTCTAACCTTTGGTCTATTCTATTGTCTCGCTCTAACCTTGGTCTGTTCTATTGTCTCCCTCTAACCTTGGTCTGTTTTATTGTCTCCCTCTAACCTTGGTCTGTTTTATTGTCTCCCTCTAACCTTGGTCTGTTCTATTGTCTCCCTCTAACCTTGGTCTGTTCTATTGTCTCCCTCTAACCTTGGTCTGTTCTATTGTCTCTAACCTTGGTCTATTATATTGTCTCCCTCTAACCTTGGTCTGTTCTATTGTCTCCCTCTAACCTTGGTCTGTTCTATTGTCTCCCTCTAACTTTTGGTCTATTCTATTGTCTCCCTCTAACCTTGGTCTGTTCAAAAGTCTCCCTCTAACCTTGGTCTGTTTTATTGTCTCCCTCTAACCTTGGTCTGTTCTATTGTCTCCCTCTAACCTTGGTCTGTTCTATTGTCTCCCTCTAACCTTGGTCTGTTCTATTGTCTCTTACCTTGGTCTATTCTATTGTCTCCCTCTAACCTTGGTCTGTGCTATTGTCTCCCTCTAACCTTGGTCTGTTGTATTGTCTCTAACCTTGGTCTATTCTATTGTCTCCCTCTAACCTTGGTCTGTTCCATTGTCTCCCTCTAACCTTGGTCTGTTCTATTGTCTCCCTCTAACATTTTTCTGTTCTATTGTCTCTAACCTTGGTCTATTCTATTGTCTCCCTCTAACCTGGGTCTGATCTATTGTCTCCCTCTAACCTTGGTCTGTTCTATTGTCTCTAACCTTGGTCTATTCTATTGTCTCCCTCTAACCTTGGTCTGTTCTATTGTCTCCCTCTAACCTTGGTCTGTTCTATTGTCTCTAACCTTGGTCTATTCTATTGTCCCCCTCTAACCTTGGTCTGTTCTATTGTCTCCCTCTAACCTTGGTCTGTTCTATTGTCTCTAACCTTGGTCTATTCTATTGTCTCCCTCTAACCTTGGTCTGTTCTATTGTCTCCCTCTAACCTTGGTCTGTTCTATTGTCTCCCTCTAACCTTGGTTTGTTCTATTGTCTCTCTCTAACCTTGGTCTGTTCTATTGTCTCCCTCTAACCTTGGTCTATTCTATTGTCTCCCTCTAACCTTGGTTTGTTCTATTGTCTCTCTCTAACCTTGGTCTGTTCTATTGTCTCCCTCTAACTGTGTCTGTTCAATTGTCTGTCTATCCTTGATCTGTTCTTTTGTCTCTCTAACCTTGGTCTGTTATACTGTCTCCCTCTAACCTTTGGTCTATTCTATTGTCTCGCTCTAACCTTGGTCTGTTCTATTGTCTCCCTCTAACCTTGGTCTGTTTTATTGTCTCCCTCTAACCTTGGTTTGTTCTATTGTCTCTCTCTAACCTTGGTCTGTTCTATTGTCTCCCTCTAACCGTGTCTGTTCAATTGTCTGTCTATCCTTGATCTGTTCTTTTGTCTCTCTAACCGTGGTCTGTTCTATTGTCTCTCTCTAACCTTGTTATTTTATTTCGTCTCTAACTTTTGTCTGTTTTATTGTCTCTAACCTTGGTCTGTTCTTGTCTCCCTCTAACCTTTGTCTGTAATATTGTGTCCCTCTGACCTTGGTCTGTTCTATTGTCTCTCTCTAACCTTGTTATTTTATGTCGTCTCTAACCTTTGTCTGTTTTATTGTCTCTAACCTTGGTCTGGTCTTGTGTCTCTCTCTAATCTTGGTCTGTTCTATTGTCTCCCACTAACCTTGGTCTGTTCTATTGTCTCCCTCTAACCTTGGTCTGTTTTATTGTCTCCCTCTAACCTTGGTCTGTTTTATTGTCTCCCTCTAACCTTGGTCTGTTCTATTGTCTCCCTCTAACCTTGGTCTGTTCTATTGTCTCCCTCTAACCTTGGTCTGTTCTATTGTCTCCCTCTAACTTTTGTTTTATTCTATTGTCTCCCTCTAACCCTGGTCTGTTCAAATGTCTCCCTCTAAACTTGGTCTGTTTTATTGTCTCCCTCTAACCTTGGTCTGTTCTATTGTCTCCCTCTAACTGTGTCTGTTCAATTGTCTGTCTATCCTTGATCTGTTCTTTTGTCTCTCTAACCTTGGTCTGTTATACTGTCTCCCTCTAACCTTTGGTCTATTCTATTGTCTCGCTCTAACCTTGGTCTGTTCTATTGTCTCCCTCTAACCTTGGTCTGTTTTATTGTCTCCCTCTAACCTTGGTCTGTTATATTGTCTCCCTCTAACCTTGGTCTGTTATATTGTCTCCCTCTAACATTGGTCTGTTCTATTGTCTCTAACCTTGGTCTATTATATTGTCTCCCTCTAACCTTGGTCTGTTCTATTGTCTCCCTCTAACCTTGGTCTGTTCTATTGTCTCCCTCTAACTTTTGGTCTATTCTATTGTCTCCCTCTAACCTTGGTCTGTTCAAAAGTCTCCCTCTAACCTTGGTCTGTTTTATTGTCTCCCTCTAACCTTGGTCTGTTCTATTGTCTCTAACATTGGTCTATTCTATTGTCTCCCTCTAACCTTGGTCTGTTCTATTGTCTCCTTCTAACCTTGGTCTGTTCTATTGTCTCCCTCTAACCTCGGTCTGTTCTATTGTCTCCCTCTAACCTTGGTCTATTCTATTGTCTCCCTCTAACCTTGGTCTGTTCTATTGTCTCCCTCTAACCTTGGTCTGTTCTATTGTCTCCCTCTAACCTTGGTCTATTCTATTGTCTCCCTCTAACCTTGGTTTGTTCTATTGTCTCTCTCTAACCTTGGTCTGTTCTATTGTCTCCCTCTAACCGTGTCTGTTCAATTGTCTGTCTATCCTTGATCTGTTCTTTTGTCTCTCTAACCGTGGTCTGTTATACTGTCTCCCTCTAACCTTTGTCTGTAATATTGTGTCCCTCTAACCTTGGTCTGTTCTATTGTCTCTCTCTAACCTTGTTATTTTATTTCGTCTCTAACTTTTGTCTGTTTTATTGTCTCTAACCTTGGTCTGTTCTTGTCTCCCTCTAACCTTTGTCTGTAATATTGTGTCCCTCTGACCTTGGTCTGTTCTATTGTCTCTCTCTAACCTTGTTATTTTATGTCGTCTCTAACCTTTGTCTGTTTTATTGTCTCTAACCTTGGTCTGGTCTTGTGTCTCTCTCTAATCTTGGTCTGTTGTATTGTCTCTAACCTTGGTCTATTCTATTGTCTCCCTCTAACCTTGGTCTGTGCTATTGTCTCCCTCTAACCTTGGTCTGTTGTATTGTCTCTAACCTTGGTCTATTCTATTGTCTCCCTCTAACCTTGGTCTGTTCCATTGTCTCCCTCTAACCTTGGTCTGTTCTATTGTCTCCCTCTAACCTTGGTCTGTTCTATTGTCTCTAACCTTGGTCTATTCTATTGTCTCCCTCTAACCTTGGTCTGTTCTATTGTCTCCCTCTAACCTTGGTCTGTTCTATTGTCTCCCTCTAACCTTGGTTTGTTCTATTGTCTCTCTCTAACCTTGGTCTGTTCTATTGTCTCCCTCTAACCTTGGTCTATTCTATTGTCTCCCTCTAACCTTGGTTTGTTCTATTGTCTCTCTCTAACCTTGGTCTGTTCTATTGTCTCCCTCTAACTGTGTCTGTTCAATTGTCTGTCTATCCTTGATCTGTTCTTTTGTCTCTCTAACCTTGGTCTGTTATACTGTCTCCCTCTAACCTTTGGTCTATTCTATTGTCTCGCTCTAACCTTGGTCTGTTCTATTGTCTCCCTCTAACCTTGGTCTGTTTTATTGTCTCCCTCTAACCTTGGTCTGTTTTATTGTCTCCCTCTAACCTTGGTCTGTTCTATTGTCTCCCTCTAACCTTGGTCTGTTCTATTGTCTCCCTCTAACCTTGGTCTGTTCTATTGTCTCTAACCTTGGTCTATTATATTGTCTCCCTCTAACCTTGGTCTGTTCTATTGTCTCCCTCTAACCTTGGTCTGTTCTATTGTCTCCCTCTAACTTTTGGTCTATTCTATTGTCTCCCTCTAACCTTGGTCTGTTCAAAAGTCTCCCTCTAACCTTGGTCTGTTTTATTGTCTCCCTCTAACCTTGGTCTGTTCTATTGTCTCCCTCTAACCTTGGTCTGTTCTATTGTCTCCCTCTAACCTTGGTCTGTTCTATTGTCTCCCTCTAACCTTGGTCTGTTCTATTGTCTCTTACCTTGGTCTATTCTATTGTCTCCCTCTAACCTTGGTCTGTGCTATTGTCTCCCTCTAACCTTGGTCTGTTGTATTGTCTCTAACCTTGGTCTATTCTATTGTCTCCCTCTAACCTTGGTCTGTTCCATTGTCTCCCTCTAACCTTGGTCTGTTCTATTGTCTCCCTCTAACATTGGTCTGTTCTATTGTCTCTAACCTTGGTCTATTCTATTGTCTCCCTCTAACCTGGGTCTGATCTATTGTCTCCCTCTAACCTTGGTCTGTTCTATTGTCTCTAACCTTGGTCTATTCTATTGTCTCCCTCTAACCTTGGTCTGTTCTATTGTCTCCCTCTAACCTTGGTCTGTTCTATTGTCTCTAACCTTGGTCTATTCTATTGTCTCCCTCTAACCTTGGTCTGTTCTATTGTCTCCCTCTAACCTTGGTCTGTTCTATTGTCTCTAACCTTGGTCTATTCTATTGTCTCCCTCTAACCTTGGTCTGTTCTATTGTCTCCCTCTAACCTTGGTCTGTTCTATTGTCTCCCTCTAACCTTGGTTTGTTCTATTGTCTCTCTCTAACCTTGGTCTGTTCTATTGTCTCCCTCTAACCTTGGTCTATTCTATTGTCTCCCTCTAACCTTGGTTTGTTCTATTGTCTCTCTCTAACCTTGGTCTGTTCTATTGTCTCCCTCTAACTGTGTCTGTTCAATTGTCTGTCTATCCTTGATCTGTTCTTTTGTCTCTCTAACCTTGGTCTGTTATACTGTCTCCCTCTAACCTTTGGTCTATTCTGTTGTCTCGCTCTAACCTTGGTCTGTTCTATTGTCTCCCTCTAACCTTGGTCTGTTTTATTGTCTCCCTCTAACCTTGGTTTGTTCTATTGTCTCTCTCTAACCTTGGTCTGTTCTATTGTCTCCCTCTAACCGTGTCTGTTCAATTGTCTGTCTATCCTTGATCTGTTCTTTTGTCTCTCTAACCGTGGTCTGTTCTATTGTCTCTCTCTAACCTTGTTATTTTATTTCGTCTCTAACTTTTGTCTGTTTTATTGTCTCTAACCTTGGTCTGTTCTTGTCTCCCTCTAACCTTTGTCTGTAATATTGTGTCCCTCTGACCTTGGTCTGTTCTATTGTCTCTCTCTAACCTTGTTATTTTATGTCGTCTCTAACCTTTGTCTGTTTTATTGTCTCTAACCTTGGTCTGGTCTTGTGTCTCTCTCTAATCTTGGTCTGTTCTATTGTCTCCCACTAACCTTGGTCTGTTCTATTGTCTCCCTCTAACCTTGGTCTGTTTTATTGTCTCCCTCTAACCTTGGTCTGTTTTATTGTCTCCCTCTAACCTTGGTCTGTTCTATTGTCTCCCTCTAACCTTGGTCTGTTCTATTGTCTCCCTCTAACCTTGGTCTGTTCTATTGTCTCCCTCTAACTTTTGTTTTATTCTATTGTCTCCCTCTAACCCTGGTCTGTTCAAATGTCTCCCTCTAAACTTGGTCTGTTTTATTGTCTCCCTCTAACCTTGGTCTGTTCTATTGTCTCCCTCTTACTGTGTCTGTTCAATTGTCTGTCTATCCTTGATCTGTTCTTTTGTCTCTCTAACCTTGGTCTGTTATACTGTCTCCCTCTAACCTTTGGTCTATTCTATTGTCTCGCTCTAACCTTGGTCTGTTCTATTGTCTCCCTCTAACCTTGGTCTGTTTTATTGTCTCCCTCTAACCTTGGTCTGTTATATTGTCTCCCTCTAACCTTGGTCTGTTATATTGTCTCCCTCTAACATTGGTCTGTTCTATTGTCTCTAACCTTGGTCTATTATATTGTCTCCCTCTAACCTTGGTCTGTTCTATTGTCTCCCTCTAACCTTGGTCTGTTCTATTGTCTCCCTCTAACTTTTGGTCTATTCTATTGTCTCCCTCTAACCTTGGTCTGTTCAAAAGTCTCCCTCTAACCTTGGTCTGTTTTATTGTCTCCCTCTAACCTTGGTCTGTTCTATTGTCTCTAACCTTGGTCTATTCTATTGTCTCCCTCTAACCTTGGTCTGTTCTATTGTCTCTTTCTAACCTTGGTCTGTTCTATTGTCTCCCTCTAACCTCGGTCTGTTCTATTGTCTCCCTCTAACCTTGGTCTATTCTATTGTCTCCCTCTAACCTTGGTCTGTTCTATTGTCTCCCTCTAACCTTGGTCTGTTCTATTGTCTCCCTCTAACCTTGGTCTGTTCTATTGTCTCTAACCTTGGTCTATTCTATTGTCTCCCTCTAACCTTGGTCTGTTCTATTGTCTCCCTCTAACCTTGGTCTGTTCTATTGTCTCTAACCTTGGTCTATTCTATTGTCTCCCTCTAACCTTGGTCTGTTCTATTGTCTCCCTCTAACCTTGGTCTGTTCTATTGTCTCTAACCTTGGTCTATTCTATTGTCTCCCTCTAACCTTGGTCTGTTCTATTGTCTCCCTCTAACCTTGGTCTGTTCTATTGTCTCCCTCTAACCTTGGTTTGTTCTATTGTCTCTCTCTAACCTTGGTCTGTTCTATTGTCTCCCTCTAACCTTGGTCTATTCTATTGTCTCCCTCTAACCTTGGTTTGTTCTATTGTCTCTCTCTAACCTTGGTCTGTTCTATTGTCTCCCTCTAACTGTGTCTGTTCAATTGTCTGTCTATCCTTGATCTGTTCTTTTGTCTCTCTAACCTTGGTCTGTTATACTGTCTCCCTCTAACCTTTGGTCTATTCTGTTGTCTCGCTCTAACCTTGGTCTGTTCTATTGTCTCCCTCTAACCGTGTCTGTTCAATTGTCTGTCTATCCTTGATCTGTTCTTTTGTCTCTCTAACCGTGGTCTGTTCTATTGTCTCTCTCTAACCTTGTTATTTTATTTCGTCTCTAACTTTTGTCTGTTTTATTGTCTCTAACCTTGGTCTGTTCTTGTCTCCCTCTAACCTTTGTCTGTAATATTGTGTCCCTCTGACCTTGGTCTGTTCTATTGTCTCTCTCTAACCTTGTTATTTTATGTCGTCTCTAACCTTTGTCTGTTTTATTGTCTCTAACCTTGGTCTGGTCTTGTGTCTCTCTCTAATCTTGGTCTGTTCTATTGTCTCCCACTAACCTTGGTCTGTTCTATTGTCTCCCTCTAACCTTGGTCTGTTTTATTGTCTCCCTCTAACCTTGGTCTGTTTTATTGTCTCCCTCTAACCTTGGTCTGTTCTATTGTCTCCCTCTATCCTTGGTCTGTTCTATTGTCTCCCTCTAACCTTGGTCTGTTCTATTGTCTCCCTCTAACTTTTGTTTTATTCTATTGTCTCCCTCTAACCCTGGTCTGTTCAAATGTCTCCCTCTAAACTTGGTCTGTTTTATTGTCTCCCTCTAACCTTGGTCTGTTCTATTGTCTCCCTCTAACTGTGTCTGTTCAATTGTCTGTCTATCCTTGATCTGTTCTTTTGTCTCTCTAACCTTGGTCTGTTATACTGTCTCCCTCTAACCTTTGGTCTATTCTATTGTCTCGCTCTAACCTTGGTCTGTTCTATTGTCTCCCTCTAACCTTGGTCTGTTTTATTGTCTCCCTCTAACCTTGGTCTGTTATATTGTCTCCCTCTAACCTTGGTCTGTTATATTGTCTCCCTCTAACATTGGTCTGTTCTATTGTCTCTAACCTTGGTCTATTATATTGTCTCCCTCTAACCTTGGTCTGTTCTATTGTCTCCCTCTAACCTTGGTCTGTTCTATTGTCTCCCTCTAACTTTTGGTCTATTCTATTGTCTCCCTCTAACCTTGGTCTGTTCAAAAGTCTCCCTCTAACCTTGGTCTGTTTTATTGTCTCCCTCTAACCTTGGTCTGTTCTATTGTCTCTAACCTTGGTCTATTCTATTGTCTCCCTCTAACCTTGGTCTGTTCTATTGTCTCCTTCTAACCTTGGTCTGTTCTATTGTCTCCCTCTAACCTCGGTCTGTTCTATTGTCTCCCTCTAACCTTGGTCTATTCTATTGTCTCCCTCTAACCTTGGTCTGTTCTATTGTCTCCCTCTAACCTTGGTCTGTTCTATTGTCTCCCTCTAACCTTGGTCTATTCTATTGTCTCCCTCTAACCTTGGTTTGTTCTATTGTCTCTCTCTAACCTTGGTCTGTTCTATTGTCTCCCTCTAACCGTGTCTGTTCAATTGTCTGTCTATCCTTGATCTGTTCTTTTGTCTCTCTAACCGTGGTCTGTTATACTGTCTCCCTCTAACCTTTGTCTGTAATATTGTGTCCCTCTAACCTTGGTCTGTTCTATTGTCTCTCTCTAACCTTGTTATTTTATTTCGTCTCTAACTTTTGTCTGTTTTATTGTCTCTAACCTTGGTCTGTTCTTGTCTCCCTCTAACCTTTGTCTGTAATATTGTGTCCCTCTGACCTTGGTCTGTTCTATTGTCTCTCTCTAACCTTGTTATTTTATGTCGTCTCTAACCTTTGTCTGTTTTATTGTCTCTAACCTTGGTCTGGTCTTGTGTCTCTCTCTAATCTTGGTCTGTTCTATTGTCTCCCACTAACCTTGGTCTGTTCTATTGTCTCCCTCTAACCTTGGTCTGTTTTATTGTCTCCCTCTAACCTTGGTCTGTTTTATTGTCTCCCTCTAACCTTGGTCTGTTCTATTGTCTCCCTCTAACCTTGGTCTGTTCTATTGTCTCCCTCTAACCTTGGTCTGTTCTATTGTCTCCCTCTAACTTTTGTTTTATTCTATTGTCTCCCTCTAACCCTGGTCTGTTCAAATGTCTCCCTCTAAACTTGGTCTGTTTTATTGTCTCCCTCTAACCTTGGTCTGTTCTATTGTCTCTAACCTTGGTCTATTCTATTGTCTCCCTCTAACCTTGGTCTGTTCTATTGTCTCCTTCTAACCTTGGTCTGTTCTATTGTCTCCCTCTAACCTCGGTCTGTTCTATTGTCTCCCTCTAACCTTGGTCTATTCTATTGTCTCCCTCTAACCTTGGTCTGTTCTATTGTCTCCCTCTAACCTTGGTCTGTTCTATTGTCTCCCTCTAAACTTGGTTTGTTCTATTGTCTCTCTCTAACCCTGGTCTGTTCTATTGTCTCCCTCTAACCTTAGTCTATTATATTGTCTCCCTCTAACCTTGGTTTGTTCTATTGTCTCTCTCTAACCTTGGTCTGTTCTATTGTCTCCCTCTAACCGTGTCTGTTCAATTGTCTGTCTATCCTTGATCTGTTCTTTTGTCTCTCTAACCGTGGTCTGTTATACTGTCTCCCTCTAACCTTTGTCTGTAATATTGTGTCCCTCTAACCTTGGTCTGTTCTATTGTCTCTCTCTAACCTTGTTATTTTATGTCGTCTCTAACCTTTGTCTGTTTTATTGTCTCTAACCTTGGTCTGGTCTTGTGTCTCTCTCTAATCTTGGTCTGTTCTATTGTCTCCCTCTAACCTCGGACTGTTCTATTGTCTCTATCCTTGGTCTGTTCTATTGTCTCTAACCTTGGTCTGTTCTATTGTCTCTAAACTTGGTCTATTCTATTGTCTCCCTCTAACCTTGGTCTGTTCTATTGTCTCCCTCTAACCTTGGTCTGTTCTATTGTCTCCCTCTAACCTTGGTCTGTTCTATTGTCTCTAACCTTAGTCTATTCTATTGTCTCCCTCTAACCTTGGTCTGTTCTATTGTCTCCCTCTAACCTTGGTCTGTTCTATTGTCTCTAACCTTGGTCTATTCTATTGTCTCCCTCTAACCTTGGTCTGTTCTATTGTCTCTAACCTTGGTCTGTTTTATTGTCTCCCTCTAACCTTGGTCTGTTCTATTGTCTCTAACCTTGGTCTATTCTATTGTCTCCTTCTAACCTTGGTCTGTTCTATTGTCTACCTCTAACCTTGGTCTGTTCTATTGTCTCCCTCTAACCTTGGTCTGTTCTATTGTCTCTAACCTTTGTCTATTCCATTGTCTCCCTCTAACCTTGGTCTGTTCTATTGTCTCCCTCTAACCTTGGTCTGTTCTATTGTCTCTAACCTTGGTCTATTCTATTGTCTCCCTCTAACCTTGGTCTGTTCTATTGTCTCCCTCTAACCTTGGTCTGTTCTATTGTCTCCCTCTAACCTTTGGTCTATTCTATTGTCTCCCTCTAACCTTGGTCTGTTCTATTGTCTCCCTCTAACCTTGGTCTGTTTTATTGTCTCCCTCTAACCTTGGTCTGTTTTATTGTCTCTAACCTTGGTCTGTTCTATTGTCTCCCTCTAACCTTGGTCTGTTCTATTGTCTCCCTCTAACCTTGGTCTGTTCTATTGTCTCCCTCTAACCTTGGTCTGTTCTATTGTCTCTAACCTTGGTCTATTCTATTGTCTCCCTCTAACCTTGTTCTGTTCTATTGTCTCTCTCTAACCTTGGTCAGTTCTATTGTCTCTAACCTCAGTCTGTTCTATTGTCTCCCTCTAACCTTGGTCTGTTCTATTGTCTCCCTCTAACCTTGGTCTGTTATATTGTCTCCCTCTAACCTTGGTCTGTTCTATTGTCTCTAACCTTGGTCTATTCTATTGTCTCCCTCTAACCTTGTTCTGTTCTATTGTCTCCCTCTAACCTTGGTCAGTTCTATTGTCTCTAACCTCAGTCTGTTCTATTGTCTCCCTCTAACCTTGGTCTGTTCTATTGTCTCCCTCTAACCTTGGTCTGTTCTATTGTCTCCCTCTAACCTTTGGTCTTTTCTATTGTCTCCCTCTAACCTTGGTCTGTTCTATTGTCTCCCTCTAACCTTGGTCTGTTTTATTGTCTCCCTCTAACCTTGGTCTGTTCTATTGTCTCTAACCTTGGTCTATTCTATTGTCTCCCTCTAACCTTGTTCTGTTCTATTGTCTCCTTCTAACCTTGGTCTGTTCTATTGTCTCCCTCTAACCTCGGTCTGTTCTATTGTCTCCCTCTAACCTCGGTCTATTCTATTGTCTCCCTCTAACCTTGGTCTGTTCTATTGTCTCCCTCTAACCTTGGTCTGTTCTATTGTCTCCCTCTAACCTTGGTTTGTTCTATTGTCTCTCTCTAACCTTGGTCTGTTCTATTGTCTCCCTCTAACCTTGGTCTATTCTATTGTCTCCCTCTAACCTTGGTTTGTTCTATTGTCTCTCTCTAACCTTGGTCTGTTCTTATGTCTCCCTCTAACCTTGGTCTGTTCTATTGTCTCTAACCTTGGTCTATTCTATTGTCTCCCTCTAACCTTGGTCTGTTCTATTGTCTCCCTCTAACCTTGGTCTGTTCTATTGTCTCTAACCTTGGTCTATTCTATTGTCTCCCTCTAACCTTGGTCTGTTCTATTGTCTCCCTCTAACCTTGGTCTGTTCTATTGTCTCCCTCTAACCTTGGTTTGTTCTATTGTCTCTCTCTAACCTTGGTCTGTTCTATTGTCTCCCTCTAACCTTGGTCTATTCTATTGTCTCCCTCTAACCTTGGTTTGTTCTATTGTCTCTCTCTAACCTTGGTCTGTTCTATTGTCTCCCTCTAACTGTGTCTGTTAAATTGTCTGTCTATCCTTGATCTGTTCTTTTGTCTCTCTAACCTTGGTCTGTTATACTGTCTCCCTCTAACCTTTGGTCTATTCTATTGTCTCCCTCTAACCTTGGTCTGTTATATTGTCTCCCTCTAACCTTGGTCTGTTATATTGTCTCCCTCTAACATTGGTCTGTTCTATTGTCTCTAACCTTGGTCTATTATATTGTCTCCCTCTAACCTTGGTCTGTTCTATTGTCTCCCTCTAACCTTGGTCTGTTCTATTGTCTCCCTCTAACTTTTGGTCTATTCTATTGTCTCCCTCTAACCTTGGTCTGTTCAAAAGTCTCCCTCTAACCTTGGTCTGTTTTATTGTCTCCTTCTGACCTTGGTCTGTTCTATTGTCTCTAACCTTGGTCTATTCTATTGTCTCCCTCTAACCTTGGTCTGTTCTATTGTCTCCTTCTAACCTTGGTCTGTTCTATTGTCTCCCTCTAACCTCGGTCTGTTCTATTGTCTCCCTCTAACCTTGGTCTATTCTATTGTCTCCCTCTAACCTTGGTCTGTTCTATTGTCTCCCTCTAACCTTGGTCTGTTCTATTGTCTCCCTCTAACCTTGGTCTATTCTATTGTCTCCCTCTAACCTTGGTTTGTTCTATTGTCTCTCTCTAACCTTGGTCTGTTCTCTTGTCTCCTTCTAACCGTGTCTGTTCAATTGTCTGTCTATCCTTGATCTGTTCTTTTGTCTCTCTAACCGTGGTCTGTTATACTGTCTCCCTCTAACCTTTGTCTGTAATATTGTGTCCCTCTAACCTTGGTCTGTTCTATTGTCTCTCTCTAACCTTGTTATTTTATTTCGTCTCTAACTTTTGTCTGTTTTATTGTCTCTAACCTTGGTCTGTTCTTGTGTCTCTCTAACCTTTGTCTGTTCAATTGTCTCTTTAACCTTCGTCTGTTCTATTGTCTCTCTCTAACCTTGTTATTTTATGTCGTCTCTAACCTTTGTCTGTTTTATTGTCTCTAACCTTGGTCTGGTCTTGTGTCTCTCTCTAATCTTGGTCTGTTCTATTGTCTCCCACTAACCTTGGTCTGTTCTATTGTCTCCCTCTAACCTTGGTCTGTTTTATTGTCTCCCTCTAACCTTGGTCTGTTTTATTGTCTCCCTCTAACCTTGGTCTGTTCTATTGTCTCCCTCTAACCTTGGTCTGTTCTATTGTCTCCCTCTAACCTTGGTCTATTCTATTGTCTCTAACCGTGGTCTATTATATTGTCTCCCTCTAACCTTGGTCTGTTCTATTGTCTCCCTCTAACCTTGGTCTGTTCTATTGTCTCCCTCTAACTTTTGTTTTATTCTATTGTCTCCCTCTAACCCTGGTCTGTTCAAATGTCTCCCTCTAAACTTGGTCTGTTTTATTGTCTCCCTCTAACCTTGGTCTGTTCTATTGTCTCTAACCTTGGTCTATTCTATTGTCTCCCTCTAACCTTGGTCTGTTCTATTGTCTCCTTCTAACCTTGGTCTGTTCTATTGTCTCCCTCTAACCTCGGTCTGTTCTATTGTCTCCCTCTAACCTTGGTCTATTCTATTGTCTCCCTCTAACCTTGGTCTGTTCTATTGTCTCCCTCTAACCTTGGTCTGTTCTATTGTCTCCCTCTAAACTTGGTTTGTTCTATTGTCTCTCTCTAACCTTGGTCTGTTCTATTGTCTCCCTCTAACCTTAGTCTATTATATTGTCTCCCTCTAACCTTGGTTTGTTCTATTGTCTCTCTCTAACCTTGGTCTGTTCTATTGTCTCCCTCTAACCGTGTCTGTTCAATTGTCTGTCTATCCTTGATCTGTTCTTTTGTCTCTCTAACCGTGGTCTGTTATACTGTCTCCCTCTAACCTTTGTCTGTAATATTGTGTCCCTCTAACCTTGGTCTGTTCTATTGTCTCTCTCTAACCTTGTTATTTTATGTCGTCTCTAACCTTTGTCTGTTTTATTGTCTCTAACCTTGGTCTGGTCTTGTGTCTCTCTCTAATCTTGGTCTGTTCTATTGTCTCCCTCTAACCTCGGACTGTTCTATTGTCTCTAACCTTGGTTTGTTCTATTGTCTCTAACCTTGGTCTGTTCTATTGTCTCTAAACTTGGTCTATTCTATTGTCTCCCTCTAACCTTGGTCTGTTCTATTGTCTCCCTCTTACCTTGGTCTGTTCTATTGTCTCCCTCTAACCTTGGTCTGTTCTATTGTCTCTAACCTTAGTCTATTCTATTGTCTCCCTCTAACCTTGGTCTGTTCTATTGTCTCTAACCTTGGTCTGTTTTATTGTCTCCCTCTAACCTTGGTCTGTTCTATTGTCTCTAACCTTGGTCTATTCTATTGTCTCCCTCTAACCTTGGTCTGTTCTATTGTCTACCTCTAACCTTGGTCTGTTCTATTGTCTCCCTCTAACCTTGGTCTGTTCTATTGTCTCCCTCTAACCTTGGTCTGTTCTATTGTCTCCCTCTAACCTTGGTCTGTTCTATTGTCTCTAACCTTGGTCTATTCTATAGTCTCCCTCTAACCTTGGTCTGTTCTATTGTCTCCCTCTAACCTTGGTCTGTTCTATTGTCTCCCTCTAACCTTTGGTCTATTCTATTGTCTCCCTCTAACCTTGGTCTGTTCTATTGTCTCCCTCTAACCTTGGTCTGTTTTATTGTCTCCCTCTAACCTTGGTCTGTTTTATTGTCTCTAACCTTGGTCTGTTCTATTGTCTCCCTCTAACCTTGGTCTGTTCTATTGTCTCCCTCTAACCTTGGTCTGTTCTATTGTCTCCCTCTAACCTTGGTCTGTTCTATTGTCTCTAACCTTGGTCTATTCTATTGTCTCCCTCTAACCTTGTTCTGTTCTATTGTCTCCCTCTAACCTTGGTCAGTTCTATTGTCTCTAACCTCAGTCTGTTCTATTGTCTCCCTCTAACCTTGGTCTGTTCTATTGTCTCTAACCTTGGTCTATTCTATTGTCTCCCTCTAACCTTGGTCTGTTCTATTGTCTCCCTCTAACCTTGGTTTGTTCTATTGTCTCCCTCTAACCTTTGGTCTTTTCTATTGTCTCCCTCTAACCTTGGTCTGTTCTATTGTCTCCCTCTAACCTTGGTCTGTTTTATTGTCTCCCTCTAACCTTGGTCTGTTCTATTGTCTCTAACCTTGGTCTATTCTATTGTCTCCCTCTAACCTTGTTCTGTTCTATTGTCTCCTTCTAACCTTGGTCTGTTCTATTGTCTCCCTCTAACCTCGGTCTGTTCTATTGTCTCCCTCTAACCTCGGTCTATTCTATTGTCTCCCTCTAACCTTGGTCTGTTCTATTGTCTCCCTCTAACCTTGGTCTGTTCTATTGTCTCCCTCTAACCTTGGTCTGTTTTATTGTCTCCCTCTAACCTTGGTCTGTTTTATTGTCTCCCTCTAACCTTGGTCTGTTCTATTGTCTCCCTCTAACCTTGGTCTGTTCTATTGTCTCCCTCTAACCTTGGTCTGTTCTATTGTCTCTAACCTTGGTCTATTATATTGTCTCCCTCTAACCTTGGTCTGTTCTATTGTCTCCCTCTAACCTTTGGTCTATTCTATTGTCTCCCTCTAACCTTGGTCTGTTTTATTGTCTCCCTCTAACCTTGGTCTGTTTTATTGTCTCTAACCTTGGTCTGTTCTATTGTCTCTAACCTTGGTCTGTTCTATTGTCTCCCTCTAACCTTGGTCTGTTCTATTGTCTCCCTCTAACCTTGGTCTGTTCTATTGTCTCTAACCTTGGTCTATTCTATTGTCTCCCTCTAACCTTGTTCTGTTCTATTGTCTCCCTCTAACCTTGGTCTGTTCTATTGTCTCTAACCTCAGTCTGTTCTATTGTCTCCCTCTAACCTTGGTCTGTTCTATTGTCTCTAACCTTGGTCTATTCTATTGTCTCCCTCTAACCTTGGTCTGTTCTATTGTCTCCCTCTAACCTTTGTCTGTTCTATTGTCTCCCTCTAACCTTTGGTCTTTTCTATTGTCTCCCTCTAACCTTGGTCTGTTCTATTGTCTCCCTCTAACCTTGGTCTGTTTTATTGTCTCCCTCTAACCTTGGTCTGTTCTATTGTCTCTAACCTTGGTCTATTCTATTGTCTCCCTCTAACCTTGTTCTGTTCTATTGTCTCCTTCTAACCTTGGTCTGTTCTATTGTCTCCCTCTAACCTTGGTCTGTTATATTGTCTCCCTCTAACATTGGTCTGTTCTATTGTCTCTAACCTTGGTCTATTATATTGTCTCCCTCTAACCTTGGTCTGTTCTATTGTCTCCCTCTAACATTGGTCTGTTCTATTGTCTCCCTCTAACTTTTGGTCTATTCTATTGTCTCCCTCTAACCTTGGTCTTTTCAAAAGTCTCCCTCTAACCTTGGTCTGTTTTATTGTCTCCTTCTGACCTTGGTCTGTTCTATTGTCTCTAACCTTGGTCTATTCTATTGTCTCCCTCTAACCTTGGTCTTTTCTATTGTCTCCTTCTAACCTTGGTCTGTTCTATTGTCTCCCTCTAACCTCGGTCTGTTCTATTGTCTCCCTCTAACCTTGGTCTATTCTATTGTCTCCCTCTAACCTTGGTCTGTTCTATTGTCTCCCTCTAACCTTGGTCTGTTCTATTGTCTCCCTCTAACCTTGGTCTATTCTATTGTCTCCCTCTAACCTTGGTTTGTTCTATTGTCTCTCTCTAACCTTGGTCTGTTCTCTTGTCTCCTTCTAACCGTGTCTGTTCAATTGTCTGTCTATCCTTGATCTGTTCTTTTGTCTCTCTAACCGTGGTCTGTTATACTGTCTCCCTCTAACCTTTGTCTGTAATATTGTGTCCCTCTAACCTTGGTCTGTTCTATTGTCTCTCTCTAACCTTGTTATTTTATTTCGTCTCTAACTTTTGTCTGTTTTATTGTCTCTAACCTTGGTCTGTTCTTGTGTCTCTCTAACCTTTGTCTGTTCAATTGTCTCTTTAACCTTCGTCTGTTCTATTGTCTCTCTCTAACCTTGTTATTTTATGTCGTCTCTAACCTTTGTCTGTTTTATTGTCTCTAACCTTGGTCTGGTCTTGTGTCTCTCTCTAATCTTGGTCTGTTCTATTGTCTCCCACTAACCTTGGTCTGTTCTATTGTCTCCCTCTAACCTTGGTCTGTTTTATTGTCTCCCTCTAACCTTGGTCTGTTTTATTGTCTCCCTCTAACCTTGGTCTGTTCTATTGTCTCCCTCTAACCTTGGTCTGTTCTATTGTCTCCCTCTAACCTTGGTCTATTCTATTGTCTCTAACCGTGGTCTATTATATTGTCTCCCTCTAACCTTGGTCTGTTCTATTGTCTCCCTCTAACCTTGGTCTGTTCTATTGTCTCCCTCTAACTTTTGTTTTATTCTATTGTCTCCCTCTAACCCTGGTCTGTTCAAATGTCTCCCTCTAAACTTGGTCTGTTTTATTGTCTCCCTCTAACCTTGGTCTGTTCTATTGTCTCTAACCTTGGTCTATTCTATTGTCTCCCTCTAACCTTGGTCTGTTCTATTGTCTCCTTCTAACCTTGGTCTGTTCTATTGTCTCCCTCTAACCTCGGTCTGTTCTATTGTCTCCCTCTAACCTTGGTCTATTCTATTGTCTCCCTCTAACCTTGGTCTGTTCTATTGTCTCCCTCTAACCTTGGTCTGTTCTATTGTCTCCCTCTAAACTTGGTTTGTTCTATTGTCTCTCTCTAACCGTGGTCTGTTATACTGTCTCCCTCTAACCTTTGTCTGTAATATTGTGTCCCTCTAACCTTGGTCTGTTCTATTGTCTCTCTCTAACCTTGTTATTTTATGTCGTCTCTAACCTTTGTCTGTTTTATTGTCTCTAACCTTGGTCTGGTCTTGTGTCTCTCTCTAATCTTGGTCTGTTCTATTGTCTCCCTCTAACCTCGGACTGTTCTATTGTCTCTAACCTTGGTCTGTTCTATTGTCTCTAACCTTGGTCTGTTCTATTGTCTCTAAACTTGGTCTATTCTATTGTCTCCCTCTAACCTTGGTCTGTTCTATTGTCTCCCTCTTACCTTGGTCTGTTCTATTGTCTCCCTCTAACCTTGGTCTGTTCTATTGTCTCTAACCTTAGTCTATTCTATTGTCTCCCTCTAACCTTGGTCTGTTCTATTGTCTCTAACCTTGGTCTGTTTTATTGTCTCCCTCTAACCTTGGTCTGTTCTATTGTCTCTAACCTTGGTCTATTCTATTGTCTCCCTCTAACCTTGGTCTGTTCTATTGTCTACCTCTAACCTTGGTCTGTTCTATTGTCTCCCTCTAACCTTGGTCTGTTCTATTGTCTCCCTCTAACCTTGGTCTGTTCTATTGTCTCCCTCTAACCTTGGTCTGTTCTATTGTCTCTAACCTTGGTCTATTCTATAGTCTCCCTCTAACCTTGGTCTGTTCTATTGTCTCCCTCTAACCTTGGTCTGTTCTATTGTCTCCCTCTAACCTTTGGTCTATTCTATTGTCTCCCTCTAACCTTGGTCTGTTCTATTGTCTCCCTCTAACCTTGGTCTGTTTTATTGTCTCCCTCTAACCTTGGTCTGTTTTATTGTCTCTAACCTTGGTCTGTTCTATTGTCTCCCTCTAACCTTGGTCTGTTCTATTGTCTCCCTCTAACCTTGGTCTGTTCTATTGTCTCCCTCTAACCTTGGTCTGTTCTATTGTCTCTAACCTTGGTCTATTCTATTGTCTCCCTCTAACCTTGTTCTGTTCTATTGTCTCCCTCTAACCTTGGTCAGTTCTATTGTCTCTAACCTCAGTCTGTTCTATTGTCTCCCTCTAACCTTGGTCTGTTCTATTGTCTCTAACCTTGGTCTATTCTATTGTCTCCCTCTAACCTTGGTCTGTTCTATTGTCTCCCTCTAACCTTGGTTTGTTCTATTGTCTCCCTCTAACCTTTGGTCTTTTCTATTGTCTCCCTCTAACCTTGGTCTGTTCTATTGTCTCCCTCTAACCTTGGTCTGTTTTATTGTCTCCCTCTAACCTTGGTCTGTTCTATTGTCTCTAACCTTGGTCTATTCTATTGTCTCCCTCTAACCTTGTTCTGTTCTATTGTCTCCTTCTAACCTTGGTCTGTTCTATTGTCTCCCTCTAACCTCGGTCTGTTCTATTGTCTCCCTCTAACCTCGGTCTATTCTATTGTCTCCCTCTAACCTTGGTCTGTTCTATTGTCTCCCTCTAACCTTGGTCTGTTCTATTGTCTCCCTCTAACCTTGGTCTGTTTTATTGTCTCCCTCTAACCTTGGTCTGTTTTATTGTCTCCCTCTAACCTTGGTCTGTTCTATTGTCTCCCTCTAACCTTGGTCTGTTCTATTGTCTCCCTCTAACCTTGGTCTGTTCTATTGTCTCTAACCTTGGTCTATTATATTGTCTCCCTCTAACCTTGGTCTGTTCTATTGTCTCCCTCTAACCTTTGGTCTATTCTATTGTCTCCCTCTAACCTTGGTCTGTTTTATTGTCTCCCTCTAACCTTGGTCTGTTTTATTGTCTCTAACCTTGGTCTGTTCTATTGTCTCTAACCTTGGTCTGTTCTATTGTCTCCCTCTAACCTTGGTCTGTTCTATTGTCTCCCTCTAACCTTGGTCTGTTCTATTGTCTCTAACCTTGGTCTATTCTATTGTCTCCCTCTAACCTTGTTCTGTTCTATTGTCTCCCTCTAACCTTGGTCTGTTCTATTGTCTCTAACCTCAGTCTGTTCTATTGTCTCCCTCTAACCTTGGTCTGTTCTATTGTCTCTAACCTTGGTCTATTCTATTGTCTCCCTCTAACCTTGGTCTGTTCTATTGTCTCCCTCTAACCTTTGTCTGTTCTATTGTCTCCCTCTAACCTTTGGTCTTTTCTATTGTCTCCCTTTAACCTTGGTCTGTTCTATTGTCTCCCTCTAACCTTGGTCTGTTTTATTGTCTCCCTCTAACCTTGGTCTGTTCTATTGTCTCTAACCTTGCTCTATTCTATTGTCTCCCTCTAACCTTGTTCTGTTCTATTGTCTCCTTCTAACCTTGGTCTGTTCTATTGTCTCCCTCTAACCTTAGTCTGTTCTATTGTCTCTAACCTCAGTCTGTTCTATTGTCTCCCTCTAACCTTGGTCTGTTCTATTGTCTCTAACCTTGGTCTATTCTATTGTCTCCCTCTAACATTGGTCTGTTCTATTGTCTCCCTCTAACCTTTGTCTGTTCCATTGTCTCCCTCTAACCTTTGGTCTTTTCTATTGTCTCCCTCTAACCTTGGTCTGTTCTATTGTCTCCCTCTAACCTTGGTCTGTTTTATTGTCTCCCTCTAACCTTGGTCTGTTCTATTGTCTCTAACCTTGGTCTATTCTATTGTCTCCCTCTAACCTTGTTCTGTTCTATTGTCTCCTTCTAACCTTGGTCTGTTCTATTGTCTCCCTCTAACCTTGGTCTGTTCTATTGTCTCTAACCTCAGTCTGTTCTATTGTCTCCCTCTAACCTTGGTCTGTTCTATTGTCTCTAACCTTGGTCTATTCTATTGTCTCCCTCTAACCTTGGTCTGTTCTATTGTCTCCCTCTAACCTTTGTCTGTTCTATTGTCTCCCTCTAACCTTTGGTCTTTTCTATTGTCTCCCTCTAACCTTGGTCTGTTCTATTGTCTCCCTCTAACCTTGGTCTGTTTTATTGTCTCCCTCTAACCTTGGTCTGTTCTATTGTCTCTAACCTTGGTCTATTCTATTGTCTCCCTCTAACCTTGTTCTGTTCTATTGTCTCCTTCTAACCTTGGTCTGTTCTATTGTCTCCCTCTAACCTCGGTCTATTCTATTGTCTCCCTCTAACCTTGGTCTGTTCTATTGTCTCCCTCTAACCTTGGTCTGTTCTATTGTCTCCCTCTAACCTTGGTTTGTTCTATTGTCTCTCTCTAACCTTGGTCTGTTCTATTGTCTCCCTCTAACCTTGGTCTATTCTATTGTCTCCCTCTAACCTTGGTTTGTTCTATTGTCTCTCTCTAACCTTGGTCTGTTCTATTGTCTCCCTCTAACTGTGTCTGTTCAATTGTCTGTCTATCCTTGATCTGTTCTTTTGTCTCTCTAACCTTGGTCTGTTATACTGTCTCCCTCTAACCTTTGGTCTATTCTATTGTCTCTCTCTAACCTTGGTCTGTGTTATTGTCTCCCTCTAACCTTGGTCTGTTCTATTGTCTCCCTCGAACCTTGTTCTGTTCTATTGTCTCTAACCTCAGTCTGTTCTTTGTCTCCCTCTAACCTTGGTCTGTTCTATTGTCTCTAACCTTGGTCTATTCTATTGTCTCCCTCTAACCTTGGTCTGTTCTATTGTCTCCCTCTAACCTTTGTCTGTTCTATTGTCTCCCTCTAACCTTTGGTCTTTTCTATTGTCTCCCTCTAACCTTGGTCTGTTCTATTGTCTCCCTCTAACCTTGGTCTGTTTTATTGTCTCCCTCTAACCTTGGTCTGTTCTATTGTCTCTAACCTTGGTCTGTTCTATTGTCTCCCTCTAACCTTGGTCTGTTCTATTGTCTCCCTCTAACTTTTGTTTTATTCTATTGTCTCCCTCTAACCCTGGTCTGTTCAAATGTCTCCCTCTAAACTTGGTCTGTTTTATTGTCTCCCTCTAACCTTGGTCTGTTCTATTGTCTCTAACCTTGGTCTATTCTATTGTCTCAATCTAACCTTGGTCTGTTCTATTGTCTCCTTCTAACCTTGGTCTGTTCTATTGTCTCCCTCTAACCTCGGTCTGTTCTATTGTCTCCCTCTAACCTTGGTCTATTCTATTGTCTCCCTCTAACCTTGGTCTGTTCTATTGTCTCCCTCTAACCTTGGTCTGTTCTATTGTCTCCCTCTAAACTTGGTTTGTTCTATTGTCTCTCTCTAACCTTGGTCTGTTCTATTGTCTCCCTCTAACCTTAGTCTATTATATTGTCTCCCTCTAACCTTGGTTTGTTCTATTGTCTCTCTCTAACCTTGGTCTGTTCTATTGTCTCCCTCTAACCGTGTCTGTTCAATTGTCTGTCTATCCTTGATCTGTTCTTTTGTCTCTCTAACCGTGGTCTGTTATACTGTCTCCCTCTAACCTTTGTCTGTAATATTGTGTCCCTCTAACCTTGGTCTGTTCTATTGTCTCTCTCTAACCTTGTTATTTTATGTCGTCTCTAACCTTTGTCTGTTTTATTGTCTCTAACCTTGGTCTGGTCTTGTGTCTCTCTCTAATCTTGGTCTGTTCTATTGTCTCCCTCTAACCTCGGACTGTTCTATTGTCTCTAACCTTGGTCTGTTCTATTGTCTCTAACCTTGGTCTGTTCTATTGTCTCTAAACTTGGTCTATTCTATTGTCTCCCTCTAACCTTGGTCTGTTCTATTGTCTCCCTCTTACCTTGGTCTGTTCTATTGTCTCCCTCAAACCTTGGTCTGTTCTATTGTCTCTAACCTTAGTCTATTCTATTGTCTCCCTCTAACCTTGGTCTGTTCTATTGTCTCCCTCTAACCTTGGTCTGTTCTATTGTCTCTAACCTTGGTCTATTCTATTGTCTCCCTCTAACCTTGGTCTGTTCTATTGTCTCGAACCTTGGTCTGTTTTATTGTCTCCCTCTAACCTTGGTCTGTTCTATTGTCTCTAACCTTGGTCTATTCTATTGTCTCCCTCTAACCTTGGTCTGTTCTATTGTCTACCTCTAACCTTGGTCTGTTCTATTGTCTCCCTCTAACCTTGGTCTGTTCTATTGTCTCCCTCTAACCTTGGTCTGTTCTATTGTCTCCCTCTAACCTTGGTCTGTTCTATTGTCTCTAACCTTGGTCTATTCTATAGTCTCCCTCTAACCTTGGTCTGTTCTATTGTCTCCCTCTAACCTTGGTCTGTTCTATTGTCTCCCTCTAACCTTTGGTCTATTCTATTGTCTCCCTCTAACCTTGGTCTGTTCTATTGTCTCCCTCTAACCTTGGTCTGTTTTATTGTCTCCCTCTAACCTTGGTCTGTTTTATTGTCTCTAACCTTGGTCTGTTCTATTGTCTCCCTCTAACCTTGGTCTGTTCTATTGTCTCCCTCTAACCTTGGTCTGTTCTATTGTCTCCCTCTAACCTTGGTCTGTTCTATTGTCTCTAACCTTGGTCTATTCTATTGTCTCCCTCTAACCTTGTTCTGTTCTATTGTCTCCCTCTAACCTTGGTCAGTTCTATTGTCTCTAACCTCAGTCTGTTCTATTGTCTCCCTCTAACCTTGGTCTGTTCTATTGTCTCTAACCTTGGTCTATTCTATTGTCTCCCTCTAACCTTGGTCTGTTCTATTGTCTCCCTCTAACCTTGGTCTGTTCTATTGTCTCCCTCTAACCTTTGGTCTTTTCTATTGTCTCCCTCTAACCTTGGTCTGTTCTATTGTCTCCCTCTAACCTTGGTCTGTTTTATTGTCTCCCTCTAACCTTGGTCTGTTCTATTGTCTCTAACCTTGGTCTATTCTATTGTCTCCCTCTAACCTTGTTCTGTTCTATTGTCTCCTTCTAACCTTGGTCTGTTCTATTGTCTCCCTCTAACCTCGGTCTGTTCTATTGTCTCCCTCTAACCTCGGTCTATTCTATTGTCTCCCTCTAACCTTGGTCTGTTCTATTGTCTCCCTCTAACCTTGGTCTGTTCTATTGTCTCCCTCTAACCTTGGTTTGTTCTATTGTCTCTCTCTAACCTTGGTCTGTTCTATTGTCTCCCTCTAACCTTGGTCTATTCTATTGTCTCCCTCTAACCTTGGTTTGTTCTATTGTCTCTCTCTAACCTTGGTCTGTTCTATTGTCTCCCTCTAACTGTGTCTGTTCAATTGTCTGTCTATCCTTGATCTGTTCTTTTTTCTCTCTAACCTTGGTCTGTTATACTGTCTCCCTCTAACCTTTGGTCTATTCTATTGTCTCCCTCTAACCTTGGTCTGTTCTATTGTCTCCCTCTAACCTTGGTCTGTTTTATTGTCTCCCTCTAACCTTGGTCTGTTTTATTGTCTCCCTCTAACCTTGGTCTGTTCTATTGTCTCCCTCTAACCTTGGTCTGTTCTATTGTCTCCCTCTAACCTTGGTCTGTTCTATTGTCTCTAACCTTGGTCTATTATATTGTCTCCCTCTAACCTTGGTCTGTTCTATTGTCTCCCTCTAACCTTTGGTCTATTCTATTGTCTCCCTCTAACCTTGGTCTGTTTTATTGTCTCCCTCTAACCTTGGTCTGTTTTATTGTCTCTAACCTTGGTCTGTTCTATTGTCTCTAACCTTGGTCTGTTCTATTGTCTCCCTCTAACCTTGGTCTGTTCTATTGTCTCCCTCTAACCTTGGTCTGTTCTATTGTCTCTAACCTTGGTCTATTCTATTGTCTCCCTCTAACCTTGTTCTGTTCTATTGTCTCCCTCTAACCTTGGTCTGTTCTATTGTCTCTAACCTCAGTCTGTTCTATTGTCTCCCTCTAACCTTGGTCTGTTCTATTGTCTCTAACCTTGGTCTATTCTATTGTCTCCCTCTAACCTTGGTCTGTTCTATTGTCTCCCTCTAACCTTTGTCTGTTCTATTGTCTCCCTCTAACCTTTGGTCTTTTCTATTGTCTCCCTCTAACCTTGGTCTGTTCTATTGTCTCCCTCTAACCTTGGTCTGTTTTATTGTCTCCCTCTAACCTTGGTCTGTTCTATTGTCTCTAACCTTGCTCTATTCTATTGTCTCCCTCTAACCTTGTTCTGTTCTATTGTCTCCTTCTAACCTTGGTCTGTTCTATTGTCTCCCTCTAACCTTGGTCTGTTCTATTGTCTCTAACCTCAGTCTGTTCTATTGTCTCCCTCTAACCTTGGTCTGTTCTATTGTCTCTAACCTTGGTCTATTCTATTGTCTCCCTCTAACATTGGTCTGTTCTATTGTCTCCCTCTAACCTTTGTCTGTTCTATTGTCTCCCTCTAACCTTTGGTCTTTTCTATTGTCTCCCTCTAACCTTGGTCTGTTCTATTGTCTCCCTCTAACCTTGGTCTGTTTTATTGTCTCCCTCTAACCTTGGTCTGTTCTATTGTCTCTAACCTTGGTCTATTCTATTGTCTCCCTCTAACCTTGTTCTGTTCTATTGTCTCCTTCTAACCTTGGTCTGTTCTATTGTCTCCCTCTAACCTTGGTCTGTTCTATTGTCTCTAACCTCAGTCTGTTCTATTGTCTCCCTCTAACCTTGGTCTGTTCTATTGTCTCTAACCTTGGTCTATTCTATTGTCTCCCTCTAACCTTGGTCTGTTCTATTGTCTCCCTCTAACCTTTGTCTGTTCTATTGTCTCCCTCTAACCTTTGGTCTTTTCTATTGTCTCCCTCTAACCTTGGTCTGTTCTATTGTCTCCCTCTAACCTTGGTCTGTTTTATTGTCTCCCTCTAACCTTGGTCTGTTCTATTGTCTCTAACCTTGGTCTATTCTATTGTCTCCCTCTAACCTTGTTCTGTTCTATTGTCTCCTTCTAACCTTGGTCTGTTCTATTGTCTCCCTCTAACCTCGGTCTATTCTATTGTCTCCCTCTAACCTTGGTCTGTTCTATTGTCTCCCTCTAACCTTGGTCTGTTCTATTGTCTCCCTCTAACCTTGGTTTGTTCTATTGTCTCTCTCTAACCTTGGTCTGTTCTATTGTCTCCCTCTAACCTTGGTCTATTCTATTGTCTCCCTCTAACCTTGGTTTGTTCTATTGTCTCTCTCTAACCTTGGTCTGTTCTATTGTCTCCCTCTAACTGTGTCTGTTCAATTGTCTGTCTATCCTTGATCTGTTCTTTTGTCTCTCTAACCTTGGTCTGTTATACTGTCTCCCTCTAACCTTTGGTCTATTCTATTGTCTCTCTCTAACCTTGGTCTGTGTTATTGTCTCCCTCTAACCTTGGTCTGTTCTATTGTCTCCCTCTAACCTTGGTCTGTTCTATTGTCTCCCTCTAACCTTGGTCTGTTCTATTGTCTCCCTCTAACATTGGTCTGTTCTATTGTCTCTAACCTTGGTCTATTATATTGTCTCCCTCTAACCTTGGTCTGTTTTATTGTCTCTCTCTAACCTTGGTCTGTGTTATTGTCTCCCTCTAACCTTGGTCTGTTCTATTGTCTCCCTCTAACCTTGGTCTGTTCTATTGTCTCCCTCTAACCTTGGTCTGTTCTATTGTCTCCCTCTAACCTTGGTCTGTTCTATTGTCTCTAACCTTTGTCTATTCTATTGTCTCCCTCTAACCTTGTTCTGTTCTATTGTCTCCTTCTAACCTTGGTCTGTTCTATTGTCTCCCTCTAACCTTGGTCTGTTCTATTGTCTCTAACCTCAGTCTGTTCTATTGTCTCCCTCTAACCTTGGTCTGTTCTATTGTCTCTAACCTTGGTCTATTCTATTGTCTCCCTCTAACCTTGGTCTGTTCTATTGTCTCCCTCTAACCTTTGTCTGTTCTATTGTCTCCCTCTAACCTTTGGTCTTTTCTATTGTCTCCCTCTAACCTTGGTCTGTTCTATTGTCTCCCTCTAACCTTGGTCTGTTTTATTGTCTCCCTCTAACCTTGGTCTGTTCTATTGTCTCTAACCTTGGTCTATTATATTGTCTCCCTCTAACCTTGGTCTGTTTTATTGTCTCTCTCTAACCTTGGTCTGTGTTATTGTCTCCCTCTAACCTTGGTCTGTTCTATTGTCTCCCTCTAACCTTGGTCTGTTCTATTGTCTCCCTCTAACCTTGGTCTGTTCTATTGTCTCCCTCTAACCTTGGTCTGTTCTATTGTCTCTAACCTTTGTCTATTCTATTGTCTCCCTCTAACCTTGTTCTGTTCTATTGTCTCCTTCTAACCTTGGTCTGTTCTATTGTCTCCCTCTAACCTTGGTCTGTTCTATTGTCTCTAACCTCAGTCTGTTCTATTGTCTCCCTCTAACCTTGGTCTGTTCTATTGTCTCTAACCTTGGTCTATTCTATTGTCTCCCTCTAACCTTGGTCTGTTCTATTGTCTCCCTCTAACCTTTGTCTGTTCTATTGTCTCCCTCTAACCTTTGGTCTTTTCTATTGTCTCCCTCTAACCTTGGTCTGTTCTATTGTCTCCCTCTAACCTTGGTCTGTTTTATTGTCTCCCTCTAACCTTGGTCTGTTCTATTGTCTCTAACCTTGGTCTATTCTATTGTCTCCCTCTAACCTTGTTCTGTTCTATTGTCTCCTTCTAACCTTGGTCTGTTGTATTGTCTCCCTCTAACCTCGGTCTATTCTATTGTCTCACTCTAACCTTGGTCTGTTCTATTGTCTCCCTCTAACCTTGGTCTGTTCTATTGTCTCCCTCTAACCTTGGTTTGTTCTATTGTCTCTCTCTAACCTTGGTCTGTTCTATTGTCTCCCTCTAACCTTGGTCTATTCTATTGTCTCCCTCTAACCTTGGTTTGTTCTATTGTCTCTCTCTAACCTTGGTCTGTTTTATTGTCTCCCTCTAACTGTGTCTGTTCAATTGTCTGTCTATCCTTGATCTGTTCTTTTGTCTCTCTAACCTTGGTCTGTTATACTGTCTCCCTCTAACCTTTGGTCTATTCTATTGTCTCTCTCTAACCTTGGTCTGTGTTATTGTCTCCCTCTAACCTTGGTCTGTTCTATTGTCTCCCTCTAACCTTGGTCTGTTCTATTGTCTCCCTCTAACCTTGGTCTGTTCTATTGTCTCCCTCTAACATTGGTCTGTTCTATTGTCTCTAACCTTGGTCTATTATATTGTCTCCCTCTAACCTTGGTCTGTTTTATTGTCTCTCTCTAACCTTGGTCTGTGTTATTGTCTCCCTCTAACCTTGGTCTGTTCTATTGTCTCCCTCTAACCTTGGTCTGTTCTATTGTCTCCCTCTAACCTTGGTCTGTTCTATTGTCTCCCTCTAACCTTGGTCTGTTCTATTGTCTCTAACCTTTGTCTATTCTATTGTCTCCCTCTAACCTTGTTCTGTTCTATTGTCTCCTTCTAACCTTGGTCTGTTCTATTGTCTCCCTCTAACCTTGGTCTGTTCTATTGTCTCTAACCTCAGTCTGTTCTATTGTCTCCCTCTAACCTTGGTCTGTTCTATTGTCTCTAACCTTGGTCTATTCTATTGTCTCCCTCTAACCTTGGTCTGTTCTATTGTCTCCCTCTAACCTTTGTCTGTTCTATTGTCTCCCTCTAACCTTTGGTCTTTTCTATTGTCTCCCTCTAACCTTGGTCTGTTCTATTGTCTCCCTCTAACCTTGGTCTGTTTTATTGTCTCCCTCTAACCTTGGTCTGTTCTATTGTCTCTAACCTTGGTCTATTCTATTGTCTCCCTCTAACCTTGTTCTGTTCTATTGTCTCCTTCTAACCTTGGTCTGTTGTATTGTCTCCCTCTAACCTCGGTCTATTCTATTGTCTCACTCTAACCTTGGTCTGTTCTATTGTCTCCCTCTAACCTTGGTCTGTTCTATTGTCTCCCTCTAACCTTGGTTTGTTCTATTGTCTCTCTCTAACCTTGGTCTGTTCTATTGTCTCCCTCTAACCTTGGTCTATTCTATTGTCTCCCTCTAACCTTGGTTTGTTCTATTGTCTCTCTCTAACCTTGGTCTGTTTTATTGTCTCCCTCTAACTGTGTCTGTTCAATTGTCTGTCTATCCTTGATCTGTTCTTTTGTCTCTCTAACCTTGGTCTGTTATACTGTCTCCCTCTAACCTTTGGTCTATTCTATTGTCTCTCTCTAACCTTGGTCTGTGTTATTGTCTCCCTCTAACCTTGGTCTGTTCTATTGTCTCCCTCTAACCTTGGTCTGTTCTATTGTCTCCCTCTAACCTTGGTCTGTTCTATTGTCTCCCTCTAACATTGGTCTGTTCTATTGTCTCTAACCTTGGTCTATTATATTGTCTCCCTCTAACCTTGGTCTGTTTTATTGTCTCTCTCTAACCTTGGTCTGTGTTATTGTCTCCCTCTAACCTTGGTCTGTTCTATTGTCTCCCTCTAACCTTGGTCTGTTCTATTGTCTCCCTCTAACCTTGGTCTGTTCTATTGTCTCCCTCTAACCTTGGTCTGTTCTATTGTCTCTAACCTTTGTCTATTCTATTGTCTCCCTCTAACCTTGGCCTGTTCTATTGTCTCCCTCTAACCTTGGTCTGTTCTATTGTCTCTAACCTTGGTCTATTCTATTGTCTCCCTCTAACCTTGGTCTGTTCTATTGTCTCCCTCTAACCTTGGTCTGTTCTATTGTCTCCCTCTAACCTTTGGTCTATTCTATTGTCTCCCTCTAACCTTGGTCTGTTCTATTGTCTCCCTCTAACCTTGGTCTGTTTTATTGTCTCCCTCTAACCTTGGTCTGTTTTATTGTCTCTAACCTTGGTCTGTTCTATTGTCTCCCTCTAACCTTGGTCTGTTCTATTGTCTCCCTCTAACCTTGGTCTGTTCTATTGTCTCCCTCTAACCTTGGTCTGTTCTATTGTCTCCCTCTAACCTTGTTCTGTTCTATTGTCTCCCTCTAACCTTGGTCAGTTCTATTGTCTCTAACCTCAGTCTGTTCTATTGTCTCCCTCTAACCTTGGTCTGTTCTATTGTCTCTAACCTTGGTCTATTCTATTGTCTCCCTCTAACCTTGGTCTGTTCTATTGTCTCCCTCTAACCTTGGTCTGTTCTATTGTCTCCCTCTAACCTTTGGTCTTTTCTATTGTCTCCCTCTAACCTTGGTCTGTTCTATTGTCTCCCTCTAACCTTGGTCTGTTTTATTGTCTCCCTCTAACCTTGGTCTGTTCTATTGTCTCTAACCTTGGTCTATTCTATTGTCTCCCTCTAACCTTGTTCTGTTCTATTGTCTCCTTCTAACCTTGGTCTGTTCTATTGTCTCCCTCTAACCTCGGTCTGTTCTATTGTCTCCCTCTAACCTCGGTCTATTCTATTGTCTCCCTCTAACCTTGGTCTGTTCTATTGTCTCCCTCTAACCTTGGTCTGTTCTATTGTCTCCCTCTAACCTTGGTTTGTTCTATTGTCTCTCTCTAACCTTGGTCTGTTCTATTGTCTCCCTCTAACCTTGGTCTATTCTATTGTCTCCCTCTAACCTTGGTTTGTTCTATTGTCTCTCTCTAACCTTGGTCTGTTCTATTGTCTCCCTCTAACTGTGTCTGTTCAATTGTCTGTCTATCCTTGATCTGTTCTTTTTTCTCTCTAACCTTGGTCTGTTATACTGTCTCCCTCTAACCTTTGGTCTATTCTATTGTCTCCCTCTAACCTTGGTCTGTTCTATTGTCTCCCTCTAACCTTGGTCTGTTTTATTGTCTCCCTCTAACCTTGGTCTGTTTTATTGTCTCCCTCTAACCTTGGTCTGTTTTATTGTCTCCCTCTAACCTTTGTCTGTTTTATTGTCTCTAACCTTGGTCTGTTCTTGTGTCTCTCTAACCTTTGTCTGTTCAATTGTCTCTCTAACCTTCGTCTGTTCTATTGTCTCTCTCTAACCTTGTTATTTTATGTCGTCTCTAACCTTTGTCTGTTTTATTGTCTCTAACCTTGGTCTGGTCTTGTGTCTCTCTCTAATCTTGGTCTGTTCTATTGTCTCCCTCTAACCTCGGACTGTTCTATTGTCTCTAACCTTGGTCTGTTCTATTGTCTCTAACCTTGGTCTGTTCTATTGTCTCTAAACTTGGTCTATTCTATTGTCTCCCTCTAACCTTGGTCTGTTCTATTGTCTCCCTCTAACCTTGGTCGGTTCTATTGTCTCCCTCTAATCTTGGTCTGTTCTATTGTCTCTAACCTTAGTCTATTCTATTGTCTCCCTCTAACCTTGGTCTGTTCTATTGTCTCCCTCTAACCTTGGTCTGTTCTATTGTCTCTAACCTTGGTCTATTCTATTGTCTCCCTCTAACCTTGGTCTGTTCTATTGTCTCTAACCTTGGTCTGTTTTATTGTCTCCCTCTAACCTTGGTCTGTTCTATTGTCTCTAACCTTGGTCTATTCTATTGTCTCACTCTAACCTTGGTCTGTTCTATTGTCTACCTCTAACCTTGGTCTGTTCTATTGTCTCCCTCTAACCTTGGTCTGTTCTATTGTCTCTAACCTTGGTCTATTCTATTGTCTCCCTCTAACCTTGGTCTGTTCTATTGTCTCCCTCTAACCTTGGTCTGTTCTATTGTCTCTAACCTTGGTCTATTCTATTGTCTCCCTCTAACCTTGGTCTGTTCTATTGTCTCCCTTTAACCTTGGTCTGTTCTATTGTCTCCCTCTAACCTTTGGTCTATTCTATTGTCTCCCTCTAACCTTGGTCTGTTCTATTGTCTCCCTCTAACCTTGGTCTGTTTTATTGTCTCCCTCTAACCTTGGTCTGTTTTATTGTCTCTAACATTGGTCTGTTCTATTGTCTCCCTCTAACCTTGGTCTGTTCTATTGTCTCCCTCTAACCTTGGTCTGTTCTATTGTCTCCCTCTAACCTTGGTCTGTTCTATTGTCTCTAACCTTGGTCTATTCTATTGTCTCCCTCTAACCTTGTTCTATTCTATTGTCTCCCTCTAACCTTGGTCAGTTCTATTGTCTCTAACCTCAGTCTGTTCTATTGTCTCCCTCTAACCTTGGTCTGTTCTATTGTCTCTAACCTTGGTCTATTCTATTGTCTCCCTCTAACCTTGGTCTGTTCTATTGTCTCCCTCTAACCTTGGTCTGTTCTATTGTCTCCCTCTAACCTTTGGTCTTTTCTATTGTCTCCCTCTAACCTTGGTCTGTTCTATTGTCTCCCTCTAACCTTGGTCTGTTTTATTGTCTCTAACCTTGGTCTGTTCTATTGTCTATAACCTTGGTCTGTTCTATTGTCTCCCTCTAACCTTGGTCTGTTCTATTGTCTCCCTCTAACCTTGGTCTGTTCTATTGTCTCTAACCTTGGTCTATTCTATTGTCTCCCTCTAACCTTGTTCTGTTCTATTGTCTCCCTCTAACCTTGGTCTGTTCTATTGTCTCTAACCTCAGTCTGTTCTATTGTCTCCCTCTAACCTTGGTCTGTTCTATTGTCTCTAACCTTGGTCTATTCTATTGTCTCCCTCTAACCTTGGTCTGTTCTATTGTCTCCCTCTAACCTTGGTCTGTTTTATTGTCTCCCTCTAACCTTGGTCTGTTCTATTGTCTCTAACCTTGGTCTATTCTATTGTCTCCCTCTAACCTTGTTCTGTTCTATTGTCTCCTTCTAACCTTGGTCTGTTCTATTGTCTCCCTCTAACCTCGGTCTGTTCTATTGTCTCCCTCTAACCTCGGTCTATTCTATTGTCTCCCTCTAACCTTGGTCTGTTCTATTGTCTCCCTCTAACCTTGGTCTGTTCTATTGTCTCCCTCTAACCTTGGTTTGTTCTATTGTCTCTCTCTAACCTTGGTCTGTTCTATTGTCTCCCTCTAACCTTGGTCTATTCTATTGTCTCCCTCTAACCTTGGTTTGTTCTATTGTCTCTCTCTAACCTTGGTCTGTTCTATTGTCTCCCTCTAACTGTGTCTGTTCAATTGTCTGTCTATCCTTGATCTGTTCTTTTTTCTCTCTAACCTTGGTCTGTTATACTGTCTCCCTCTAACCTTTGGTCTATTCTATTGTCTCCCTCTAACCTTGGTCTGTTCTATTGTCTCCCTCTAACCTTGGTCTGTTTTATTGTCTCCCTCTAACCTTGGTCTGTTTTATTGTCTCCCTCTAACCTTGGTCTGTTTTATTGTCTCCCTCTAACCTTTGTCTGTTTTATTGTCTCTAACCTTGGTCTGTTCTTGTGTCTCTCTAACCTTTGTCTGTTCAATTGTCTCTCTAACCTTCGTCTGTTCTATTGTCTCTCTCTAACCTTGTTATTTTATGTCGTCTCTAACCTTTGTCTGTTTTATTGTCTCTAACCTTGGTCTGGTCTTGTGTCTCTCTCTAATCTTGGTCTGTTCTATTGTCTCCCTCTAACCTCGGACTGTTCTATTGTCTCTAACCTTGGTCTGTTCTATTGTCTCTAACCTTGGTCTGTTCTATTGTCTCTAAACTTGGTCTATTCTATTGTCTCCCTCTAACCTTGGTCTGTTCTATTGTCTCCCTCTAACCTTGGTCGGTTCTATTGTCTCCCTCTAATCTTGGTCTGTTCTATTGTCTCTAACCTTAGTCTATTCTATTGTCTCCCTCTAACCTTGGTCTGTTCTATTGTCTCCCTCTAACCTTGGTCTGTTCTATTGTCTCTAACCTTGGTCTATTCTATTGTCTCCCTCTAACCTTGGTCTGTTCTATTGTCTCTAACCTTGGTCTGTTTTATTGTCTCCCTCTAACCTTGGTCTGTTCTATTGTCTCTAACCTTGGTCTATTCTATTGTCTCACTCTAACCTTGGTCTGTTCTATTGTCTACCTCTAACCTTGGTCTGTTCTATTGTCTCCCTCTAACCTTGGTCTGTTCTATTGTCTCTAACCTTGGTCTATTCTATTGTCTCCCTCTAACCTTGGTCTGTTCTATTGTCTCCCTCTAACCTTGGTCTGTTCTATTGTCTCTAACCTTGGTCTATTCTATTGTCTCCCTCTAACCTTGGTCTGTTCTATTGTCTCCCTTTAACCTTGGTCTGTTCTATTGTCTCCCTCTAACCTTTGGTCTATTCTATTGTCTCCCTCTAACCTTGGTCTGTTCTATTGTCTCCCTCTAACCTTGGTCTGTTTTATTGTCTCCCTCTAACCTTGGTCTGTTTTATTGTCTCTAACCTTGGTCTGTTCTATTGTCTCCCTCTAACCTTGGTCTGTTCTATTGTCTCCCTCTAACCTTGGTCTGTTCTATTGTCTCCCTCTAACCTTGGTCTGTTCTATTGTCTCTAACCTTGGTCTATTCTATTGTCTCCCTCTAACCTTGTTCTATTCTATTGTCTCCCTCTAACCTTGGTCAGTTCTATTGTCTCTAACCTCAGTCTGTTCTATTGTCTCCCTCTAACCTTGGTCTGTTCTATTGTCTCTAACCTTGGTCTATTCTATTGTCTCCCTCTAACCTTGGTCTGTTCTATTGTCTCCCTCTAACCTTGGTCTGTTCTATTGTCTCCCTCTAACCTTTGGTCTTTTCTATTGTCTCCCTCTAACCTTGGTCTGTTCTATTGTCTCCCTCTAACCTTGGTCTGTTTTATTGTCTCTAACCTTGGTCTGTTCTATTGTCTATAACCTTGGTCTGTTCTATTGTCTCCCTCTAACCTTGGTCTGTTCTATTGTCTCCCTCTAACCTTGGTCTGTTCTATTGTCTCTAACCTTGGTCTATTCTATTGTCTCCCTCTAACCTTGTTCTGTTCTATTGTCTCCCTCTAACCTTGGTCTGTTCTATTGTCTCTAACCTCAGTCTGTTCTATTGTCTCCCTCTAACCTTGGTCTGTTCTATTGTCTCTAACCTTGGTCTATTCTATTGTCTCCCTCTAACCTTGGTCTGTTCTATTGTCTCCCTCTAACCTTTGTCTGTTCTATTGTCTCCCTCTAACCTTTGGTCTTTTCTATTGTCTCCCTCTAACCTTGGTCTGTTCTATTGTCTCCCTCTAACCTTGGTCTGTTTTATTGTCTCCCTCTAACCTTGGTCTGTTCTATTGTCTCTAACCTTGGTCTATTCTATTGTCTCCCTCTAACCTTGTTCTGTTCTATTGTCTCCGTCTAACCTTGGTCTGTTCTATTGTCTCCCTCTAACCTTGGTCTGTTCTATTGTCTCTAACCTCAGTCTGTTCTATTGTCTCCCTCTAACCTTGGTCTGTTCTATTGTCTCTAACCTTGGTCTATTCTATTGTCTCCCTCTAACCTTGGTCTGTTCTATTGTCTCCCTCTAACCTTTGTCTGTTCTATTGTCTCCCTCTAACCTTTGGTCTTTTCTATTGTCTCCCTCTAACCTTGGTCTGTTCTATTGTCTCCCTCTAACCTTGGTCTGTTTTATTGTCTCCCTCTAACCTTGGTCTGTTCTATTGTCTCTAACCTTGGTCTATTCTATTGTCTCCCTCTAACCTTGTTCTGTTCTATTGTCTCCTTCTAACCTTGGTCTGTTCTATTGTCTCCCTCTAACCTTGGTCTGTTCTATTGTCTCTAACCTCAGTCTGTTCTATTGTCTCCCTCTAACCTTGGTCTGTTTTATTGTCTCTCTCTATCCTTGGTCTGTGTTATTGTCTCCCTCTAACCTTGGTCTGTTCTATTGTCTCCCTCTAACCTTGGTCTGTTCTATTGTCTCCCTCTAACCTTGGTCTGTTCTATTGTCTCCCTCTAACATTGGTCTGTTCTATTGTCTCTAACCTTGGTCTATTATATTGTCTCCCTCTAACCTTGGTCTGTTGTATTGTCTCCCTCTAACTTTTGGTCTATTCTATTGTCTCCCTCTAACCTTGGTCTGTTCAAAAGTCTCCCTCTAACCTTGGTCTGTTTTATTGTCTCCCTCTAACCTTGGTCTGTTCTATTGTCTCTAACCTTGGTCTATTCTATTGTCTCCCTCTAACCTTGGTCTGTTCTATTGTCTCCCTCTAACCTTTGTCTGTTCTATTGTCTCCCCCTAACCTTTGGTCTTTTCTATTGTCTCCCTCTAACCCTGGTCTGTTCTATTGTCTCCCTCTAACCTTGGTCTGTTTTATTGTCTCCCTCTAACCTTGGTCTGTTCTATTGTCTCTAACCTTGGTCTATTCTATTGGCTCCCTCTAACCTTGTTCTGTTCTATTGTCTCCTTCTAACCTTGGTCTGTTCTATTGTCTCCCTCTAACCTCGGTCTATTCTATTGTCTCCCTCTAACCTTGGTCTGTTCTATTGTCTCCCTCTAACCTTGGTCTGTTCTATTGTCTCCCTCTAACCTTGGTTTGTTCTATTGTCTCTCTCTAACCTTGGTCTGTTCTATTGTCTCCCTCTAACCTTGGTCTTTTCTATTGTCTCCCTCTAACCTTGGTTTGTTCTATTGTCTCTCTCTAACCTTGGTCTGTTCTATTGTCTCCCTCTAACTGTGTCTGTTCAATTGTCTGTCTATCCTTGATCTGTTCTTTTGTCTCTCTAACCTTGGTCTGTTATACTGTCTCCCTCTAACCTTTGGTCTATTCTATTGTCTCCCTCTAACCTTGGTCTGTTCTATTGTCTCCCTCTAACCTTGGTCTGTTTTATTGTCTCTCTCTAACCCTTGTCTGTGTTATTGTCTCCCTCTAACCTTGGTCTGTTCTATTGTCTCCCTCTAACCTTGGTCTGTTCTATTGTCTCCCTCTAACCTTGGTCTGTTCTATTGTCTCCCTCTAACATTGGTCTGTTCTATTGTCTCTAACCTTGGTCTATTATATTGTCTCCCTCTAACCTTGGTCTGTTGTATTGTCTCCCTCTAACTTCTGGTCTATTCTATTGTCTCCCTCTAACCTTGGTCTGTTCAAAAGTCTCCCTCTAACCTTGGTCTGTTTTATTGTCTCCCTCTAATCTTGGTCTGTTCTATTGTCTCTAACCTTGGTCTATTCTATTGTCTCCCTCTAACCTTGGTCTGTTCTATTGTCTCCTTCTAACCTTGGTCTGTTCTATTGGCTCCCTCTAACCTCGGTCTGTTCTATTGTCTCCCTCTAACCTCGGTCTATTCTATTGTCTCCCTCTAACCTTGGTCTGTTCTATTGTCTCCCTCTAACCTCGGTCTGTTCTATTGTCTCCCTCTAACCTCGGTCTATTCTATTGTCTCCCTCTAACCTTGGTCTGTTTTATTGTCTCCCTCTAACCTTGGTCTGTTCTATTGTCTCTAACCTTGGTCTATTCTATTGTCTCCCTCTAACCTTGTTCTGTTCTATTGTCTCCGTCTAACCTTGGTCTGTTCTATTGTCTCCCTCTAACCTTGGTCTGTTCTATTGTCTCTAACCTCAGTCTGTTCTATTGTCTCCCTCTAACCTTGGTCTGTTCTATTGTCTCTAACCTTGGTCTATTCTATTGTCTCCCTCTAACCTTGGTCTGTTCTATTGTCTCCCTCTAACCTTTGTCTGTTCTATTGTCTCCCTCTAACCTTTGGTCTTTTCTATTGTCTCCCTCTAACCTTGGTCTGTTCTATTGTCTCCCTCTAACCTTGGTCTGTTTTATTGTCTCCCTCTAACCTTGGTCTGTTCTATTGTCTCTAACCTTGGTCTATTCTATTGTCTCCCTCTAACCTTGTTCTGTTCTATTGTCTCCTTCTAACCTTGGTCTGTTCTATTGTCTCCCTCTAACCTTGGTCTGTTCTATTGTCTCTAACCTCAGTCTGTTCTATTGTCTCCCTCTAACCTTGGTCTGTTTTATTGTCTCTCTCTATCCTTGGTCTGTGTTATTGTCTCCCTCTAACCTTGGTCTGTTCTATTGTCTCCCTCTAACCTTGGTCTGTTCTATTGTCTCCCTCTAACCTTGGTCTGTTCTATTGTCTCCCTCTAACATTGGTCTGTTCTATTGTCTCTAACCTTGGTCTATTATATTGTCTCCCTCTAACCTTGGTCTGTTGTATTGTCTCCCTCTAACTTTTGGTCTATTCTATTGTCTCCCTCTAACCTTGGTCTGTTCAAAAGTCTCCCTCTAACCTTGGTCTGTTTTATTGTCTCCCTCTAACCTTGGTCTGTTCTATTGTCTCTAACCTTGGTCTATTCTATTGTCTCCCTCTAACCTTGGTCTGTTCTATTGTCTCCCTCTAACCTTTGTCTGTTCTATTGTCTCCCCCTAACCTTTGGTCTTTTCTATTGTCTCCCTCTAACCCTGGTCTGTTCTATTGTCTCCCTCTAACCTTGGTCTGTTTTATTGTCTCCCTCTAACCTTGGTCTGTTCTATTGTCTCTAACCTTGGTCTATTCTATTGGCTCCCTCTAACCTTGTTCTGTTCTATTGTCTCCTTCTAACCTTGGTCTGTTCTATTGTCTCCCTCTAACCTCGGTCTATTCTATTGTCTCCCTCTAACCTTGGTCTGTTCTATTGTCTCCCTCTAACCTTGGTCTGTTCTATTGTCTCCCTCTAACCTTGGTTTGTTCTATTGTCTCTCTCTAACCTTGGTCTGTTCTATTGTCTCCCTCTAACCTTGGTCTTTTCTATTGTCTCCCTCTAACCTTGGTTTGTTCTATTGTCTCTCTCTAACCTTGGTCTGTTCTATTGTCTCCCTCTAACTGTGTCTGTTCAATTGTCTGTCTATCCTTGATCTGTTCTTTTGTCTCTCTAACCTTGGTCTGTTATACTGTCTCCCTCTAACCTTTGGTCTATTCTATTGTCTCCCTCTAACCTTGGTCTGTTCTATTGTCTCCCTCTAACCTTGGTCTGTTTTATTGTCTCTCTCTAACCCTTGTCTGTGTTATTGTCTCCCTCTAACCTTGGTCTGTTCTATTGTCTCCCTCTAACCTTGGTCTGTTCTATTGTCTCCCTCTAACCTTGGTCTGTTCTATTGTCTCCCTCTAACATTGGTCTGTTCTATTGTCTCTAACCTTGGTCTATTATATTGTCTCCCTCTAACCTTGGTCTGTTGTATTGTCTCCCTCTAACTTCTGGTCTATTCTATTGTCTCCCTCTAACCTTGGTCTGTTCAAAAGTCTCCCTCTAACCTTGGTCTGTTTTATTGTCTCCCTCTAATCTTGGTCTGTTCTATTGTCTCTAACCTTGGTCTATTCTATTGTCTCCCTCTAACCTTGGTCTGTTCTATTGTCTCCTTCTAACCTTGGTCTGTTCTATTGGCTCCCTCTAACCTCGGTCTGTTCTATTGTCTCCCTCTAACCTCGGTCTATTCTATTGTCTCCCTCTAACCTTGGTCTGTTCTATTGTCTCCCTCTAACCTCGGTCTGTTCTATTGTCTCCCTCTAACCTCGGTCTATTCTATTGTCTCCCTCTAACCTTGGTCTATTCTATTGTCTCCCTCTAACCTTGGTCTGTGCTATTGTCTCCCTCTAACCTTGGTCTGTTGTATTGTCTCTAACCTTGGTCTATTCTATTGTCTCCCTCTAACCTTGGTCTGTTCCATTGTCTCCCTCTAACCTTGGTCTGTTCTATTGTCTCCCTCTAACCTTGGTCTGTTTTATTGTCTCCCTCTAACCTTGGTCTGTTCTATTGTCTCTAACCTTGGTCTATTCTATTGTCTCCCTCTAACCTTGTTCTGTTCTATTGTCTCCTTCTAACCTTGGTCTGTTCTATTGTCTCCCTCTAACCTCGGTCTATTCTATTGTCTCCCTCTAACCTTGGTCTGTTCTATTGTCTCCCTCTAACCTTGGTCTGTTCTATTGTCTCCCTCTAACCTTGGTTTGTTCTATTGTCTCTCTCTAACCTTGGTCTGTTCTATTGTCTCCCTCTAACCTTGGTCTATTCTATTGTCTCCCTCTAACCTTGGTTTGTTCTATTGTCTCTCTCTAACCTTGGTCTGTTCTATTGTCTCCCTCTAACTGTGTCTGTTCAATTGTCTGTCTATCCTTGATCTGTTCTTTTGTCTCTCTAACCTTGGTCTGTTATACTGTCTCCCTCTAACCTTTGGTCTATTCTATTGTCTCCCTCTAACCTTGGTCTGTTCTATTGTCTCCCTCTAACCTTGGTCTGTTTTATTGTCTCTCTCTAACCTTGGTCTGTGTTATTGTCTCCCTCTAACCTTGGTCTGTTCTATTGTCTCCCTCTAACCTTGGTCTGTTCTATTGTCTCCCTCTAACCTTGGTCTGTTCTATTGTCTCCCTCTAACATTGGTCTGTTCTATTGTCTCTAACCTTGGTCTATTATATTGTCTCCCTCTAACCTTGGTCTGTTGTATTGTCTCCCTCTAACTTCTGGTCTATTCTATTGTCTCCCTCTAACCTTGGTCTGTTCAAAAGTCTCCCTCTAACCTTGGTCTGTTTTATTGTCTCCCTCTAACCTTTGTCTGTTTTATTGTCTCTAACCTTGGTCTGTTCTTGTGTCTCTCTAACCTTTGTCTGTGTCAATTGTCTCTCTAACCTTCGTCTGTTCTATTGTCTCTCTCTAACCTTGTTATTTTATGTCGTCTCTAACCTTTGTCTGTTTTATTGTCTCTAACCTTGGTCTGGTCTTGTGTCTCTCTCTAATCTTGGTCTGTTCTATTGTCTCCCTCTAACCTCGGACTGTTCTATTGTCTCTAACCTTGGTCTGTTCTATTGTCTCTAACCTTGGTCTGTTCTATTGTCTCTAAACTTGGTCTATTCTATTGTCTCCCTCTAACCTTGGTCTGTTCTATTGTCTCCCTCTAACCTTGGTCGGTTCTATTGTCTCCCTCTAATCTTGGTCTGTTCTATTGTCTCTAACCTTAGTCTATTCTATTGTCTCCCTCTAACCTTGGTCTGTTCTATTGTCTCCCTCTAACCTTGGTCTGTTCTATTGTCTCTAACCTTGGTCTATTCTATTGTCTCCCTCTAACCTTGGTCTGTTCTATTGTCTCTAACCTTGGTCTGTTTTATTGTCTCCCTCTAACCTTGGTCTGTTCTATTGTCTCTAACCTTGGTCTATTCTATTGTCTCACTCTAACCTTGGTCTGTTCTATTGTCTACCTCTAACCTTGGTCTGTTCTATTGTCTCCCTCTAACCTTGGTCTGTTCTATTGTCTCTAACCTTGGTCTATTCTATTGTCTCCCTCTAACCTTGGTCTGTTCTATTGTCTCCCTCTAACCTTGGTCTGTTCTATTGTCTCTAACCTTGGTCTATTCTATTGTCTCCCTCTAACCTTGGTCTGTTCTATTGTCTCCCTTTAACCTTGGTCTGTTCTATTGTCTCCCTCTAACCTTTGGTCTATTCTATTGTCTCCCTCTAACCTTGGTCTGTTCTATTGTCTCCCTCTAACCTTGGTCTGTTTTATTGTCTCCCTCTAACCTTGGTCTGTTTTATTGTCTCTAACCTTGGTCTGTTCTATTGTCTCCCTCTAACCTTGGTCTGTTCGATTGTCTCCCTCTAACCTTGGTCTGTTCTATTGTCTCCCTCTAACCTTGGTCTGTTCTATTGTCTCTAACCTTGGTCTATTCTATTGTCTCCCTCTAACCTTGTTCTATTCTATTGTCTCCCTCTAACCTTGGTCAGTTCTATTGTCTCTAACCTCAGTCTGTTCTATTGTCTCCCTCTAACCTTGGTCTGTTCTATTGTCTCTAACCTTGGTCTATTCTATTGTCTCCCTCTAACCTTGGTCTGTTCTATTGTCTCCCTCTAACCTTGGTCTGTTCTATTGTCTCCCTCTAACCTTTGGTCTTTTCTATTGTCTCCCTCTAACCTTGGTCTGTTCTATTGTCTCCCTCTAACCTTGGTCTGTTTTATTGTCTCTAACCTTGGTCTGTTCTATTGTCTATAACCTTGGTCTGTTCTATTGTCTCCCTCTAACCTTGGTCTGTTCTATTGTCTCCCTCTAACCTTGGTCTGTTCTATTGTCTCTAACCTTGGTCTATTCTATTGTCTCCCTCTAACCTTGTTCTGTTCTATTGTCTCCCTCTAACCTTGGTCTGTTCTATTGTCTCTAACCTCAGTCTGTTCTATTGTCTCCCTCTAACCTTGGTCTGTTCTATTGTCTCTAACCTTGGTCTATTCTATTGTCTCCCTCTAACCTTGGTCTGTTCTATTGTCTCCCTCTAACCTTTGTCTGTTCTATTGTCTCCCTCTAACCTTTGGTCTTTTCTATTGTCTCCCTCTAACCTTGGTCTGTTCTATTGTCTCCCTCTAACCTTGGTCTGTTTTATTGTCTCCCTCTAACCTTGGTCTGTTCTATTGTCTCTAACCTTGGTCTATTCTATTGTCTCCCTCTAACCTTGTTCTGTTCTATTGTCTCCGTCTAACCTTGGTCTGTTCTATTGTCTCCCTCTAACCTTGGTCTGTTCTATTGTCTCTAACCTCAGTCTGTTCTATTGTCTCCCTCTAACCTTGGTCTGTTCTATTGTCTCTAACCTTGGTCTATTCTATTGTCTCCCTCTAACCTTGGTCTGTTCTATTGTCTCCCTCTAACCTTTGTCTGTTCTATTGTCTCCCTCTAACCTTTGGTCTTTTCTATTGTCTCCCTCTAACCTTGGTCTGTTCTATTGTCTCCCTCTAACCTTGGTCTGTTTTATTGTCTCCCTCTAACCTTGGTCTGTTCTATTGTCTCTAACCTTGGTCTATTCTATTGTCTCCCTCTAACCTTGTTCTGTTCTATTGTCTCCTTCTAACCTTGGTCTGTTCTATTGTCTCCCTCTAACCTTGGTCTGTTCTATTGTCTCTAACCTCAGTCTGTTCTATTGTCTCCCTCTAACCTTGGTCTGTTTTATTGTCTCTCTCTATCCTTGGTCTGTGTTATTGTCTCCCTCTAACCTTGGTCTGTTCTATTGTCTCCCTCTAACCTTGGTCTGTTCTATTGTCTCCCTCTAACCTTGGTCTGTTCTATTGTCTCCCTCTAACATTGGTCTGTTCTATTGTCTCTAACCTTGGTCTATTATATTGTCTCCCTCTAACCTTGGTCTGTTGTATTGTCTCCCTCTAACTTTTGGTCTATTCTATTGTCTCCCTCTAACCTTGGTCTGTTCAAAAGTCTCCCTCTAACCTTGGTCTGTTTTATTGTCTCCCTCTAACCTTGGTCTGTTCTATTGTCTCTAACCTTGGTCTATTCTATTGTCTCCCTCTAACCTTGGTCTGTTCTATTGTCTCCCTCTAACCTTTGTCTGTTCTATTGTCTCCCCCTAACCTTTGGTCTTTTCTATTGTCTCCCTCTAACCCTGGTCTGTTCTATTGTCTCCCTCTAACCTTGGTCTGTTTTATTGTCTCCCTCTAACCTTGGTCTGTTCTATTGTCTCTAACCTTGGTCTATTCTATTGGCTCCCTCTAACCTTGTTCTGTTCTATTGTCTCCTTCTAACCTTGGTCTGTTCTATTGTCTCCCTCTAACCTCGGTCTATTCTATTGTCTCCCTCTAACCTTGGTCTGTTCTATTGTCTCCCTCTAACCTTGGTCTGTTCTATTGTCTCCCTCTAACCTTGGTTTGTTCTATTGTCTCTCTCTAACCTTGGTCTGTTCTATTGTCTCCCTCTAACCTTGGTCTGTTCTATTGTCTCCCTCTAACCTTGGTCTGTTCTATTGTCTCCCTCTAACATTGGTCTGTTCTATTGTCTCTAACCTTGGTCTATTATATTGTCTCCCTCTAACCTTGGTCTGTTGTATTGTCTCCCTCTAACTTCTGGTCTATTCTATTGTCTCCCTCTAACCTTGGTCTGTTCAAAAGTCTCCCTCTAACCTTGGTCTGTTTTATTGTCTCCCTCTAATCTTGGTCTGTTCTATTGTCTCTAACCTTGGTCTATTCTATTGTCTCCCTCTAACCTTGGTCTGTTCTATTGTCTCCTTCTAACCTTGGTCTGTTCTATTGGCTCCCTCTAACCTCGGTCTGTTCTATTGTCTCCCTCTAACCTCGGTCTATTCTATTGTCTCCCTCTAACCTTGGTCTGTTCTATTGTCTCCCTCTAACCTCGGTCTGTTCTATTGTCTCCCTCTAACCTCGGTCTATTCTATTGTCTCCCTCTAACCTTGGTCTATTCTATTGTCTCCCTCTAACCTTGGTCTGTGCTATTGTCTCCCTCTAACCTTGGTCTGTTGTATTGTCTCTAACCTTGGTCTATTCTATTGTCTCCCTCTAACCTTGGTCTCTTCCATTGTCTCCCTCTAACCTTGGTCTGTTCTATTGTCTCCCTCTAACCTTGGTCTGTTTTATTGTCTCCCTCTAACCTTGGTCTGTTCTATTGTCTCTAACCTTGGTCTATTCTATTGTCTCCCTCTAACCTTGTTCTGTTCTATTGTCTCCTTCTAACCTTGGTCTGTTCTATTGTCTCCCTCTAACCTCGGTCTATTCTATTGTCTCCCTCTAACCTTGGTCTGTTCTATTGTCTCCCTCTAACCTTGGTCTGTTCTATTGTCTCCCTCTAACCTTGGTTTGTTCTATTGTCTCTCTCTAACCTTGGTCTGTTCTATTGTCTCCCTCTAACCTTGGTCTATTCTATTGTCTCCCTCTAACCTTGGTTTGTTCTATTGTCTCTCTCTAACCTTGGTCTGTTCTATTGTCTCCCTCTAACTGTGTCTGTTCAATTGTCTGTCTATCCTTGATCTGTTCTTTTGTCTCTCTAACCTTGGTCTGTTATACTGTCTCCCTCTAACCTTTGGTCTATTCTATTGTCTCCCTCTAACCTTGGTCTGTTCTATTGTCTCCCTCTAACCTTGGTCTGTTTTATTGTCTCTCTCTAACCTTGGTCTGTGTTATTGTCTCCCTCTAACCTTGGTCTGTTCTATTGTCTCCCTCTAACCTTGGTCTGTTCTATTGTCTCCCTCTAACCTTGGTCTGTTCTATTGTCTCCCTCTAACATTGGTCTGTTCTATTGTCTCTAACCTTGGTCTATTATATTGTCTCCCTCTAACCTTGGTCTGTTGTATTGTCTCCCTCTAACTTCTGGTCTATTCTATTGTCTCCCTCTAACCTTGGTCTGTTCAAAAGTCTCCCTCTAACCTTGGTCTGTTTTATTGTCTCCCTCTAACCTTGGTCTGTTCTATTGTCTCTAACCTTGGTCTATTCTATTGTCTCCCTCTAACCTTGGTCTGTTCTATTGTCTCCTTCTAACCTTGGTCTGTTCTATTGTCTCCCTCTAACCTCGGTCTGTTCTATTGTCTCCCTCTAACCTCGGTCTATTCTATTGTCTCCCTCTAACCTTGGTCTGTTCTATTGTCTCCCTCTAACCTCGGTCTGTTCTATTGTCTCCCTCTAACCTCGGTCTATTCTATTGTCTCCCTCTAACCTTGGTCTATTCTATTGTCTCCCTCTAACCTTGGTCTGTGCTATTGTCTCCCTCTAACCTTGGTCTGTTGTATTGTCTCTAACCTTGGTCTATTCTATTGTCTCCCTCTAACCTTGGTCTGTTCCATTGTCTCCCTCTAACCTTGGTCTGTTCTATTGTCTCCCTCTAACCTTGGTCTGTTCTATTGTCTCTAACTTTGGTCTATTCTATTGTCTCCCTCTAACCTGGGTCTGATCTATTGTCTCCCTCTAACCTTGGTCTGTTCTATTGTCTCTAACCTTGGTCTATTCTATTGTCTCCCTCTAACCTTGATCTGTTCTATTGTCTCCCTCTAACCTTGGTCTGTTCTATTGTCTCTAACCTTGGTCTATTCTATTGTCTCCCTCTAACCTTGGTCTGTTCTATTGTCTCCCTCTAACCTTGGTCTGTTCTATTGTCTCTAACCTTGGTCTATTCTATTGTCTCCCTCTAACCTTGGTCTGTTCTATTGTCTCCCTCTAACCTTGGTCTGTTCTATTGTCTCCCTCTAACCTTGGTTTGTTCTATTGTCTCTCTCTAACCTTGGTCTGTTCTATTGTCTCCCTCTAACCTTGGTCTATTCTATTGTCTCCCTCTAACCTTGGTTTGTTCTATTGTCTCTCTCTAACCTTGGTCTGTTCTATTGTCTCCCTCTAACTGTGTCTGTTCAATTGTCTGTCTATCCTTGATCTGTTCTTGTGCCTCTCTAACCTTGGTCTGTTATACTGTCTCCCTCTAACCTTTGGTCTATTCTATTGTCTCGCTCTAACCTTGGTCTGTTCTATTGTCTCCCTCTAACCTTGGTCTGTTTTATTGTCTCCCTCTAACCTTGGTCTGTTTTATTGTCTCCCTCTAACCTTGGTCTGTTATATTGTCTCCCTCTAACCTTGGTCTGTTCTATTGTCTCCCTCTAACATTGGTCTGTTCTATTGTCTCTAACCTTGGTCTATTATATTGTCTCCCTCTAACCTTGGTCTGTTCTATTGTCTCCCTCTATCCTTGGTCTGTTCTATTGTCTCCCTCTAACTTTTGGTCTATTCTATTGTCTCCCTCTAACCTTGGTCTGTTCAAAAGTCTCCCTCTAACGTTGGTCTGTTTTATTGTCTCCCTCTAACCTTGGTCTGTTCTATTGTCTCTAACCTTGGTCTATTCTATTGTCTCCCTCTAACCTTGGTCTGTTCTATTGTCTCCTTCTAACCTTGGTCTGTTCTATTGTCTCCCTCTAACCTCGGTCTGTTCTATTGTCTCCCTCTAACCTTGGTCTATTCTATTGTCTCCCTCTAACCTTGGTCTGTTCTATTGTCTCCCTCTAACCTTGGTCTGTTCTATTGTCTCCCTCTAACCTTGGTTTGTTATATTGTCTCTCTCTAACCTTGGTCTGTTCTATTGTCTCCCTCTAACCTTGGTCTATTCTATTGTCTCCCTCTAACCTTGGTCTGGTCTATTGTCTCCCTCTAACCTTGGTCTGTTCTATTGTCTCCCTCTAACCTTGGTCTGTTGTATTGTCTCTAACCTTGGTCTATTCTATTGTCTCCCTCTAACCTTGGTCTGTTCCATTGTCTCCCTCTAACCTTGGTCTGTTCTATTGTCTCCCTCTAACCTTGGTCTGTTCTATTGTCTCTAACCTTGGTCTATTCTATTGTCTCCCTCTAACCTGGGCCTGTTCTATTGTCTCCCTCTTACCTTGGTCTGTTCTATTGTCTCTAACCTTGGTCTGTTCTATTGTCTCCCTCTAACCTTGGTCTGTTCTATTGTCTCCCTCTAACCTTGGTCTGTTCTATTGTCTCCCTCTAACCTTGGTCTGTTCTATTGTCTCTAACCTTGGTCTATTCTATTGTCTCCCTCTAACCTTGGTCTGTTCTATTGTCTCCCTCTAACCTTGGTCTGTTCTATTGTCTCTAACCTTGGTCTATTCTATTGTCTCCCTCTAACCTTGGTCTGTTCTATTGTCTCCCTCTAACATTGGTCTGTTCTATTGTCTCCCTCTAACCTTTGGTCTATTCTATTGTCTCCCTCTAACCTTGGTCTGTTCTATTGTCTCCCTCTAACCTTGGTCTGTTTTATTGTCTCCCTCTAACCTTGGTCTGTTTTATTGTCTCTAACCTTGGTCTGTTCTATTGTCTCCCTCTAACCTTGGTCTGTTCTATTGTCTCCCTCTAACCTTTGGTCTATTCTATTGTCTCCCTCTAACCTTGGTCTATTCTATTGTCTCCCTCTAACCTTGTTCTGTTCTATTGTCTCCTTCTAACCTTGGTCTGTTCTATTGTCTCCCTCTAACCTCGGTCTGTTCTATTGTCTCCCTCTAACCTCGGTCTATTCTATTGTCTCCCTCTAACCTTGGTCTGTTCTATTGTCTCCCTCTAACCTTGGTCTGTTCTATTGTCTCCCTCTAACCTTGGTTTGTTCTATTGTCTCTCTCTAACCTTGGTCTGTTCTATTGTCTCCCTCTAACCTTGGTCTATTCTATTGTCTCCCTCTAACCTTGGTTTGTTCTATTGTCTCTCTCTAACCTTGGTCTGTTCTATTGTCTCCCTATAACTGTGTCTGTTCAATTGTCTGTCTATCCTTGATCTGTTCTTTTTTCTCTCTAACCTTGGTCTGTTATACTGTCTCCCTCTAACCTTTGGTCTATTCTATTGTCTCCCTCTAACCTTGGTCTGTTCTATTGTCTCCCTCTAACCTTGGTCTGTTTTATTGTCTCCCTCTAACCTTGGTCTGTTTTATTGTCTCCCTCTATCCTTGGTCTGTTCTATTGTCTCCCTCTAACCTTGGTCTGTTCTATTGTCTCCCTCTAACCTTGGTCTATTCTATTGTCTCCCTCTAACCTTGGTCTGGTCTATTGTCTCCCTCTAACCTTGGTCTGTTCTATTGTCTCCCTCTAACCTTGGTCTGTTGTATTGTCTCTAACCTTGGTCTATTCTATTGTCTCCCTCTAACCTTGGTCTGTTCCATTGTCTCCCTCTAACCTTGGTCTGTTCTATTGTCTCCCTCTAACCTTGGTCTGTTCTATTGTCTCTAACCTTGGTCTATTCTATTGTCTCCCTCTAACCTGGGCCTGTTCTATTGTCTCCCTCTTACCTTGGTCTGTTCTATTGTCTCTAACCTTGGTCTGTTCTATTGTCTCCCTCTAACCTTGGTCTGTTCTATTGTCTCCCTCTAACCTTGGTCTGTTCTATTGTCTCCCTCTAACCTTGGTCTGTTCTATTGTCTCCCTCTAACCTTGGTCTATTCTATTGTCTCCCTCTAACCTTGGTCTGTTCTATTGTCTCCCTCTAACCTTGGTCTGTTCTATTGTCTCTAACCTTGGTCTATTCTATTGTCTCCCTCTAACCTTGGTCTGTTCTATTGTCTCCCTCTAACATTGGTCTGTTCTATTGTCTCCCTCTAACCTTTGGTCTATTCTATTGTCTCCCTCTAACCTTGGTCTGTTCTATTGTCTCCCTCTAACCTTGGTCTGTTTTATTGTCTCCCTCTAACCTTGGTCTGTTTTATTGTCTCTAACCTTGGTCTGTTCTATTGTCTCCCTCTAACCTTGGTCTGTTCTATTGTCTCCCTCTAACCTTTGGTCTATTCTATTGTCTCCCTCTAACCTTGGTCTATTCTATTGTCTCCCTCTAACCTTGTTCTGTTCTATTGTCTCCTTCTAACCTTGGTCTGTTCTATTGTCTCCCTCTAACCTCGGTCTGTTCTATTGTCTCCCTCTAACCTCGGTCTATTCTATTGTCTCCCTCTAACCTTGGTCTGTTCTATTGTCTCCCTCTAACCTTGGTCTGTTCTATTGTCTCCCTCTAACCTTGGTTTGTTCTATTGTCTCTCTCTAACCTTGGTCTGTTCTATTGTCTCCCTCTAACCTTGGTCTATTCTATTGTCTCCCTCTAACCTTGGTTTGTTCTATTGTCTCTCTCTAACCTTGGTCTGTTCTATTGTCTCCCTATAACTGTGTCTGTTCAATTGTCTGTCTATCCTTGATCTGTTCTTTTTTCTCTCTAACCTTGGTCTGTTATACTGTCTCCCTCTAACCTTTGGTCTATTCTATTGTCTCCCTCTAACCTTGGTCTGTTCTATTGTCTCCCTCTAACCTTGGTCTGTTTTATTGTCTCCCTCTAACCTTGGTCTGTTTTATTGTCTCCCTCTATCCTTGGTCTGTTCTATTGTCTCCCTCTAACCTTGGTCTGTTCTATTGTCTCCCTCTAACCTTGGTCTGTTCTATTGTCTCTAACCTTGGTCTATTATATTGTCTCCCTCTAACCTTGGTCTGTTCTATTGTCTCTCTCTAACCTTTGGTCTATTCTATTGTCTCCCTCTTACCTTGGTCTGTTCTATTGTCTCCCTCTAACCTTGGTCTGTTTTATTGTCTCCCTCTAACCTTGGTCTGTTTTATTGTCTCTAACCTTGGTCTGTTCTATTGTCTCCCTCTAACCTTGGTCTGTTCTATTGTCTCCCTCTAACCTTGGTCTGTTCTATTGTCTCTAACCTTGGTCTATTCTATTGTCTCCCTCTAACCTTGTTCTGTTCTATTGTCTCCCTCTAACCTTGGTCTGTTCTATTGTCTCTAACCTCAGTCTGTTCTATTGTCTCCCTCTAACCTTGGTCTGTTCTATTGTCTCTAACCTTGGTCTATTCTATTGTCTCCCTCTAACCTTGGTCTGTTCTATTGTCTCCCTCTAACCTTTGTCTGTTCTATTGTCTCCCTCTAACCTTTGGTCTTTTCTATTGTCTCCCTCTAACCTTGGTCTGTTCTATTGTCTCCCTCTAACCTTGGTCTGTTTTATTGTCTCCCTCTAACCTTGGTCTGTTCTATTGTCTCTAACCTTGGTCTATTCTATTGTCTCCCTCTAACCTTGTTCTGTTCTATTGTCTCCTTCTAACCTTGGTCTGTTCTATTGTCTCCCTCTAACCTTGGTCTGTTCTATTGTCTCTAACCTCAGTCTGTTCTATTGTCTCCCTCTAACCTTGGTCTGTTCTATTGTCTCCCTCTAACCTTGGTCTGTTCTATTGTCTCCCTCTAACCTTTGGTCTATTCTATTGTCTCCCTCTAACCTTGGTCTGTTCTATTGTCTCCCTCTAACCTTGGTCTGTTTTATTGTCTCCCTCTAACCTTGGTCTGTTTTATTGTCTCTAACCTTGGTCTGTTCTATTGTCTCCCTCTAACCTTGGTCTGTTCTATTGTCTCCCTCTAACCTTTGGTCTATTCTATTGTCTCCCTCTAACCTTGGTCTATTCTATTGTCTCCCTCTAACCTTGTTCTGTTCTATTGTCTCCTTCTAACCTTGGTCTGTTCTATTGTCTCCCTCTAACCTCGGTCTGTTCTATTGTCTCCCTCTAACCTCGGTCTATTCTATTGTCTCCCTCTAACCTTGGTCTGTTCTATTGTCTCCCTCTAACCTTGGTCTGTTCTATTGTCTCCCTCTAACCTTGGTTTGTTCTATTGTCTCTCTCTAACCTTGGTCTGTTCTATTGTCTCCCTCTAACCTTGGTCTATTCTATTGTCTCCCTCTAACCTTGGTTTGTTCTATTGTCTCTCTCTAACCTTGGTCTGTTCTATTGTCTCCCTATAACTGTGTCTGTTCAATTGTCTGTCTATCCTTGATCTGTTCTTTTTTCTCTCTAACCTTGGTCTGTTATACTGTCTCCCTCTAACCTTTGGTCTATTCTATTGTCTCCCTCTAACCTTGGTCTGTTCTATTGTCTCCCTCTAACCTTGGTCTGTTTTATTGTCTCCCTCTAACCTTGGTCTGTTTCATTGTCTCCCTCTAACCTTGGTCTGTTCTATTGTCTCCCTCTAACCTTGGTCTGTTCTATTGTCTCCCTCTAACCTTGGTCTGTTCTATTGTCTCTAACCTTGGTCTATTATATTGTCTCCCTCTAACCTTGGTCTGTTCTATTGTCTCTCTCTAACCTTTGGTCTATTCTATTGTCTCCCTCTTACCTTGGTCTGTTCTATTGTCTCCCTCTAACCTTGGTCTGTTTTATTGTCTCCCTCTAACCTTGGTCTGTTTTATTGTCTCTAACCTTGGTCTGTTCTATTGTCTCCCTCTAACCTTGGTCTGTTCTATTGTCTCCCTCTAACCTTGGTCTGTTCTATTGTCTCCCTCTAACCTTGGTCTGTTCTATTGTCTCTAACCTTGGTCTATTCTATTGTCTCCCTCTAACCTTGTTCTGTTCTATTGTCTCCCTCTAACCTTGGTCTGTTCTATTGTCTCTAACCTCAGTCTGTTCTATTGTCTCCCTCTAACCTTGGTCTGTTCTATTGTCTCTAACCTTGGTCTATTCTATTGTCTCCCTCTAACCTTGGTCTGTTCTATTGTCTCCCTCTAACCTTTGTCTGTTCTATTGTCTCCCTCTAACCTTTGGTCTTTTCTATTGTCTCCCTCTAACCTTGGTCTGTTCTATTGTCTCCCTCTAACCTTGGTCTGTTTTATTGTCTCCCTCTAACCTTGGTCTGTTCTATTGTCTCTAACCTTGGTCTATTCTATTGTCTCCCTCTAACCTTGTTCTGTTCTATTGTCTCCTTCTAACCTTGGTCTGTTCTATTGTCTCCCTCTAACCTTGGTCTGTTCTATTGTCTCTAACCTCAGTCTGTTCTATTGTCTCCCTCTAACCTTGGTCTGTTCTATTGTCTCTAACCTTGGTCTATTCTATTGTCTCCCTCTAACCTTGGTCTGTTCTATTGTCTCCCTCTAACCTTTGTCTGTTCTATTGTCTCCCTCTAACCTTTGGTCTTTTCTATTGTCTCCCTCTAACCTTGGTCTGTTCTATTGTCTCCCTCTAACATTGGTCTGTTTTATTGTCTCCCTCTAACCTTGGTCTGTTCTATTGTCTCTAACCTTGGTCTATTCTATTGTCTCCCTCTAACCTTGTTCTGTTCTATTGTCTCCTTCTAACCTTGGTCTGTTCTATTGTCTCCCTCTAACCTCGGTCTATTCTATTGTCTCCCTCTAACCTTGGTCTGTTCTATTGTCTCCCTCTAACCTTGGTCTGTTCTATTGTCTCCCTCTAACCTTGGTTTGTTCTATTGTCTCTCTCTAACCTTGGTCTGTTCTATTGTCTCCCTCTAACCTTTGGTCTATTCTATTGTCTCCCTCTAACCTTGGTCTGTTTTATTGTCTCCCTCTAACCTTGTTCTGTTCTATTTTCTCTAACCTTGGTCTATTCTATTGTCTCCCTCTAACCTTGGTCTGTTCTATTGTCTCCTTCCAACCTTGGTCTGTTCTATTGTCTCCCTCTAACCTCGGTCTGTTCTAATGTCTCCCTCTAACCTTGGTCTATTCTATTGTCTCCCTCTAACCTTGGTCTGTTCTATTGTCTCCCTCTAACCTTGGTCTGTTCTATTGTCTCCCTCTAACCTTGGTTTGTTCTATTGTCTCTGTCTAACCTTGGTCTGTTTTATTGTCTCCCTCTAACCTTGGTCTATTCTATTGTCTCCCTCTAATCTTGGTTTGTTCTATTGTCTCTCTCTAACCTTGGTCTGTTCTATTGTCTCCCTCTAACCGTGTCTGTTCAATTGTCTGTTTATCCTTGATCTGTTCTTTTGTCTCTCTAACCTTGGTCTGTTATTCTGTCTCCCTCTAACCTTTGTCTGTTCTATTGTGTCCCTCTAACCTTGGTCTGTTCTATTGTGTCTCTCTAACCTTGGTCTGTTCTATTGTCTCTAACCTTGGTCTATTCTATTTTCTCCCTCTAACCTTGGTCTGTTCTATTGTCTCCTTCTAACCTTGGTCTGTTCTATTGTTTCTAACCTTGGTCTGTTCTATTGTCTCCCTCTAACCTTTGGTCTATTCTATTGTCTCCCTCTATCCTTGGTCTGTTCTATTGTCTCCCTCTAACCTTGGTCTGTTGTATTGTCTCCCTCTAACCTTGGTCTGTTCTATTGTCTCTAACCTTGGTCTATTCTATTTTCTCCCACTAACCTTGGTCTGTTCTATTGTCTCCTTCTAACCTTGGTCTGTTCTATTGTCTCCCTCTAACCTCGGTCTGTTCTATTGTCTCCCTCTAACCTTGGTCTATTCTATTGTCTCCCTCTAACCTTGGTCTGTTCTATTGTCTCCCTCTAACCTTGGTCTGTTCTATTGTCTCACTCTAACCTTGGTTTGTTCTATTGTCTCTCTCTAACCTTGGTCTGTTCTATTGTCTCCCTCTAACCTTGGTCTATTCTATTGTCTCCCTCTAACCTTGGTTTGTTCTATTGTCTCTCTCTAACCTTGGTCTGTTCTATTGTCTCCCTCTAACCGTGTCTGTTCAATTGTCTGTCTATCCTTGATCTGTTCTTTTGTCTCTCTAACCTTGGTCTGTTATACTGTCTCCCTCTAACCTTTGTCTGTTCTATTGTGTCCCTATAACCTTGGTCCGTTCTATTGTTTCTCTCTAACCTTGTTATTTTATGTCGTCTCTAACCTTTGTCTGTTTTATTGTCTCTAACCTTGGTCTGTTCTTGTGTCTCTCTAACCTTTGTCTGTTCAATTGTCTCTCTAACCTTCGTCTGTTCTATTGTTTCTCTCTAACCTTGTTATTATATGTCGTCTCTAACCTTTGTCTGTTTTATTGTCTCTAACCTTGGTCTGTTCTTGTGTCTCTCTCTAATCTTGGTCTGTTCTATTGTCTCCCTCTAACCTCGGACTGTTCTATTGTCTCTAACCTTGGTCTGTTCTATTGTCTCTAAACTTGGTCTGTTCTATTGTCTCTCTCTTACCTTGGTCTGTTCTATTGTCTCCCTCTAACCTTGGTCTGTTCTATTGTCTCCCTCTAACCTTGTTCTGTTCTATTGTCTCCCTCTAACCTTGGTCTGTTCTATTGTCTACCTCTAACCTTGGTCGTTCTATTGTCTCTCTCTAACCTTGGTCTGTTCTATTGTCTCCCTCTAACCTTGGTCTGTTCTATTGTCTCCCTCTAACCTTGGTCTGTTCTATTGTCTCTCTCTAAACTTGGTCTGTTCTATTGTCTCCCTCTAACCGTGTCTGTTCAATTGTCTGTCTATCCTTGATCTGTTCTTTTGTCTCTCTAACCTTGGTCTGTTATACTGTCTCCCTCTAACCTTTGTCTGTTCTATTGTGTCCCTCTAACCTTGGTCTGTTCTTGTGTCTCTCTAACCTTTGTCTGTTCAATTGTCTCTCTAACCTTCGTCTGTTCTATTGTCTCTCTAACCTTGTTATTTTATGTCGTCTCTAACCTTTGTCTGTTTTATTGTCTCTAACCTTTGTCTGTTCTTGTGTCTCTCTCTAATCTTGGTCTGTTCTATTGTCTCCCTCTAACCTCGGACTGTTCTATTGTCTCTAAACTTGGTCTGTTCTATTGTCTCTAACCTTGGTCTGTTCTATTGTCTCTAAACTTGGTCTGTTCTATTGTCTCTCTCTTACCTTGGTCTGTTCTATTGTCTCCCTCTAACCTTGGTCTGTTCTATTGTCTCCCTCTAACCTTGGTCTGTTCTATTGTCTCCCTCTAACCTTGGTCTGTTCTATTGTCTCCCTCTAACCTTGGTCTGTTCTATTGTCTCTAACCGTGGTCTGTTCTATTGTCTCTAACCTTGGTCTATTCTATTTTCTCCCTCCAACCTTGGTCTGTTCTATTGTCTCCTTCTAACCTTGGTCTGTTCTATTGTCTCTAACCTTGGTCTGTTCTATTGTCTCCCTCTAACCTTTGGTCTATTTTATTGTCTCCCTCTAACCTTGGTCTGTTCTATTGTCTCCCTCTAACCTTGGTCTGTTGTATTGTCTCCCTCTAACCTTGGTCTGTTCTAATGTCTCTAACCTTGGTCTATTCTATTTTCTCCCTCTAACCTTGGTCTGTTCTATTGTCTCCTTCTAACCTTGGTCTGTTCTATTGTCTCCCTCTAACCTCGGTCTGTTATATTGTCTCCCTCTAACCTTGGTCTATTCTATTGTCTCCCTCTAACCTTGGTCTGTTCTATTGTCTCCCTCTAACCTTGGTCTGTTCTATTGTCTCCCTCTAACCTTTGTCTGTTCTATTGTGTCCCTCTAACCTTGGTCTGTTCTATTGTCTCTCTCTAACCTTGTTATTTTATGTTGTCTCTAACCTTTGTCTGTTTTATTGTCTCTAACCTTGGTCTGTTCTTGTGTCTCTCTAACCTTTGTCTGTTCAATTGTCTCTCTAACCTTCGTCTGTTCTATTGTCTCTCTCTAACCTTGTTATTTTATGTCGTCTCTAACCTTTGTCTGTTTTATTGTCTCTAACCTTTGTCTGTTCTTGTGTCTCTCTCTAATCTTGGTCTGTTCTATTGTCTCCCTCTAACCTCGGACTGTTCTATTGTCTCTAACCTTGGTCTGTTCTATTGTCTCTAACCTTGGTCTGTTCTATTGTCTCTAAACTTGGTCTGTTCTATTGTCTCTCTCTTACCTTGGTCTGTTCTATTGTCTCCCTCTAACCTTGGTCTGTTCTATTGTCTCCCTCTAACATTGTTCTGTTCTATGGTCTCCCACTAACCTTGGTCTGTTCTATTGTCTCTAACCTTGGTCTATTCTATTGTCTCCCTCTAACCTCGGTCTGTTCTATTGTCTCCCTCTAACCTTGGTCTGTTCTATTGTCTCCCTCTAACCTTGGTCTGTTGTATTGTCTCCCTCTAACCTTGGTCTGTTCTAATGTCTCTAACCTTGGTCTATTCTATTTTCTCCCTCTAACCTTGGTCTGTTCTATTGTCTCCTTCTAACCTTGGTCTGTTCTATTGTCTCCCTCTAACCTCGGTCTGTTATATTGTCTCCCTCTAACCTTGGTCTATTCTATTGTCTCCCTCTAACCTTGGTCTGTTCTATTGTCTCCCTCTAACCTTGGTCTGTTCTATTGTCTCCCTCTAACCTTTGTCTGTTCTATTGTGTCCCTCTAACCTTGGTCTGTTCTATTGTCTCTCTCTAACCTTGTTATTTTATGTTGTCTCTAACCTTTGTCTGTTTTATTGTCTCTAACCTTGGTCTGTTCTTGTGTCTCTCTAACCTTTGTCTGTTCAATTGTCTCTCTAACCTTCGTCTGTTCTATTGTCTCTCTCTAACCTTGTTATTTTATGTCGTCTCTAACCTTTGTCTGTTTTATTGTCTCTAACCTTTGTCTGTTCTTGTGTCTCTCTCTAATCTTGGTCTGTTCTATTGTCTCCCTCTAACCTCGGACTGTTCTATTGTCTCTAACCTTGGTCTGTTCTATTGTCTCTAACCTTGGTCTGTTCTATTGTCTCTAAACTTGGTCTGTTCTATTGTCTCTCTCTTACCTTGGTCTGTTCTATTGTCTCCCTCTAACCTTGGTCTGTTCTATTGTCTCCCTCTAACATTGGTCTGTTCTATGGTCTCCCACTAACCTTGGTCTGTTCTATTGTCTCTAACCTTGGTCTATTCTATTGTCTCCCTCTAACCTCGGTCTGTTCTATTGTCTCCCTCTAACCTTGGTCTGTTCTATTGTCTCTCTCTAACCTTGGTCTGTTCTATTGTCTCTAACCTTGGTCTATTCTATTGTCTCCCTCTAACCTTGGTCTGTTCTATTGTCTCCCTCTAACCTTGGTCTGTTCTATTGTCTCCCTCTAACCTTTGGTCTATTCTATTGTCTCCCTCTAACCTTGGTCTGTTCTATTGTCTCTAACTTTGGTCTGTTCTATTGTCTCCCTCTAACCTTGGTCTGTTCTATTGTCTCCCTCTAACCTTGGTTTGTTCTATTGTCTCTCTCTAACCTTGGTCTGTTCTATTGTCTCCCTCTAACCTTTGGTCTATTCTATTGTCTCCCTCTAACCTTGGTCTGTTTTATTGTCTCCCTCTAACCTTGTTCTGTTCTATTTTCTCTAACCTTGGTCTATTCTATTGTCTCCCTCTAACCTTGGTCTGTTCTATTGTCTCCTTCCAACCTTGGTCTGTTCTATTGTCTCCCTCTAACCTCGGTCTGTTCTAATGTCTCCCTCTAACCTTGGTCTATTCTATTGTCTCCCTCTAACCTTGGTCTGTTCTATTGTCTCCCTCTAACCTTGGTCTGTTCTATTGTCTCCCTCTAACCTTGGTTTGTTCTATTGTCTCTGTCTAACCTTGGTCTGTTTTATTGTCTCCCTCTAACCTTGGTCTATTCTATTGTCTCACTCTAATCTTGGTTTGTTCTATTGTCTCTCTCTAACCTTGGTCTGTTCTATTGTCTCCCTCTAACCGTGTCTGTTCAATTGTCTGTTTATCCTTGATCTGTTCTTTTGTCTCTCTAACCTTGGTCTGTTATTCTGTCTCCCTCTAACCTTTGTCTGTTCTATTGTGTCCCTCTAACCTTGGTCTGTTCTATTGTCTCTCTCTAACCTTGGTCTGTTCTATTGTCTCTAACCTTGGTCTATTCTATTTTCTCCCTCTAACCTTGGTCTGTTCTATTGTCTCCTTCTAACCTTGGTCTGTTCTATTGTTTCTAACCTTGGTCTGTTCTATTGTCTCCCTCTAACCTTTGGTCTATTCTATTGTCTCCCTCTATCCTTGGTCTGTTCTATTGTCTCCCTCTAACCTTGGTCTGTTGTATTGTCTCCCTCTAACCTTGGTCTGTTCTATTGTCTCTACCCTTGGTCTATTCTATTTTCTCCCACTAACCTTGGTCTGTTCTATTGTCTCCTTCTAACCTTGGTCTGTTCTATTGTCTCCCTCTAACCTCGGTCTGTTCTATTGTCTCCCTCTAACCTTGGTCTATTCTATTGTCTCCCTCTAACCTTGGTCTGTTCTATTGTCTCCCTCTAACCTTGGTCTGTTCTATTGTCTCACTCTAACCTTGGTTTGTTCTATTGTCTCTCTCTAACCTTGGTCTGTTCTATTGTCTCCCTCTAACCTTGGTCTATTCTATTGTCTCCCTCTAACCTTGGTTTGTTCTATTGTCTCTCTCTAACCTTGGTCTGTTCTATTGTCTCCCTCTAACCGTGTCTGTTCAATTGTCTGTCTATCCTTGATCTGTTCTTTTGTCTCTCTAACCTTGGTCTGTTATACTGTCTCCCTCTAACCTTTGTCTGTTCTATTGTGTCCCTATAACCTTGGTCCGTTCTATTGTTTCTCTCTAACCTTGTTATTTTATGTCGTCTCTAACCTTTGTCTGTTTTATTGTCTCTAACCTTGGTCTGTTCTTGTGTCTCTCTAACCTTTGTCTGTTCAATTGTCTCTCTAACCTTCGTCTGTTCTATTGTTTCTCTCTAACCTTGTTATTATATGTCGTCTCTAACCTTTGTCTGTTTTATTGTCTCTAACCTTGGTCTGTTCTTGTGTCTCTCTCTAATCTTGGTCTGTTCTATTGTCTCCCTCTAACCTCGGACTGTTCTATTGTCTCTAACATTGGTCTGTTCTATTGTCTCTGACCTTGGTCTGTTCTATTGTCTCTAAACTTGGTCTGTTCTATTGTCTCCCTCTAACTGTGTCTGTTCAATTGTCTGTCTATCCTTGATCTGTTCTTTTGTCTCTCTAACCTTGGTCTGTTATACTGTCTCCCTCTAACCTTGGTCTGTTCTTGTGTCTCTCTAACCTTTGTCTGTTCAATTGTCTCTCTAACCTTCGTCTGTTCTATTGTCTCTCTAACCTTGTTATTTTATGTCGTCTCTAACCTTTGTCTGTTTTATTGTCTCTAACCTTGGTCTGTTCTTGTGTCTCTCTCTAATCTTGGTCTGTTCTATTGTCTCCCTCTAACCTCGGACTGTTCTATTGTCTCTAACCTTGGTCTGTTCTATTGTCTCTAAACTTGGTCTGTTCTATTGTCTCTCTCTTACCTTGGTCTGTTCTATTGTCTCCCTCTAACCTTGGTCTGTTCTATTGTCTCCCTCTAACCTTGTTCTGTTCTATTGTCTCCCTCTAACCTTGGTCTGTTCTATTGTCTACCTCTAACCTTGGTCGTTCTATTGTCTCTCTCTAACCTTGGTCTGTTCTATTGTCTCCCTCTAACCTTGGTCTGTTCTATTGTCTCCCTCTAACCTTGGTCTGTTCTATTGTCTCTCTCTAAACTTGGTCTGTTCTATTGTCTCCCTCTAACCGTGTCTGTTCAATTGTCTGTCTATCCTTGATCTGTTCTTTTGTCTCTCTAACCTTGGTCTGTTATACTGTCTCCCTCTAACCTTTGTCTGTTCTATTGTGTCCCTCTAACCTTGGTCTGTTCTTGTGTCTCTCTAACCTTTGTCTGTTCAATTGTCTCTCTAACCTTCGTCTGTTCTATTGTCTCTCTAACCTTGTTATTTTATGTCGTCTCTAACCTTTGTCTGTTTTATTGTCTCTAACCTTTGTCTGTTCTTGTGTCTCTCTCTAATCTTGGTCTGTTCTATTGTCTCCCTCTAACCTCGGACTGTTCTATTGTCTCTAAACTTGGTCTGTTCTATTGTCTCTAACCTTGGTCTGTTCTATTGTCTCTAAACTTGGTCTGTTCTATTGTCTCTCTCTTACCTTGGTCTGTTCTATTGTCTCCCTCTAACCTTGGTCTGTTCTATTGTCTCCCTCTAACCTTGGTCTGTTCTATTGTCTCCCTCTAACCTTGGTCTGTTCTATTGTCTCCCTCTAACCTTGGTCTGTTCTATTGTCTCTAACCGTGGTCTGTTCTATGGTCTCTAACCTTGGTCTATTCTATTTTCTCCCTCCAACCTTGGTCTGTTCTATTGTCTCCTTCTAACCTTGGTCTGTTCTATTGTCTCTAACCTTGGTCTGTTCTATTGTCTCCCTCTAACCTTTGGTCTATTTTATTGTCTCCCTCTAACCTTGGTCTGTTCTATTGTCTCCCTCTAACCTTGGTCTGTTGTATTGTCTCCCTCTAACCTTGGTCTGTTCTAATGTCTCTAACCTTGGTCTATTCTATTTTCTCCCTCTAACCTTGGTCTGTTCTATTGTCTCCTTCTAACCTTGGTCTGTTCTATTGTCTCCCTCTAACCTCGGTCTGTTATATTGTCTCCCTCTAACCTTGGTCTATTCTATTGTCTCCCTCTAACCTTGGTCTGTTCTATTGTCTCCCTCTAACCTTGGTCTGTTCTATTGTCTCCCTCTAACCTTTGTCTGTTCTATTGTGTCCCTCTAACCTTGGTCTGTTCTATTGTCTCTCTCTAACCTTGTTATTTTATGTTGTCTCTAACCTTTGTCTGTTTTATTGTCTCTAACCTTGGTCTGTTCTTGTGTCTCTCTAACCTTTGTCTGTTCAATTGTCTCTCTAACCTTCGTCTGTTCTATTGTCTCTCTCTAACCTTGTTATTTTATGTCGTCTCTAACCTTTGTCTGTTTTATTGTCTCTAACCTTTGTCTGTTCTTGTGTCTCTCTCTAATCTTGGTCTGTTCTATTGTCTCCCTCTAACCTCGGACTGTTCTATTGTCTCTAACCTTGGTCTGTTCTATTGTCTCTAACCTTGGTCTGTTCTATTGTCTCTAAACTTGGTCTGTTCTATTGTCTCTCTCTTACCTTGGTCTGTTCTATTGTCTCCCTCTAACCTTGGTCTGTTCTATTGTCTCCCTCTAACCTTGGTCTGTTCTATTGTCTCCCTCTAACCTTGGTCTGTTCTATTGTCTCCCTCTAACCTTGGTCTGTTCTATTGTCTCTAACCGTGGTCTGTTCTATGGTCTCTAACCTTGGTCTATTCTATTTTCTCCCTCCAACCTTGGTCTGTTCTATTGTCTCCTTCTAACCTTGGTCTGTTCTATTGTCTCTAACCTTGGTCTGTTCTATTGTCTCCCTCTAACCTTTGGTCTATTTTATTGTCTCCCTCTAACCTTGGTCTGTTCTATTGTCTCCCTCTAACCTTGGTCTGTTGTATTGTCTCCCTCTAACCTTGGTCTGTTCTAATGTCTCTAACCTTGGTCTATTCTATTTTCTCCCTCTAACCTTGGTCTGTTCTATTGTCTCCTTCTAACCTTGGTCTGTTCTATTGTCTCCCTCTAACCTCGGTCTGTTATATTGTCTCCCTCTAACCTTGGTCTATTCTATTGTCTCCCTCTAACCTTGGTCTGTTCTATTGTCTCCCTCTAACCTTGGTCTGTTCTATTGTCTCCCTCTAACCTTTGTCTGTTCTATTGTGTCCCTCTAACCTTGGTCTGTTCTATTGTCTCTCTCTAACCTTGTTATTTTATGTTGTCTCTAACCTTTGTCTGTTTTATTGTCTCTAACCTTGGTCTGTTCTTGTGTCTCTCTAACCTTTGTCTGTTCAATTGTCTCTCTAACCTTCGTCTGTTCTATTGTCTCTCTCTAACCTTGTTATTTTATGTCGTCTCTAACCTTTGTCTGTTTTATTGTCTCTAACCTTTGTCTGTTCTTGTGTCTCTCTCTAATCTTGGTCTGTTCTATTGTCTCCCTCTAACCTCGGACTGTTCTATTGTCTCTAACCTTGGTCTGTTCTATTGTCTCTAACCTTGGTCTGTTCTATTGTCTCTAAACTTGGTCTGTTCTATTGTCTCTCTCTTACCTTGGTCTGTTCTATTGTCTCCCTCTAACCTTGGTCTGTTCTATTGTCTCCCTCTAACATTGGTCTGTTCTATGGTCTCCCACTAACCTTGGTCTGTTCTATTGTCTCTAACCTTGGTCTATTCTATTGTCTCCCTCTAACCTCGGTCTGTTCTATTGTCTCCCTCTAACCTTGGTCTGTTCTATTGTCTCTCTCTAACCTTGGTCTGTTCTATTGTCTCTAACCTTGGTCTATTCTATTGTCTCCCTCTAACCTTGGTCTGTTCTATTGTCTCCCTCTAACCTTGGTCTGTTCTATTGTCTCCCTCTAACCTTTGGTCTATTCTATTGTCTCCCTCTAACCTTGGTCTGTTCTATTGTCTCTAACTTTGGTCTGTTCTATTGTCTCCCTCTAACCTTTGTCTGTTCTATTGTCTCCCTCTAACCTTGGTTTGTTCTATTGTCTCTCTCTAACCTTGGTCTGTTCTATTGTCTCCCTCTAACCTTGGTTTGTTCTATTGTCTCCCTCTAACCTTGGTCTGTTCTATTGTCTCCCTCTAACCTTGGTCTGTTCTATTGTCTCTAACCTTGGTCTGTTCTATTGTCTCCCTCTAACCTTGGTCTGTTCTATTGTCTCTAACCTTGGTCTATTCTATTTTCTCCCTCTAACCTTGGTCTGTTCTATTGTCTCCCTCTAACCTTGGTTTGTTCTATTGTCTCTCTCTAACCTTGGTCTGTTCTATTGTCTCCCTCTAACCTTGGTCTATTCTATTGTCTCCCTCTAACCTTGGTCTGTTCTATTGTCTCCCTCTAACCTTGGTCTGTTCTATTGTCTCTAACCTTGGTCTGTTCTATTGTCTCCCTCTAACCTTGGTCTGTTCAATTGTCTTTCTATCCTTGATCTGTTCTTTTGTCTCTCTATCCTTGGTCTGTTATACTGTCTCCCTCTAACCTTGGTCTGTTCTTGTGTCTCTCTAACCTTTGTCTGTTCAATTGTCTCTCTAACCTTCGTCTGTTCTATTTTCTCTCTAACCTTGTTATTTTATGTCGTCTCTAACCTTTGTCTGTTTTATTGTCTCTAACCTTGGTCTGTTCTTGTGTCTCTCTCTAATCTTGGTCTGTTCTATTGCCTCTCTCTAACCGTGGTCTGTTCTATTGTCTCTAACCTTGGTCTATTCTATTTTCTCCCTCTAACCTTGGTCTGTTCTATTGTCTCCTTCTAACCTTGGTCTGTTCTATTGTCTCTAACCTTGGTCTGTTCTATTGTCTCCCTCTAACCTTTGGTCTATTTTATTGTCTCCCTCTAACCTTGGTCTGTTCTATTGTCTCCCTCTAACCTTGGTCTGTTGTATTGTCTCCCTCTATCCTTGGTCTGTTCTAATGTCTCTAACCTTGGTCTATTCTATTTTCTCCCTCTAACCTTGGTCTGTTCTATTGTCTCCCTCTAACCTCGGTCTGTTATATTGTCTCCCTCTAACCTTGGTCTATTCTATTGTCTCCCTCTAACCTTGGTCTGTTCTATTGTCTCCCTCTAACCTTGGTCTGTTCTATTGTCTCCCTCTAACCTTGGTTTGTTCTATTGTCTCTCTCTAACCTTGGTCTGTTCTATTGTCTCCCTCTAACTGTGTCTGTTCAATTGTCTGTCTATCCTTGATCTGTTCTTTTGTCTCTCTAACCTTGGTCTGTTATACTGTCTCCCTCTAACCTTTGTCTGTTCTATTGTGTCCCTCTAACCTTGGTCTGTTCTTGTGTCTCTCTAACCTTTGTCTGTTCAATTGTCTCTCTAACCTTCGTCTGTTCTATTGTCTCTCTAACCTTGTTATTTTATGTCGTCTCTAACCTTTGTCTGTTTTATTGTCTCTAACCTTGGTCTGTTCTTGTGTCTCTCTCTCTAATCTTGGTCTGTTCTATTGTCTCCCTCTAACCTCGGACTGTTCTATTGTCTCTAAACTTGGTCTGTTCTATTGTCTCTAACCTTGGTCTGTTCTATTGTCTCTAAACTTGGTCTGTTCTATTGTCTCTCTCTTACCTTGGTCTGTTCTATTGTCTCCCTCTAACCTATGTCTGTTCTATTGTCTCCCTCTAACCTTGGTCTGTTCTATTGTCTCCCTCTAACCTTGGTCTGTTCTATTGTCTCCCTCTAACCTTGGTCTGTTCTATTGTCTCTAACCTTGGTCTATTCTATTGTCTCCCTCTAACCTTGGTCTGTTCTATTGTCTCCCTCTAACCTTGGTTTGTTCTATTGTCTCTCTCTAACCTTGGTCTGTTCTATTGTCTCCCTCTAACCGTGTCTGTTCAATTGTCTGTCTATCCTTGATCTGTTCTTTTGTCTCTCTAACCTTGGTCTGTTATACTGTCTCCCTCTAACCTTTGTCTGTTCTATTGTGTCCCTCTAACCTTGGTCTGTTCTTGTGTCTCTCTAACCTTTGTCTGTTCAATTGTCTCTCTAACCTTCGTCTGTTCTATTGTCTCTCTAACCTTGTTATTTTATGTCGTCTCTAACCTTTGTCTGTTTTATTGACTCTAACCTTGGTCTGTTCTTGTGTCTCTCTCTAATCTTGGTCTGTTCTATTGTCTCCCTCTAACCTCGGACTGTTCTATTGTCTCTAAACTTGGTCTGTTCTATTGTCTCTAACCTTGGTCTGTTCTATTGTCTCTAAACTTGGTCTGTTCTATTGTCTCTCTCTTACCTTGGTCTGTTCTATTGTCTCCCTCTAACCTTGGTCTGTTCTATTGTCTCCCTCTAACCTTGGTCTGTTCTATTGTCTCCCTCTAACCTTGGTCTGTTCTATTGTCTCCCTCTAACCTTGGTCTGTTCTATTGTCTCCCTCTAACCTTGGGTTGTTCTATTGTCTCTCTCTAACCTTGGTCTGTTCTATTGTCTCCCTCTAACCTTGGTTTGTTCTATTGTCTCCCTCTAACCTTGGTCTATTCTATTGTCTCCCTCTAACCTTGGTCTGTTCTATTGTCTCCCTCTAACCTTGGTCTGTTCTATTGTCTCCCTCTAACCTTGGTCTGTTCTATTGTCTCTCTCTAACCTTGGTCTGTTCTATTGTCTCTCTCTAACCTTGTTATTTTATGTCGTCTCTAACCTTTGTCTGTTTTATTGTCTCTAACCTTGGTCTGTTCTTTTGTCTCTCTAACCTTTGTCTGTTCAATTGTCTCTCTAACCTTCGTCTGTTCTATTGTCTCTCTCTAACCTTGTTATTTTATGTCGTCTCTAACCTTTGTCTGTTTTATTGTCTCTAACCTTTGTCTGTTCTTGTGTCTCTCTCTAATCTTGGTCTGTTCTATTGTCTCCCTCTAACCTCGGACTGTTCTATTGTCTCTAACCTTGGTCTGTTCTATTGTCTCTAACCTTGGTCTGTTCTATTGTCTCTAAACTTGGTCTGTTCTATTGTCTCTCTCTTACCTTGGTCTGTTCTATTGTCTCCCTCTAACCTATGGTCTGTTCTATTGTCTCCCTCTAACCTTGGTCTGTTCTATGGTCTCCCACTAACCTTGGTCTGTTCTATTGTCTCTAACCTTGGTCTATTCTATTGTCTCCCTCTAACTTCGGTCTGTTCTATTGTCTCCCTCTAACCTTGGTCTGTTCTATTGTCTCTCTCTAACCTTGGTCTGTTCTATTGTCTCTAACCTTGGTCTATTCTATTGTCTCCCTCTAACCTTGGTCTGTTCTATTGTCTCCCTCTAACCTTGGTCTGTTCTATTGTCTCTAACCTTGGTCTATTCTATTGTCTCCCTCTAACCTTGGTCTGTTCTATTGTCTCCCTCTAACCTTGGTCTTTTTCTATTGTCTCCCTCTAACCTTTGGTCTATTCTATTGTCTCCCTCTAACCTTGGTCTGTTCTATTATCTCCCTCTAGCCTTGGTCTGTTTTATTGCCTCCCTCTAACCTTGGTCTGTTCTATTGTCTCTAACTTTGGTCTGTTCTATTGTCTCCCTCTAACCTTGGTCTGTTCTATTGTCTCCCTCTAACCTTGGGTTGTTCTATTGTCTCTCTCTAACCTTGGTCTGTTCTATTGTCTCCCTCTAACCTTGGTTTGTTCTATTGTCTCCCTCTAACCTTGGTCTGTTCTATTGTCTCCCTCTAACCTTGGTCTGTTCTATTGTCTCTAACCTTGGTTTGTTCTATTGTCTCTCTCTAACCTTGGTCTATTCTATTGTCTCCCTCTAACCTTGGTTTGTTCTATTGTCTCTCTCTAACCTTGGTCTGTTCTATTGTCTCCCTCTAACCGTGTCTGTTCAATTGTCTGTCTATCCTTGATCTGTTCTTTTGTCTCTCTAACCTTGGTCTGTTATACTGTCTCCCTCTAACCTTTGTCTGTTCTATTGTGTCCCTCTAACCTTGGTCTGTTCTTGTGTCTCTCTAACCTTTGTCTGTTCAATTGTCTCTCTAACCTTCGTGTGTTCTATTGTCTCTCTAACCTTGTTATTTTATGTCGTCTCTAACCTTTGTCTGTTTTATTGTCTCTAATCTTGGTCTGGTCTTGTGTCTCTCTCTAATCTTGGTCTGTTCTATTGTCTCCCTCTAACCTCGGACTGTTCTATTGTCTCTAAACTTGGTCTGTTCTATTGTCTCTAACCTTGGTCTGTTCTATTGTCTCTAAACTTGGTCTGTTCTATTGTCTCTCTCTTACCTTGGTCTGTTCTATTGTCTCCCTCTAACCTTGGACTGTTCTATTGTCTCCCTCTAACCTTGGTCTGTTCTATTGTCTCTAACCTTGGTCTGTTCTATTGTCTCCCTCTAACCTTGGTCTGTTCAATTGTCTGTCTATCCTTGATCTGTTCTTTTGTCTCTCTATCCTTGGTCTGTTATACTGTCTCCCTCTAACCTTGGTCTGTTCTTGTGTCTCTCTAACCTTTGTCTGTTCAATTGTCTCTCTAACCTTCGTCTGTTCTATTTTCTCTCTAACCTTGTTATTTTATGTCGTCTCTAACCTTTGTCTGTTTTATTGTCTCTAACCTTGGTCTGTTCTTGTGTCTCTCTCTAATCTTGGTCTGTTCTATTGCCTCTCTCTAACCGTGGTCTGTTCTATTGTCTCTAACCTTGGTCTATTCTATTTTCTCCCTCTAACCTTGGTCTGTTCTATTGTCTCCTTCTAACCTTGGTCTGTTCTATTGTCTCTAACCTTGGTCTGTTCTATTGTCTCCCTCTAACCTTTGGTCTATTTTATTGTCTCCCTCTAACCTTGGTCTGTTCTATTGTCTCCCTCTAACCTTGGTCTGTTGTATTGTCTCCCTCTATCCTTGGTCTGTTCTAATGTCTCTAACCTTGGTCTATTCTATTTTCTCCCTCTAACCTTGGTCTGTTCTATTGTCTCCCTCTAACCTCGGTCTGTTATATTGTCTCCCTCTAACCTTGGTCTATTCTATTGTCTCCCTCTAACCTTGGTCTGTTCTATTGTCTCCCTCTAACCTTGGTCTGTTCTATTGTCTCCCTCTAACCTTGGTTTGTTCTATTGTCTCTCTCTAACCTTGGTCTGTTCTATTGTCTCCCTCTAACTGTGTCTGTTCAATTGTCTGTCTATCCTTGATCTGTTCTTTTGTCTCTCTAACCTTGGTCTGTTATACTGTCTCCCTCTAACCTTTGTCTGTTCTATTGTGTCCCTCTAACCTTGGTCTGTTCTTGTGTCTCTCTAACCTTTGTCTGTTCAATTGTCTCTCTAACCTTCGTCTGTTCTATTGTCTCTCTAACCTTGTTATTTTATGTCGTCTCTAACCTTTGTCTGTTTTATTGTCTCTAACCTTGGTCTGTTCTTGTGTCTCTCTCTCTAATCTTGGTCTGTTCTATTGTCTCCCTCTAACCTCGGACTGTTCTATTGTCTCTAAACTTGGTCTGTTCTATTGTCTCTAACCTTGGTCTGTTCTATTGTCTCTAAACTTGGTCTGTTCTATTGTCTCTCTCTTACCTTGGTCTGTTCTATTGTCTCCCTCTAACCTATGTCTGTTCTATTGTCTCCCTCTAACCTTGGTCTGTTCTATTGTCTCCCTCTAACCTTGGTCTGTTCTATTGTCTCCCTCTAACCTTGGTCTGTTCTATTGTCTCTAACCTTGGTCTATTCTATTGTCTCCCTCTAACCTTGGTCTGTTCTATTGTCTCCCTCTAACCTTGGTTTGTTCTATTGTCTCTCTCTAACCTTGGTCTGTTCTATTGTCTCCCTCTAACCGTGTCTGTTCAATTGTCTGTCTATCCTTGATCTGTTCTTTTGTCTCTCTAACCTTGGTCTGTTATACTGTCTCCCTCTAACCTTTGTCTGTTCTATTGTGTCCCTCTAACCTTGGTCTGTTCTTGTGTCTCTCTAACCTTTGTCTGTTCAATTGTCTCTCTAACCTTCGTCTGTTCTATTGTCTCTCTAACCTTGTTATTTTATGTCGTCTCTAACCTTTGTCTGTTTTATTGACTCTAACCTTGGTCTGTTCTTGTGTCTCTCTCTAATCTTGGTCTGTTCTATTGTCTCCCTCTAACCTCGGACTGTTCTATTGTCTCTAAACTTGGTCTGTTCTATTGTCTCTAACCTTGGTCTGTTCTATTGTCTCTAAACTTGGTCTGTTCTATTGTCTCTCTCTTACCTTGGTCTGTTCTATTGTCTCCCTCTAACCTTGGTCTGTTCTATTGTCTCCCTCTAACCTTGGTCTGTTCTATTGTCTCCCTCTAACCTTGGTCTGTTCTATTGTCTCCCTCTAACCTTGGTCTGTTCTATTGCCTCCCTCTAACCTTGGGTCTGTTCTATTGTCTCTCTCTAACCTTGGTCTGTTCTATTGTCTCCCTCTAACCTTGGTTTGTTCTATTGTCTCCCTCTAACCTTGGGTCTGTTCTATTGTCTCCCTCTAACCTTGGTCTGTTCTATTGTCTCCCTCTAACCTTGGTCTGTTCTATTGTCTCCCTCTAACCTTGGTCTGTTCTATTGTCTCTCTCTAACCTTGGTCTGTTCTATTGTCTCTCTCTAACCTTGTTATTTTATGTCGTCTCTAACCTTTGTCTGTTTTATTGTCTCTAACCTTGGTCTGTTCTTTTGTCTCTCTAACCTTTGTCTGTTCAATTGTCTCTCTAACCTTCGTCTGTTCTATTGTCTCTCTCTAACCTTGTTATTTTATGTCGTCTCTAACCTTTGTCTGTTTTATTGTCTCTAACCTTTGTCTGTTCTTGTGTCTCTCTCTAATCTTGGTCTGTTCTATTGTCTCCCTCTAACCTCGGACTGTTCTATTGTCTCTAACATTGGTCTGTTCTATTGTCTCTAACCTTGGTCTGTTCTATTGTCTCTAAACTTGGTCTGTTCTATTGTCTCTCTCTTACCTTGGTCTGTTCTATTGTCTCCCTCTAACCTTGGTCTGTTCTATTGTCTCCCTCTAACCTTGGTCTGTTCTATGGTCTCCCACTAACCTTGGTCTGTTCTATTGTCTCTAACCTTGGTCTATTCTATTGTCTCCCTCTAACTTCGGTCTGTTCTATTGTCTCCCTCTAACCTTGGTCTGTTCTATTGTCTCTCTCTAACCTTGGTCTGTTCTATTGTCTCTAACCTTGGTCTATTCTATTGTCTCCCTCTAACCTTGGTCTGTTCTATTGTCTCCCTCTAACCTTGGTCTGTTCTATTGTCTCTAACCTTGGTCTATTCTATTGTCTCCCTCTAACCTTGGTCTGTTCTATTGTCTCCCTCTAACCTTGGTCTTTTTCTATTGTCTCCCTCTAACCTTTGGTCTATTCTATTGTCTCCCTCTAACCTTGGTCTGTTCTATTATCTCCCTCTAGCCTTGGTCTGTTTTATTGCCTCCCTCTAACCTTGGTCTGTTCTATTGTCTCTAACTTTGGTCTGTTCTATTGTCTCCCTCTAACCTTGGTCTGTTCTATTGTCTCCCTCTAACCTTGGGTTGTTCTATTGTCTCTCTCTAACCTTGGTCTGTTCTATTGTCTCCCTCTAACCTTGGTTTGTTCTATTGTCTCCCTCTAACCTTGGTCTGTTCTATTGTCTCCCTCTAACCTTGGTCTGTTCTATTGTCTCTAACCTTGGTTTGTTCTATTGTCTCTCTCTAACCTTGGTCTATTCTATTGTCTCCCTCTAACCTTGGTTTGTTCTATTGTCTCTCTCTAACCTTGGTCTGTTCTATTGTCTCCCTCTAACCGTGTCTGTTCAATTGTCTGTCTATCCTTGATCTGTTCTTTTGTCTCTCTAACCTTGGTCTGTTATACTGTCTCCCTCTAACCTTTGTCTGTTCTATTGTGTCCCTCTAACCTTGGTCTGTTCTTGTGTCTCTCTAACCTTTGTCTGTTCAATTGTCTCTCTAACCTTCGTGTGTTCTATTGTCTCTCTAACCTTGTTATTTTATGTCGTCTCTAACCTTTGTCTGTTTTATTGTCTCTAATCTTGGTCTGGTCTTGTGTCTCTCTCTAATCTTGGTCTGTTCTATTGTCTCCCTCTAACCTCGGACTGTTCTATTGTCTCTAAACTTGGTCTGTTCTATTGTCTCTAACCTTGGTCTGTTCTATTGTCTCTAAACTTGGTCTGTTCTATTGTCTCTCTCTTACCTTGGTCTGTTCTATTGTCTCCCTCTAACCTTGGACTGTTCTATTGTCTCCCTCTAACCTTGGTCTGTTCTATTGTCTCCCTCTAACCTTGGTCTGTTCTATTGTCTCCCTCTAACCTTGGTCTGTTCTATTGTCTCTAACCTTGGTCTATTCTATTGTCTCCCTCTAACCTTGGTCTGTTCTATTGTCTCCCTCTAACCTTGGTCTGTTCTATTGTCTCTCTCTAACCTTGGTCTGTTCTATTGTCTCCCTCTAACCGTGTCTGTTCAATTGTCTGTCTATCCTTGATCTGTTCTTTTGTCTCTCTAACCTTGGTCTGTTATACTGTCTCCCTCTAACCTTTGTCTGTTCTATTGTGTCCCTCTAACCTTGGTCTGTTCTTGTGTCTCTCTAACCTTTGTCTGTTCAATTGTCTCTCTAACCTTCGTCTGTTCTATTGTCTCTCTAACCTTGTTATTTTATGTCGTCTCTAACCTTTGTCTGTTTTATTGTCTCTAACCTTGGTCTGTTCTTGTGTCTCTCTCTAATCTTGGTCTGTTCTATTGTCTCCCTCTAACCTCGGACTGTTCTATTGTCTCTAAACTTGGTCTGTTCTATTGTCTCTAACCTTGGTCTGTTCTATTGTCTCTAAACTTGGTCTGTTCTATTGTCTCTCTCTTACCTTGGTCTGTTCTATTGTCTCCCTCTAACCTTGGTCTGTTCTATTGTCTCCCTCTAACCTTTGTCTGTTCTATTGTCTCCCTCTAACCTTGGTCTGTTCTATTGTCTCCCTCTAACCTTGGTCTGTTCTATTGTCTCTAACCTTGGTCTATTCTATTGTCTCCCTCTAACCTTGGTCTGTTCTATTGTCTCCCTCTAACCTTGGTCTGTTCTATTGTCTCCCTCTAACCTTGGTCTGTTCTATTGTCTCTAACCTTGGTCTATTCTATTGTCTCCCTCTAACCTTGGTCTGTTCTATTGTCTCCCTCTAACCTTGGTTTGTTCTATTGTCTCTCTCTAACCTTGGTCTGTTCTATTGTCTCCCTCTAACCGTGTCTGTTCAATTGTCTGTCTATCCTTGATCTGTTCTTTTGTCTCTCTAACCTTGGTCTGTTATACTTTCTCCCTCTAACCTTTGTCTGTTCTATTGTGTCCCTCTAACCTTGGTCTGTTCTTGTGTCTCTCTAACCTTTGTCTGTTCAATTGTCTCTCTAACCTTCGTCTGTTCTATTGTCTCTCTAACCTTGTTATTTTATGTCGTCTCTAACCTTTGTCTGTTTTATTGACTCTAACCTTGGTCTGTTCTTGTGTCTCTCTCTAATCTTGGTCTGTTCTATTGTCTCCCTCTAACCTCGGACTGTTCTATTGTCTCTAAACTTGGTCTGTTCTATTGTCTCTAACCTTGGTCTGTTCTATTGTCTCTAAACTTGGTCTGTTCTATTGTCTCTCTCTTACCTTGGTCTGTTCTATTGTCTCCCTCTAACCTTGGTCTGTTCTATTGTCTCCCTCTAACCTTGGTCTGTTCTATTGTCTCCCTCTAACCTTGGTCTGTTCTATTGTCTCCCTCTAACCTTGGTCTGTTCTATTGTCTCTAACCTTGGTCTATTCTATTGTCTCCCTCTAACCTTGGTCTGTTCTATTGTCTCCCTCTAACCTTGGTCTGTTCTATTGTCTCTCTCTAACCTTGGTCTGTTCTATTGTCTCCCTCTAACCGTGTCTGTTCAATTGTCTGTCTATCCTTGATCTGTTCTTTTGTCTCTCTAACCTTGGTCTGTTATACTGTCTCCCTCTAACCTTTGTCTGTTCTATTGTGTCCCTCTAACCTTGGTCTGTTCTATTGTCTCCCTCTAACCTTGGTCTGTTCTATTGCCTCTCTCTAACCGTGGTCTGTTCTATTGTCTCTAACCTTGGTCTATTCTATTTTCTCCCTCTAACGTTGGTCTGTTCTATTGTCTCCTTCTAACCTTGGTCTGTTCTATTGTCTCTAACCTTGGTCTGTTCTATTGTCTCCCTCTAACCTTTGGTCTATTCTATTGTCTCCCTCTAACCTTGGTCTGTTCTATTGTCTCCCTCTAACCTTGGTCTGTTGTATTGTCTCCCTCGAACCTTGGTCTGTTCTATTGTCTCTAACCTTGGTCTATTCTATTTTCTCCCTCTAACCTTGGTCTGTTCTATTGTCTCCTTCTAACCTTGGTCTGTTCTATTGTCTCCCTCTAACCTCGGTCTGTTATATTGTCTCCCTCTAACCTTGGTCTATTCTATTGTCTCCCTCTAACCTTGGTCTGTTCTATTGTCTCCCTCTAACCTTGGTCTATTCTATTGTCTCCCTCTAACCTTGGTCTGTTCTATTGTCTCCCTCTAACCTTGGTCTGTTCTATTGTCTCCCTCTAACCTTGGTCTGTTCTATTGTCTCTCTCTAACCTTGGTCTGTTCTATTGTCTCTCTCTAACCTTGTTATTTTATGTCGCCTCTAACCTTTGTCTGTTTTATTGTCTCTAACCTTGGTCTGTTCTTTTGTCTCTCTAACCTTTGTCTGTTCAATTGTCTCTCTAACCTTCGTCTGTTCTATTGTCTCTCTCTAACCTTGTTATTTTATGTCGTCTCTAACCTTTGTCTGTTTTATTGTCTCTAACCTTTGTCTGTTCTTGTGTCTCTCTCTAATCTTGGTCTGTTCTATTGTCTCCCTCTAACCTCGGACTGTTCTATTGTCTCTAACCTTGGTCTGTTCTATTGTCTCTAACCTTGGTCTGTTCTATTGTCTCTAAACTTGGTCTGTTCTATTGTCTCTCTCTTACCTTGGTCTGTTCTATTGTCTCCCTCTAACCTTGGTCTGTTCTATTGTCTCCCTCTAACCTTGGTCTGTTCTATGGTCTCCCACTAACCTTGGTCTGTTCTATTGTCTCTAACCTTGGTCTATTCTATTGTCTCCCTCTAACTTCGGTCTGTTCTATTGTCTCCCTCTAACCTTGGTCTGTTCTATTGTCTCTAACCTTGGTCTATTCTATTGTCTCCCTCTAACCTTGGTCTGTTCTATTGTCTCCCTCTAACCTTGGTCTGTTCTATTGTCTCTAACCTTGGTCTATTCTATTGTCTCCCTCTAACCTTGGTCTGTTCTATTGTCTCCCTCTAACCTTGGTCTTTTTCTATTGTCTCCCTCTAACCTTTGGTCTATTCTATTGTCTCCCTCTAACCTTGGTCTGTTCTATTATCTCCCTCTAGCCTTGGTCTGTTTTATTGCCTCCCTCTAACCTTGGTCTGTTCTATTGTCTCTAACTTTGGTCTGTTCTATTGTCTCCCTCTAACCTTGGTCTGTTCTATTGTCTCCCTCTAACCTTGGTTTGTTCTATTGTCTCTCTCTAACCTTGGTCTGTTCTATTGTCTCCCTCTAACCTTGGTTTGTTCTATTGTCTCCCTCTAACCTTGGTCTGTTCTATTGTCTCCCTCTAACCTTGGTCTGTTCTATTGTCTCTAACCTTGGTCTGTTCTATTGTCTCCCTCTAACCTTTGCTCTATTCTATTGTCTCCCTCTAACCTTGGTCTGTTCTATTGTCTCCCTCTAACCTTGGTCTGTTGTATTGTCTCCCTCTAACCTTGGTCTGTTCTATTGTCTCTAACCTTGGTCTATTCTATTTTCTCCCTCTAACCTTGGTGTGTTCTATTGTCTCCTTTTAACCTTGGTCTGTTCTATTGTCTCCCTCTAACCTCGGTCTGTTCTATTGTCTCCCTCTAACCTTGGTCTATTCTATTGTCTCCCTCTAACCTTGGTCTGTTCTATTGTCTCCCTCTAACCTTGGTCTGTTCTATTGTCTCCCTCTAACCTTGGTTTGTTCTATTGTCTCTCTCTAACCTTGGTCTATTCTATTGTCTCCCTCTAACCTTGGTTTGTTCTATTGTCTCTCTCTAACCTTGGTCTGTTCTATTGTCTCCCTCTAACCGTGTCTGTTCAATTGTCTGTCTATCCTTGATCTGTTCTTTTGTCTCTCTAACCTTGGTCTGTTATACTGTCTCCCTCTAACCTTTGTCTGTTCTATTGTATCCCTCTAACCTTGGTCTGTTCTTGTGTCTCTCTAACCTTTGTCTGTTCAATTGTCTCTCTAACCTTCGTGTGTTCTATTGTCTCTCTAACCTTGTTATTTTATGTCGTCTCTAACCTTTGTCTGTTTTATTGTCTCTAATCTTGGTCTGGTCTTGTGTCTCTCTCTAATCTTGGTCTGTTCTATTGTCTCCCTCTAACCTCGGACTGTTCTATTGTCTCTAAACTTGGTCTGTTCTATTGTCTCTAACCTTGGTCTGTTCTATTGTCTCTAAACTTGGTCTGTTCTATTGTCTCTCTCTTACCTTGGTCTGTTCTATTGTCTCCCTCTAACCTTGGACTGTTCTATTGTCTCCCTCTAACCTTGGTCTGTTCTATTGTCTCCCTCTAACCTTGGTCTGTTCTATTGTCTCCCTCTAACCTTGGTCTGTTCTATTGTCTCTAACCTTGGTCTATTCTATTGTCTCCCTCTAACCTTGGTCTGTTCTATTGTCTCCCTCTAACCTTGGTCTGTTCTATTGTCTCTCTCTAACCTTGGTCTGTTCTATTGTCTCCCTCTAACCGTGTCTGTTCAATTGTCTGTCTATCCTTGATCTGTTCTTTTGTCTCTCTAACCTTGGTCTGTTATACTGTCTCCCTCTAACCTTTGTCTGTTCTATTGTGTCCCTCTAACCTTGGTCTGTTCTTGTGTCTCTCTAACCTTTGTCTGTTCAATTGTCTCTCTAACCTTCGTCTGTTCTATTGTCTCTCTAACCTTGTTATTTTATGTCGTCTCTAACCTTTGTCTGTTTTATTGTCTCTAACCTTGGTCTGTTCTTGTGTCTCTCTCTAATCTTGGTCTGTTCTATTGTCTCCCTCTAACCTCGGACTGTTCTATTGTCTCTAAACTTGGTCTGTTCTATTGTCTCTAACCTTGGTCTGTTCTATTGTCTCTAAACTTGGTCTGTTCTATTGTCTCTCTCTTACCTTGGTCTGTTCTATTGTCTCCCTCTAACCTTGGTCTGTTCTATTGTCTCCCTCTAACCTTGGTCTGTTCTATTGTCTCCCTCTAACCTTGGTCTGTTCTATTGTCTCCCTCTAACCTTGGTCTGTTCTATTGTCTCTAACCTTGGTCTATTCTATTGTCTCCCACTAACCTTGGTCTGTTCTATTGTCTCCCTCTAACCTTGGTCTGTTCTATTGCCTCTCTCTAACCGTGGTCTGTTCTATTGTCTCTAACCTTGGTCTATTCTATTTTCTCCCTCTAACCTTGGTCTGTTCTATTGTCTCCTTCTAACCTTGGTCTGTTCTATTGTCTCTAACCTTGGTCTGTTCTATTGTCTCCCTCTAACCTTTGGTCTATTCTATTGTCTCCCTCTAACCTTGGTCTGTTCTATTGTCTCCCTCTAACCTTGGTCTGTTCTATTGTCTCTAACCTTGGTCTATTCTATTTTCTCCCTCTAACCTTGGTCTGTTCTATTGTCTCCTTCTAACCTTGGTCTGTTCTATTGTCTCCCTCTAACCTCGGTCTGTTATATTGTCTCCCTCTAACCTTGGTCTATTCTATTGTCTCCCTCTAACCTTGGTCTGTTCTATTGTCTCCCTCTAACCTTGGTCTGTTCTATTGTCTCCCTCTAACCTTGGTTTGTTCTATTGTCTCTCTCTAACCTTGGTCTGTTCTATTGTCTCCCTCTAACCTTGGTCTATTCTATTGTCTCCCTCTAACCTTGGTTTGTTCTATTGTCTCTCTCTAACCTTGGTCTGTTCTATTGTCTCCCTCTAACCGTGTCTGTTCAATTGTCTGTCTATCCTTGATCTGTTCTTTTGTCTCTCTAACCTTGGTCTGTTATACTGTCTCCCTCTAACCTTTGTCTGTTCTATTGTGTCCCTCTAACCTTGGTCTGTTCTTGTGTCTCTCTAACCTTTGTCTGTTTAATTGTCTCTCTAACCTTCGTCTGTTCTATTGTCTCTCTAACCTTGTTATTTTATGTCGTCTCTAACCTTTGTCTGTTTTATTGTCTCTAACCTTGGTCTGTTCTTGTGTCTCTCTCTAATCTTGGTCTGTTCTATTGTCTCCCTCTAACCTCGGACTGTTCTATTGTCTCTAAACTTGGTCTGTTCTATTGTCTCTAACCTTGGTCTGTTCTATTGTCTCTAAACTTGGTCTGTTCTATTGTCTCCCTCTAACGTTGGTCTGTTCTATTGTCTCCCTCTAACCTTGGTCTGTTCTATTGTCTCCCTCTAACCTTGGTCTGTTCTATTGTCTCCCTCTAACCTTGGTCTGTTCTATTGTCTCCCTCTAACCTTGGTCTGTTCTATTGTCTCTAACCTTGGTCTATTCTATTGTCTCCCACTAACCTTGGTCTGTTCTATTGTCTCCCTCTAACCTTGGTCTGTTCTATTGTCTCTCTCTAACCTTGGTCTGTTCTATTGTCTCCCTCTAACCGTGTCTGTTCAATTGTCTGTCTATCCTTGATCTGTTCTTTTGTCTCTCTAACCTTGGTCTGTTATACTGTCTCCCTCTAACCTTTGTCTGTTCTATTGTGTCCCTCTAACCTTGGTCTGTTCTTGTGTCTCTCTAACCTTTGTCTGTTCAATTGTCTCTCTAACCTTCGTCTGTTCTATTGTCTCTCTAACCTTGTTATTTTATGTCGTCTCTAACCTTTGTCTGTTTTATTGTCTCTAACCTTGGTCTGTTCTTGTGTCTCTCTCTAATCTTGGTCTGTTCTATTGTCTCCCTCTAACCTCGGACTGTTCTATTGTCTCTAAACTTGGTCTGTTCTATTGTCTCTAACCTTGGTCTGTTCTATTGTCTCTAAACTTGGTCTGTTCTATTGTCTCTCTCTTACCTTGGTCTGTTCTATTGTCTCCCTCTAACCTTGGTCTGTTCTATTGTCTCCCTCTAACCTTGGTCTGTTCTATTGTCTCCCTCTAACCTTGGTCTGTTCTATTGTCTCCCTCTAACCTTGGTCTGTTCTATTGTCTCTAACCTTGGTCTATTCTATTGTCTCCCTCTAACCTTGGTCTGTTCTATTGTCTCCCTCTAACCTTGGTCTGTTCTATTGCCTCTCTCTAACCGTGGTCTGTTCTATTGTCTCTAACCTTGGTCTATTCTATTTTCTCCCTCTAACCTTGGTCTGTTCTATTGTCTCCTTCTAACCTTGGTCTGTTCTATTGTCTCTAACCTTGGTCTGTTCTATTGTCTCCCTCTAACCTTTGGTCTATTCTATTGTCTTCCTCTAACCTTGGTCTGTTCTATTGTCTCCCTCTAACCTTGGTCTGTTGTATTGTCTCCCTCTAACCTTGGTCTGTTCTATTGTCTCTAACCTTGGTCTATTCTATTTTCTCCCTCTAACCTTGGTCTGTTCTATTGTCTCCTTCTAACCTTGGTCTGTTCTATTGTCTCCCTCTAACCTCGGTCTGTTATATTGTCTCCCTCTAACCTTGGTTTGTTCTATTGTCTCTCTCTAACCTTGGTCTGTTCTATTGTCTCCCTCTAACCTTGGTCTATTCTATTGTCTCCCTCTAACCTTGGTTTGTTCTATTGTCTCTCTCTAACCTTGGTCTTTTCTATTGTCTCCCTCTAACCGTGTCTGTTCAATTGTCTGTCTATCCTTGATCTGTTCTTTTGTCTCTCTAACCTTGGTCTGTTATACTGTCTCCCTCTAACCTTTGTCTGTTCTATTGTGTCCCTCTAACCTTGGTCTGTTCTTGTGTCTCTCTAACCTTTGTCTGTTCAATTGTCTCTCTAACCTTCGTCTGTTCTATTGTCTCTCTAACCTTGTTATTTTATGTCGTCTCTAACCTTTGTCTGTTTTATTGTCTCTAACCTTGGTCTGTTCTTGTGTCTCTCTCTAATCTTGGTCTGTTCTATTGTCTCCCTCTAACCTCAGACTGTTCTATTGTCTCTAAACTTGGTCTGTTCTATTGTCTCTAACCTTGGTCTGTTCTATTGTCTCTAAACTTGGTCTGTTCTATTGTCTCTCTCTTACCTTGGTCTGTTCTATTGTCTCCCTCTAACCTTGGTCTGTTCTATTGTCTCCCTCTAACCTTGGTCTGTTCTATTGTCTCCCTCTAACCTTGGTCTATTCTATTGTCTCCCTCTAACCTTGGTTTGTTCTATTGTCTCTCTCTAACCTTGGTCTGTTCTATTGTCTCCCTCTAACCGTGTCTGTTCAATTGTCTGTCTATCCTTGATCTGTTCTTTTGTCTCTCTAACCTTGGTCTGTTATACTGTCTCCCTCTAACCTTTGTCAGTTCTATTGTGTCCCTCTAACCTTGGTCTGTTCTTGTGTCTCTCTAACCTTTGTCTGTTCAATTGTCTCTCTAACCTTCGTCTGTTCTATTGTCTCTCTAACCTTGTTATTTTATGTCGTGTCTAACCTTTGTCTGTTTTATTGTCTCTAACCTTGGTCTGTTCTTGTGTCTCTCTCTAATCTTGGTCTGTTCTGTTGTCTCCCTCTAACCTCGGACTGTTCTATTGTCTCTAAACTTGGTCTGTTCTATTGTCTCTAACCTTGGTTTGTTCTATTGTCTCTAAACTTGGTCTGTTCTATTGTCTCTCTCTTACCTTGGTCTGTTCTATTGTCTCCCTCTAACCTTGGTCTGTTCTATTGTCTCCCTCTAACCTTGGTCTGTTCTATTGTCTCCCTCTAACCTTGGTCTGTTCTATTGTCTCCCTCTAACCTTGGTCTGTTCTATTGTCTCTCTCTAACCGTGGTCTGTTCTATTGTCTCTAACCTTGGTCTATTCTATTTTCTCCCTCTAACCTTGGTCTGTTCTATTGTCTCCTTCTAACCTTGGTCTGTTCTATTGTCTCTAACCTTGGTCTGTTCTATTGTCTCCCTCTAACCTTTGGTCTATTCTATTGTCTCCCTCTAACCTTGGTCTGTTCTATTGTCTCCCTCTAACCTTGGTCTGTTGTATTGTCTCCCTCTAACCTTGGTCTGTTCTATTGTCTCTAACCTTGGTCTATTCTATTTTCTCCCTCTAACCTTGGTCTGTTCTATTGTCTCCTTCTAACCTTGGTCTGTTCTATTGTCTCCCTCTAACCTCGGTCTGTTATATTGTCTCCCTCTAACCTTGGTTTGTTCTATTGTCTCTCTCTAACCTTGGTCTGTTCTATTGTCTCCCTCTAACCTTGGTCTGTTCTATTGTCTCCCTCTAACCTTGGTCTGTTCTATTGTCTCTAACCTTGGTCTATTCTATTGTCTCCCTCTAACCTTGGTCTGTTCTATTGTCTCCCTCTAACCTTGGTCTGTTCTATTGCCTCTCTCTAACCGTGGTCTGTTCTATTGTCTCTAACCTTGGTCTATTCTATTTTCTCCCTCTAACCTTGGTCTGTTCTATTGTCTCCTTCTAACCTTGGTCTGTTCTATTGTCTCTAACCTTGGTCTGTTCTATTGTCTCCCTCTAACCTTTGGTCTATTCTATTGTCTCCCTCTAACCTTGGTCTGTTCTATTGTCTCCCTCTAACCTTTGTCTGTTGTATTGTCTCCCTCTAACCTTGGTCTGTTGTATTGTCTCCCTCTAACCTTGGTCTGTTCTATTTTCTCCCTCTAACCTTGGTCTGTTCTATTGTCTCCTTCTAACCTTGGTCTGTTCTATTGTCTCCCTCTAACCTCGGTCTGTTATATTGTCTCCCTCTAACCTTGGTTTGTTCTATTGTCTCTCTCTAACCTTGGTCTGTTCTATTGTCTCCCTCTAACCTTGGTCTATTCTATTGTCTCCCTCTAACCTTGGTTTGTTCTATTGTCTCTCTCTAACCTTGGTCTGTTCTATTGTGATCTCTAACAGTGTCTGTTCAATTGTCTGTCTATCCTTGATCTGTTCTTTTGTCTCTCTAACCTTGGTCTGTTATACTGTCTCCCTCTAACCTTTGTCTGTTCTATTGTGTCCCTCTAACCTTGTTCTGTTCTTGTGTCTCTCTAACCTTTGTCTGTTCAATTGTCTCTCTAACCTTCGTCTGTTCTATTGTCTCTCTAACCTTGTTATTTTATGTCGTCTCTAACCTTTGTCTGTTTTATTGTCTCTAACCTTGGTCTGTTCTTGTGTCTCTCTCTAATCTTGGTCTGTTCTATTGTCTCCCTCTAACCTCGGACTGTTCTATTGTCTCTAAACTTGGTCTGTTCTATTGTCTCTAACCTTGGTCTGTTCTATTGTCTCTCAACTTGGTCTGTTCTATTGTCTCTCTCTTACCTTGGTCTGTTCTATTGTCTCCCTCTAACCTTAGTCTGTTCTATTGTCTCCCTCTAACCTTGGTCTGTTCTATTGTCTCTCTCTAACCTTGGTCTGTTCTATTGTCTCCCTCTAACCGTGTCTGTTCAATTGTCTGTCTATCCTTGATCTGTTCTTTTGTCTCTCTAACCTTGCTCTGTTATACTGTCTCCCTCTAACCTTTGTCTGTTCTATTGTGTCCCTCTAACCTTGGTCTGTTCTTGTGTCTCTCTAACCTTTGTCTGTTCAATTGTCTCTCTAACCTTCGTCTCTTCTATTGTCTCTCTAACCTTGTTATTTTATGTCGTCTCTAACCTTTGTCTGTTTTATTGTCTCTAACCTTGGTCTGTTCTTGTGTCTCTCTCTAATCTTGGTCTGTTCTATTGTCTCCCTCTAACCTCGGACTGTTCTATTGTCTCTAAACTTGGTCTGTTCTATTGTCTCTAACCTTGGTCTGTTCTATTGTCTCTAAACTTGGTCTGTTCTATTGTCTCTCTCTTACCTTGGTCTGTTCTATTGTCTCAATCTAACCTTGGTCTTTTCTATTGTCTCCCTCTAACCTTGGTCTGTTCTATTGTCTCCCTCTAACCTTGATCTGTTCTATTGTCTCCCTCTAACCTTGGTCTGTTCTATTGTCTCTAACCTTTGTCTATTCTATTGTCTCCCTCTAACCTTGGTCTGTTCTATTGTCTCCCTCTAACCTTGGTCTGTTCTATTGTCTCTAACCTTGGTCTATTCTATTGTCTCCCTCTGACCTTGGTCTGTTCTATTGTCTCCCTCTAACCTTTGGTCTATTCTATTGTCTATCCTCTAACCTTGGTCTGTTCTATTGTCTCCCTCTAACCTTGGTCTATTTTATTGTCTCCCTCTAACCTTGTTCTGTTCTATTTTCTCTAACCTTGGTCTATTCTATTGTCTCCCTCTAACCTTGGTCTGTTCTATTGTCTCCTTCCAAACTTGGTCTGTTCTATTGTCTCCCTCTAACCTCGGTCTGTTCTAATGTCTCCCTCTAACCTTGGTCTATTCTATTGTCTCCCTCTAACCTTGGTCTGTTCTATTGTCTCCCTCTAACCTTGGTTTGTTCTATTGTCTCTGTCTAACCTTGGTCTGTTCTATTGTCTCCCTCTAACCTTGGTCTATTCTATTGTCTCCCTATAACCTTGGTTTGTTCTATTGTCTCTCTCTAACCTTGGTCTGTTCTATTGTCTCCCTCTAACCGTGTCTGTTCAATTGTCTGTTTATCCTTGATCTGTTCTTTTGTCCCTCTAACCTTGGTCTGTTCTATTGTCTCTCTAACCTTGTTATTTTATGTCGTCTCTAACCTTTGTCTGTTTTATTGTCTCTAACCTTTTTCTGTTCTTGTGTCTCTCTCTAATCTTGGTCTGTTCTATTGTCTCCCTCTAACCTCGGACTGTTCTATTGTCTCTAACCTTGGTCTGTTCTATTGTCTCTAACCTTGGTCTGTTCTATTGTCTCTAAACTTGGTCTGTTCTATTGTCTCTGTCTAACCTTTGTCTTTCCTATTATTTCTAATCTTGGTCTATCCTATTGTCTCTATCCTTGGTCTGTCCTATTGTCTCTAACCTTGGTTTGTTCTATTGTCTCCTTCTGACCTTGGTCTGTTCTATTGTCTCTAACCTTGGTCTGTTCTATTGTCTCTAAACTTCGTCTGTTCTATTGTCTCTCTCTTACCTTGGTCTGTTCTATTGTCTCCCTCTAACCTTGGTCTGTTCTATTGTCTCCCTCTAACCTTGGTCTGTTCTATTGTCTCCCTCTAACCTTGGTCTGCTCTATTGTCTCTAACCTTGGTCTATTCTATTGTCTCCCAATAACCTTGGTCTGTTCTATTGTCTCCCTCTAACCTTGGTCTGTTCTATTGTCTCCCTCTAACCTTGGTCTGTTCTATTGTCTCCCTCTAACCTTGGTTTGTTCTATTGTCTCCCTCTAACCTTGGTCTGTTCTATTGTCTCCCTCTAACCTTGGTCTGTTCTATTGTCTCTAACTTTGGTCTGTTCTATTGTCTCCCTCTAACCTTGGTCTGTTCTATTGTCTCTCTCTAACCTTTGGTCTGTTCTATTGTCTCTAACCTTTGTCTATTCTATTGTCTCCCTCTAACCTTGGTCTGTTCTATTGTCTCCCTCTAACCTTGGTCTGTTCTATTGTCTCTAACCTTGGTCTATTCTATTGTCTCCCTCTAACCTTGGTCTGTTCTATTGTCTCCCTCTAACCTTGGTCTGTTCTATTGTCTCCCTCTAACCTTTCGTCTATTCTATTGTCTCCCTCTAACCTTGGTCTGTTCTATTGTCTCCCTCTAACCTTGGTCTGTTTTATTGTCTCCCTCTAACCTTGGTCTGTTCTATTTTCTCTAACCTTGGTCTATTCTATTGTCTCCCTCTAACCTTGGTCTGTTCTATTGTCTCCTTCCAACCTTGGTCTGTTCTATTGTCTCCCTCTAACCTCGGTCTGTTCTATTGTCTCCCTCTAACCTTGGTCTATTCTATTGTCTCCCTCTAACCTTGGTCTGTTCTATTGTCTCCCTCTAACCTTGGTCTGTGCTATTGTCTCCCTCTAACCTTGGTTTGTTCTATTGTCTCTCTCTAACCTTGGTCTGTTCTATTGTCTCCCTCTAACCTTGGTTTGTTCTATTGTCTCCCTCTAACCTTGGTCTGTTCTATTGTCTCCCTCTAACCTTGGTCTGTTCTATTGTCTCTAACCTTGGTCTGTTCTATTGTCTCCCTCTAACCTTTGGTCTATTATATTGTCTCCCTCTAACCTTGGTCTGTTCTATTGTCTCCCTCTAACCTTGGTCTGTTGTATTGTCTCCCTCTAACCTTGGTCTGTTCTATTGTCTCTAACCTTGGTCTATTCTATTTTCTCCCTCTAACCTTGTTCTGTTCTATTGTCTCCTTCTAACCTTGGTCTGTTCTATTGTCTCCCTCTAACCTCGGTCTGTTCTATTGTCTCCCTCTAACCTTGGTCTATTCTATTGTCTCCCTCTAACCTTGGTCTGTTCTATTGTCTCCCTCTAACCTTGGTCTGTTCTATTGTCTCCCTCTAACCTTGGTTTGTTCTATTGTCTCTCTCTAACCTTGGTCTGTTCTATTGTCTCCCTCTAACCTTGGTCTATTCTATTGTCTCCCTCTAACCTTGGTTTGTTCTATTGTCTCTCTCTAACCTTGGTCTGTTCTATTGTCTCTCTCTAACCTTTGGTCTGTTCTATTGTCTCTAACCTTTGTCTATTCTATTGTCTCCCTCTAACCTTGGTCTGTTCTATTGTCTCCCTCTAACCTTGGTCTGTTCTATTGTCTCTAACCTTGGTCTATTCTATTGTCTCCCTCTAACCTTGGTCTGTTCTATTGTCTCCCTCTAACCTTGGTCTGTTCTATTGTCTCCCTCTAACCTTTTGTCTATTCTATTGTCTCCCTCTGACCTTGGTCTGTTCTATTGTCTCCCTCTAACCTTTGGTCTATTCTATTGTCTCCCTCTAACCTTGGTCTGTTCTATTGTCTCCCTCTAACCTTGGTCTGTTTTATTGTCTCCGTCTAACCTTGGTCAGTTCTATTTTCTCTAACCTTGGTCTATTCTATTGTCTCCCTCTAACCTTGGTCTGTTCTATTGTCTCCTTCCAACCTTGGTCTGTTCTATTGTCTCCCTCTAACCTCGGTCTGTTCTATTGTCTCCCTCTGACCTTGGTCTGTTCTATTGTCTCCCTCTAACCTTGGTCTGTTCTATTGTCTCCCACTAACCTTGGTTTGTTCTATTGTCTCTCTCTAAACTTGGTCTGTTCTATTGTCTCCCTCTAACCTTGGTCTATTCTATTGTCTCCCTCTAACCGTGTCTGTTCAATTGTCTGTTTATCCTTGATCTGTTCTTTTGTCTCTCTAACCTTGGTCTGTTATTCTGTCTCCCTCTAACCTTGGTCTGTTCTATTGTTTCCCTCTAACCTTGGTCTGTTCTATTGTCTCTAACCTTGGTCTATTCTATTGTCTCCCTCTGACCTTGGTCTGTTCTATTGTCTCCCTCTAACCTTTGGTCTATTCTATTGTCTCCCTCTAACCTTGGTCTGTTCTATTGTCTCCCTCTAACCTTGGTCTGTTTTATTGTCTCCCTCTAACCTTGTTCTGTTCTATTTTCTCTAACCTTGGTCTGTTTTATTGTCTCCCTCTAACCTTGGTCTGTTCTATTGTCTCCTTCCAACCTTGGTCTGTTCTATTGTCTCCCTCTAACCTCGGTCTGTTCTAATGTCTCCCTCTAACCTTGGTCTATTCTATTGTCTCCCTCTAACCTTGGTCTGTTCTATTGTCTCCCTCTAACCTTGGTTTGTTCTATTGTCTCTGTCTAACCTTGGTCTGTTCTATTGTCTCCCTCTAACCTTGGTCTATTCTATTGTCTCCCTATAACCTTGGTTTGTTCTATTGTCTCTCTCTAACCTTGGTCTGTTCTATTGTCTCCCTCTAACCGTGTCTGTTCAATTGTCTGTTTATCCTTGATCTGTTCTTTTGTCTCTCTAACCTTGGTCTGTTATTCTGTCTCCCTCTATACTTTGTCTGTTCTATTGTGTCCCTCTAACCTTGGTCTGTTCTATTGTCTCTCTCTAACCTTGTTATTTTATGTCGTCTCTAACCTTTGTCTGTTTTATTGTCTCTAACCTTTTTCTGTTCTTGTGTCTCTCTCTAATCTTGGTCTGTTCTATTGTCTCCCTCTAACCTCGGACTGTTCTATTGTCTCTAACCTTGGTCTGTTCTATTGTCTCTAACCTTGGTCTGTTCTATTGTCTCTAAACTTGGTCTGTTCTATTGTCTCTCTCTTACCTTGGTCTGTTCTATTGTCTCCCTCTAACCTTAGTCTGTTCTATTGTCTCCCTCTAACCTTGGTCTGTTCTATTGTCTCCCTCTAACCTTGGTCTGTTCTATTGTCTCCCTCTAACCTTGGTCTGTTCTATTGTCTCTAACCTTGGTCTATTCTATTGTCTCCCACTAACCTTGGTCTGTTCTATTGTCTCCCTCTAACCTTGGTCTGTTCTATTGTCTCTCTCTAACCTTGGTCTGTTCTATTGTCTCCCTCTAACCGTGTCTGTTCAATTGTCTGTCTATCCTTGATCTGTTCTTTTGTCTCTCTAACCTTGGTCTGTTATACTGTCTCCCTCTAACCTTTGTCTGTTCTATTGTGTCCCTCTAACCTTGGTCTGTTCTTGTGTCTCTCTAACCTTTGTCTGTTCAATTGTCTCTCTAACCTTCGTCTCTTCTATTGTCTCTCTAACCTTGTTATTTTATGTCGTCTCTAACCTTTGTCTGTTTTATTGTCTCTAACCTTGGTCTGTTCTTGTGTCTCTCTCTAATCTTGGTCTGTTCTATTGTCTCCCTCTAACCTCGGACTGTTCTATTGTCTCTAAACTTGGTCTGTTCTATTGTCTCTAACCTTGGTCTGTTCTATTGTCTCTAAACTTGGTCTGTTCTATTGTCTCTCTCTTACCTTGGTCTGTTCTATTGTCTCAATCTAACCTTGGTCTTTTCTATTGTCTCCCTCTAACCTTGGTCTGTTCTATTGTCTCCCTCTAACCTTGATCTGTTCTATTGTCTCCCTCTAACCTTGGTCTGTTCTATTGTCTCTAACCTTTGTCTATTCTATTGTCTCCCTCTAACCTTGGTCTGTTCTATTGTCTCCCTCTAACCTTGGTCTGTTCTATTGTCTCTAACCTTGGTCTATTCTATTGTCTCCCTCTGACCTTGGTCTGTTCTATTGTCTCCCTCTAACCTTTGGTCTATTCTATTGTCTCCCTCTAACCTTGGTCTGTTCTATTGTCTCCCTCTAACCTTGGTCTGTTTTATTGTCTCCCTCTAACCTTGTTCTGTTCTATTTTCTCTAACCTTGGTCTATTCTATTGTCTCCCTCTAACCTTGGTCTGTTCTATTGTCTCCTTCCAACCTTGGTCTGTTCTATTGTCTCCCTCTAACCTCGGTCTGTTCTAATGTCTCCCTCTAACCTTGGTCTATTCTATTGTCTCCCTCTAACCTTGGTCTGTTCTATTGTCTCCCTCTGACCTTGGTTTGTTCTATTGTCTCTGTCTAACCTTGGTCTGTTCTATTGTCTCCCTCTAACCTTGGTCTATTCTATTGTCTCCCTATAACCTTGGTTTGTTCTATTGTCTCTCTCTAACCTTGGTCTGTTCTATTGTCTCCCTCTAACCGTGTCTGTTCAATTGTCTGTTTATCCTTGATCTGTTCTTTTGTCCCTCTAACCTTGGTCTGTTCTATTGTCTCTCTCTAACCTTGTTATTTTATGTCGTCTCTAACCTTTGTCTGTTTTATTGTCTCTAACCTTTTTCTGTTCTTGTGTCTCTCTCTAATCTTGGTCTGTTCTATTGTCTCCCTCTAACCTTGGTCTGTTCTATTGTCTCTAACCTTGGTCTGTTCTATTGTCTCTAAACTTGGTCTGTTCTATTGTCTATGTCTAACCTTTGTCTTTCCTATTATTTCTAATCTTGGTCTATCCTATTGTCTCTATCCTTGGTCTGTCCTATTGTCTCTAACCTTGGTTTGTTCTATTGTCTCCTTCTGACCTTGGTCTGTTCTATTGTCTCTAACCTTGGTCTGTTCTATTGTCTCTAAACTTCGTCTGTTCTATTGTCTCTCTCTTACCTTGGTCTGTTCTATTGTCTCCCTCTAACCTTGGTCTGTTCTATTGTCTCCCTCAAACCTTGGTCTGTTCTATTGTCTCCCTCTAACCTTGGTCTGCTCTATTGTCTCTAACCTTGGTCTATTCTATTGTCTCCCAATAACCTTGGTCTGTTCTATTGTCTCCCTCTAACCTTGGTCTGTTCTATTGTCTCCCTCTAACCTTGGTCTGTTCTATTGTCTCCCTCTAACCTTGGTTTGTTCTATTGTCTCCCTCTAACCTTGGTCTGTTCTATTGTCTCCCTCTAACCTTGGTCTGTTCTATTGTCTCTAACTTTGGTCTGTTCTATTGTCTCCCTCTAACCTTGGTCTGTTCTATTGTCTCTCTCTACCCTTTGGTCTGTTCTATTGTCTCTAACCTTTGTCTATTCTATTGTCTCCCTCTAACCTTGGTCTGTTCTATTGTCTCCCTCTAACCTTGGTCTGTTCTATTGTCTCTAACCTTGGTCTATTCTATTGTCTCCCTCTAACCTTGGTCTGTTCTATTGTCTCCCTCTAACCTTGGTCTGTTCTATTGTCTCCCTCTAACCTTTCGTCTATTCTATTGTCTCCCTCTAACCTTGGTCTGTTCTATTGTCTCCCTCTAACCTTGGTCTGTTTTATTGTCTCCCTCTAACCTTGGTCTGTTCTATTTTCTCTAACCTTGGTCTATTCTATTGTCTCCCTCTAACCTTGGTCTGTTCTATTGTCTCCTTCCAACCTTGGTCTGTTCTATTGTCTCCCTCTAACCTCGGTCTGTTCTATTGTCTCCCTCTAACCTTGGTCTATTCTATTGTCTCCCTCTAACCTTGGTCTGTTCTATTGTCTCCCTCTAACCTTGGTCTGTGCTATTGTCTCCCTCTAACCTTGGTTTGTTCTATTGTCTCTCTCTAACCTTGGTCTGTTCTATTGTCTCCCTCTAACCTTGGTTTGTTCTATTGTCTCCCTCTAACCTTGGTCTGTTCTATTGTCTCCCTCTAACCTTGGTCTGTTCTATTGTCTCTAACCTTGGTCTGTTCTATTGTCTCCCTCTAACCTTTGGTCTATTATATTGTCTCCCTCTAACCTTGGTCTGTTCTATTGTCTCCCTCTAACCTTGGTCTGTTGTATTGTCTCCCTCTAACCTTGGTCTGTTCTATTGTCTCTAACCTTGGTCTATTCTATTTTCTCCCTCTAACCTTGTTCTGTTCTATTGTCTCCTTCTAACCTTGGTCTGTTCTATTGTCTCCCTCTAACCTCGGTCTGTTCTATTGTCTCCCTCTAACCTTGGTCTATTCTATTGTCTCCCTCTAACCTTGGTCTGTTCTATTGTCTCCCTCTAACCTTGGTTTGTTCTATTGTCTCTCTCTAACCTTGGTCTGTTCTATTGTCTCCCTCTAACCTTGGTCTATTCTATTGTCTCCCTCTAACCTTGGTTTGTTCTATTGTCTCTCTCTAACCTTGGTCTGTTCTATTGTCTCTCTCTAACCTTTGGTCTGTTCTATTGTCTCTAACCTTTGTCTATTCTATTGTCTCCCTCTAACCTTGGTCTGTTCTATTGTCTCCCTCTAACCTTGGTCTGTTCTATTGTCTCTAACCTTGGTCTATTCTATTGTCTCCCTCTAACCTTGGTCTGTTCTATTGTCTCCCTCTAACCTTGGTCTGTTCTATTGTCTCCCTCTAACGTTTTGTCGATTCTATTGTCTCCCTCTGACCTTGGTCTGTTCTATTGTCTCCCTCTAACCTTTGGTCTATTCTATTGTCTCCCTCTAACCTTGGTCTGTTCTATTGTCTCCCTCTAACCTTGGTCTGTTTTATTGTCTCCCTCTAACCTTGGTCAGTTCTATTTTCTCTAACCTTGGTCTATTCTATTGTCTCCCTCTAACCTTGGTCTGTTCTATTGTCTCCTTCCAACCTTGGTCTGTTCTATTGTCTCCCTCTAACCTCGGTCTGTTCTATTGTCTCCCTCTAACCTTGGTCTGTTCTATTGTCTCCCTCTAACCTTGGTCTGTTCTATTGTCTCCCTCTAACCTTGGTTTGTTCTATTGTCTCTCTCTAAACTTGGTCTGTTCTATTGTCTCCCTCTAACCTTGGTCTATTCTATTGTCTCCCTCTAACCGTGTCTGTTCAATTGTCTGTTTATCCTTGATCTGTTCTTTTGTCTCTCTAACCTTGGTCTGTTATTCTGTCTCCCTCTAACCTTGGTCTGTTCTATTGTCTCCCTCTAACCTTGGTCTGTTCTATTGTCTCTAACCTTGGTCTATTCTATTGTCTCCCTCTGACCTTGGTCTGTTCTATTGTCTCCCTCTAACCTTTGGTCTATTCTATTGTCTCCCTCTAACCTTGGTCTGTTCTATTGTCTCCCTCTAACCTTGGTCTGTTTTATTGTCTCCCTCTAACCTTGTTCTGTTCTATTTTCTCTAACCTTGGTCTATTCTATTGTCTCCCTCTAACCTTGGTCTGTTCTATTGTCTCCTTCCAACCTTGGTCTGTTCTATTGTCTCCCTCTAACCTCGGTCTGTTCTAATGTCTCCCTCTAACCTTGGTCTATTCTATTGTCTCCCTCTAACCTTGGTCTGTTCTATTGTCTCCCTCTAACCTTGGTTTGTTCTATTGTCTCTGTCTAACCTTGGTCTGTTCTATTGTCTCCCTCTAACCTTGGTCTATTCTATTGTCTCCCTATAACCTTGGTTTGTTCTATTGTCTCTCTCTAACCTTGGTCTGTTCTATTGTCTCCCTCTAACCGTGTCTGTTCAATTGTCTGTTTATCCTTGATCTGTTCTTTTGTCTCTCTAACCTTGGTCTGTTATTCTGTCTCCCTCTATACTTTGTCTGTTCTATTGTGTCCCTCTAACCTTGGTCTGTTCTATTGTCTCTCTCTAACCTTGTTATTTTATGTCGTCTCTAACCTTTGTCTGTTTTATTGTCTCTAACCTTTTTCTGTTCTTGTGTCTCTCTCTAATCTTGGTCTGTTCTATTGTCTCCCTCTAACCTCGGACTGTTCTATTGTCTCTAACCTTGGTCTGTTCTATTGTCTCTAACCTTGGTCTGTTCTATTGTCTCTAAACTTGGTCTGTTCTATTGTCTCTGTCTAACCTTTGTCTTTCCTATTATTTCTAATCTTGGTCTATCCTATTGTCTCTATCCTTGGTCTGTCCTATTGTCTCTAACCTTGGTTTGTTCTATTGTCTCCTTCTGACCTTGGTCTGTTCTATTGTCTCTAACCTTGGTCTGTTCTATTGTCTCTAAACTTCGTCTGTTCTATTGTCTCTCTCTTACCTTGGTCTGTTCTATTGTCTCCCTCTAACCTTGGTCTGTTCTATTGTCTCCCTCTAACCTTGGTCTGTTCTATTGTCTCCTTCTAACCTTGGTCTGCTCTATTGTCTCTAACCTTGGTCTATTCTATTGTCTCCCTCTAACCTTGGTCTGTTCTATTGTCTCCCTCTAACCTTGGTCTGTTCTATTGTCTCCCTCTAATCTTGGTCTGTTCTATTGTCTTCCTCTAACCTTGGTCTATTCTATTGTCTCCCTCTAACCTTGGTCTGTTCTATTGTCTCCCTCTAACCTTGGTCTGTTCTATTGTCTCTAACTTTGGTCTGTTCTATTGTCTCCCTCTAACCTTGGTCTGTTCTATTGTGTCTCTCTAACCTTTGGTCTGTTCTATTGTCTCTAACCTTTGTCTATTCTATTGTCTCCCTCTAACCTTGGTCTGTTCTATTGTCTCCCTCTAACCTTGGTCTATTCTATTGTCTCTAACCTTGGTCTATTCTATTGTCTCCCTCTAACCTTGGTCTGTTCTATTGTCTCCCTCTAACCTTGGTCTGTTCTATTGTCTCCCTCTAACCTTTCGTCTATTCTATTGTCTCCCTCTAACCTTGGTCTGTTCTATTGTCTCCCTCTAACCTTGGTCTGTTTTATTGTCTCCCTCTAACCTTGGTCTGTTCTATTTTCTCTAACCTTGGTCTATTCTATTGTCTCCCTCTAACCTTGGTCTGTTCTATTGTCTCCTTCCAACCTTGGTCTGTTCTATTGTCTCCCTCTAACCTCGGTCTGTTCTATTGTCTCCCTCTAACCTTGGTCTATTCTATTGTCTCCCTCTAACCTTGGTCTGTTCTATTGTCTCCCTCTAACCTTGGTCTGTGCTATTGTCTCCCTCTAACCTTGGTTTGTTCTATTGTCTCTCTCTAACCTTGGTCTGTTCTATTGTCTCCCTCTAACCTTGGTTTGTTCTATTGTCTCCCTCTAACCTTGGTCTGTTCTATTGTCTCCCTCTAACCTTGGTCTGTTCTATTGTCTCTAACCTTGGTCTGTTCTATTGTCTCCCTCTAACCTTTGGTCTATTCTATTGTCTCCCTCTAACCTTGGTCTGTTCTATTGTCTCCCTCTAACCTTGGTCTGTTGTATTGTCTCCCTCTAACCTTGGTCTGTTCTATTGTCTCCCTCTAACCTTGGTCTGTTTTATTGTCTCCCTCTAACCTTGGTCAGTTCTATTTTCTCTAACCTTGGTCTATTCTATTGTCTCCCTCTAACCTTGGTCTGTTCTATTGTCTCCTTCCAACCTTGGTCTGTTCTATTGTCTCCCTCTAACCTCGGTCTGTTCTATTGTCTCCCTCTAACCTTGGTCTATTCTATTGTCTCCCTCTAACCTTGGTCTGTTCTATTGTCTCCCTCTAACCTTGGTCTGTTCTATTGTCTCCCTCTAACCTTGGTCTGTTCTATTGTCTCCCTCTAACCTTGGTCTGTTCTATTGTCTCCCTCTAACCTTGGTCTGTTCTATTGTCTCTCTCTAACCTTGGTCTGTTCTATTGTCTCCCTCTAACCTTTGGTCTGTTCTATTGTCTCCTCCAACCTTGGTCTGTTCTATTGTCTCCCTCTAACCTCGGTCTGTTCTATTGTCTCCCTCTAACCTTGGTCTGTTCTATTGTCTCCCTCTAACCTCGGACTGTTCTATTGTCTCTAACCTTGGTCTGTTCTATTGTCTCTAACCTTGGTCTGTTATTCTGTCTCCCTCTAACCTTTGTCTGTTCTATTGTGTCCCTCTAACCTTGGTCTATTCTATTGTCTCCCTCTAACCTTGGTCTGTTCTATTGTCTCCCTCTAACCTTGGTCTGTTCTATTGTCTCCCTCTAACGTTTTGTCGATTCTATTGTCTCCCTCTGACCTTGGTCTGTTCTATTGTCTCCCTCTAACCTTTGGTCTATTCTATTGTCTCCCTCTAACCTTGGTCTGTTCTATTGTCTCCCTCTAACCTTGGTCTGTTTTATTGTCTCCCTCTAACCTTGGTCAGTTCTATTTTCTCTAACCTTGGTCTATTCTATTGTCTCCCTCTAACCTTGGTCTGTTCTATTGTCTCCTTCCAACCTTGGTCTGTTCTATTGTCTCCCTCTAACCTCGGTCTGTTCTATTGTCTCCCTCTAACCTTGGTCTGTTCTATTGTCTCCCTCTAACCTTGGTCTGTTCTATTGTCTCCCTCTAACCTTGGTTTGTTCTATTGTCTCTCTCTAAACTTGGTCTGTTCTATTGTCTCCCTCTAACCTTGGTCTATTCTATTGTCTCCCTCTAACCGTGTCTGTTCAATTGTCTGTTTATCCTTGATCTGTTCTTTTGTCTCTCTAACCTTGGTCTGTTATTCTGTCTCCCTCTAACCTTGGTCTGTTCTATTGTCTCCCTCTAACCTTGGTCTGTTCTATTGTCTCTAACCTTGGTCTATTCTATTGTCTCCCTCTGACCTTGGTCTGTTCTATTGTCTCCCTCTAACCTTTGGTCTATTCTATTGTCTCCCTCTAACCTTGGTCTGTTCTATTGTCTCCCTCTAACCTTGGTCTGTTTTATTGTCTCCCTCTAACCTTGTTCTGTTCTATTTTCTCTAACCTTGGTCTATTCTATTGTCTCCCTCTAACCTTGGTCTGTTCTATTGTCTCCTTCCAACCTTGGTCTGTTCTATTGTCTCCCTCTAACCTCGGTCTGTTCTAATGTCTCCCTCTAACCTTGGTCTATTCTATTGTCTCCCTCTAACCTTGGTCTGTTCTATTGTCTCCCTCTAACCTTGGTTTGTTCTATTGTCTCTGTCTAACCTTGGTCTGTTCTATTGTCTCCCTCTAACCTTGGTCTATTCTATTGTCTCCCTATAACCTTGGTTTGTTCTATTGTCTCTCTCTAACCTTGGTCTGTTCTATTGTCTCCCTCTAACCGTGTCTGTTCAATTGTCTGTTTATCCTTGATCTGTTCTTTTGTCTCTCTAACCTTGGTCTGTTATTCTGTCTCCCTCTATACTTTGTCTGTTCTATTGTGTCCCTCTAACCTTGGTCTGTTCTATTGTCTCTCTCTAACCTTGTTATTTTATGTCGTCTCTAACCTTTGTCTGTTTTATTGTCTCTAACCTTTTTCTGTTCTTGTGTCTCTCTCTAATCTTGGTCTGTTCTATTGTCTCCCTCTAACCTCGGACTGTTCTATTGTCTCTAACCTTGGTCTGTTCTATTGTCTCTAACCTTGGTCTGTTCTATTGTCTCTAAACTTGGTCTGTTCTATTGTCTCCCTCTAACCTTGGTCTGTTTTATTGTCTCCCTCTAACCTTGTTCTGTTCTATTTTCTCTAACCTTGGTCTATTCTATTGTCTCCCTCTAACCTTGGTCTGTTCTATTGTCTCCTTCCAACCTTGGTCTGTTCTATTGTCTCCCTCTAACCTCGGTCTGTTCTAATGTCTCCCTCTAACCTTGGTCTATTCTATTGTCTCCCTCTAACCTTGGTCTGTTCTATTGTCTCCCTCTAACCTTGGTTTGTTCTATTGTCTCTGTCTAACCTTGGTCTGTTCTATTGTCTCCCTCTAACCTTGGTCTATTCTATTGTCTCCCTATAACCTTGGTTTGTTCTATTGTCTCTCTCTAACCTTGGTCTGTTCTATTGTCTCCCTCTAACCGTGTCTGTTCAATTGTCTGTTTATCCTTGATCTGTTCTTTTGTCTCTCTAACCTTGGTCTGTTATTCTGTCTCCCTCTATACTTTGTCTGTTCTATTGTGTCCCTCTAACCTTGGTCTGTTCTATTGTCTCTCTCTAACCTTGTTATTTTATGTCGTCTCTAACCTTTGTCTGTTTTATTGTCTCTAACCTTTTTCTGTTCTTGTGTCTCTCTCTAATCTTGGTCTGTTCTATTGTCTCCCTCTAACCTCGGACTGTTCTATTGTCTCTAACCTTGGTCTGTTCTATTGTCTCTAACCTTGGTCTGTTCTATTGTCTCTAAACTTGGTCTGTTCTATTGTCTCTGTCTAACCTTTGTCTTTCCTATTATTTCTAATCTTGGTCTATCCTATTGTCTCTATCCTTGGTCTGTCCTATTGTCTCTAACCTTGGTTTGTTCTATTGTCTCCTTCTGACCTTGGTCTGTTCTATTGTCTCTAACCTTGGTCTGTTCTATTGTCTCTAAACTTCGTCTGTTCTATTGTCTCTCTCTTACCTTGGTCTGTTCTATTGTCTCCCTCTAACCTTGGTCTGTTCTATTGTCTCCCTCTAACCTTGGTCTGTTCTATTGTCTCCTTCTAACCTTGGTCTGCTCTATTGTCTCTAACCTTGGTCTATTCTATTGTCTCCCTCTAACCTTGGTCTGTTCTATTGTCTCACTCTAACCTTGGTCTGTTCTATTGTCTCCCTCTAATCTTGGTCTGTTCTATTGTCTTCCTCTAACCTTGGTCTATTCTATTGTCTCCCTCTAACCTTGGTCTGTTCTATTGTCTCCCTCTAACCTTGGTCTGTTCTATTGTCTCTAACTTTGGTCTGTTCTATTGTCTCCCTCTAACCTTGGTCTGTTCTATTGTGTCTCTCTAACCTTTGGTCTGTTCTATTGTCTCTAACCTTTGTCTATTCTATTGTCTCCCTCTAACCTTGGTCTGTTCTATTGTCTCCCTCTAACCTTGGTCTATTCTATTGTCTCTAACCTTGGTCTATTCTATTGTCTCCCTCTAACCTTGGTCTGTTCTATTGTCTCCCTCTAACCTTGGTCTGTTCTATTGTCTCCCTCTAACCTTTCGTCTATTCTATTGTCTCCCTCTAACCTTGGTCTGTTCTATTGTCTCCCTCTAACCTTGGTCTGTTTTATTGTCTCCCTCTAACCTTGGTCTGTTCTATTTTCTCTAACCTTGGTCTATTCTATTGTCTCCCTCTAACCTTGGTCTGTTCTATTGTCTCCTTCCATCCTTGGTCTGTTCTATTGTCTCCCTCTAACCTCGGTCTGTTCTATTGTCTCCCTCTAACCTTGGTCTATTCTATTGTCTCCCTCTAACCTTGGTCTGTTCTATTGTCTCCCTCTAACCTTGGTCTGTGCTATTGTCTCCCTCTAACCTTGGTTTGTTCTATTGTCTCTCTCTAAACTTGGTCTGTTCTATTGTCTCCCTCTAACCTTGGTTTGTTCTATTGTCTCCCTCTAACCTTGGTCTGTTCTATTGTCTCCCTCTAACCTTGGTCTGTTCTATTGTCTCTAACCTTGGTCTGTTCTATTGTCTCCCTCTAACCTTTGGTCTATTCTATTGTCTCCCTCTAACCTTGGTCTGTTCTATTGTCTCCCTCTAACCTTGGTCTGTTGTATTGTCTCCCTCTAACCTTGGTCTGTTCTATTGTCTCCCTCTAACCTTGGTCTGTTTTATTGTCTCCCTCTAACCTTGGTCAGTTCTATTTTCTCTAACCTTGGTCTATTCTATTGTCTCCCTCTAACCTTGGTCTGTTCTATTGTCTCCTTCCAACCTTGGTCTGTTCTATTGTCTCCCTCTAACCTCGGTCTGTTCTATTGTCTCCCTCTAACCTTTTGTCTATTCTATTGTCTCCCTCTGACCTTGGTCTGTTCTATTGTCTCCCTCTAACCTTTGGTCTATTCTATTGTCTCCCTCTAACCTTGGTCTGTTCTATTGTCTCCCTCTAACCTTGGTCTGTTTTATTGTCTCCCTCTAACCTTGGTCAGTTCTATTTTCTCTAACCTTGGTCTATTCTATTGTCTCCCTCTAACCTTGGTCTGTTCTATTGTCTCCTTCCAACCTTGGTCTGTTCTATTGTCTCCCTCTAACCTCGGTCTGTTCTATTGTCTCCCTCTAACCTTGGTCTGTTCTATTGTCTCCCTCTAACCTCGGACTGTTCTATTGTCTCTAACCTTGGTCTGTTCTATTGTCTCTAACCTTGGTCTGTTATTCTGTCTCCCTCTAACCTTTGTCTGTTCTATTGTGTCCCTCTAACCTTGGTCTGTTCTATTGTCTCCCTCTAACCTTGGTCTGTTCTATTGTCTCTAACCTTGGTCTATTCTATTGTCTCCCTCTGACCTTGGTCTGTTCTATTGTCTCCCTCTAACCTTTGGTCTATTCTATTGTCTCCCTCTAACCTTGGTCTGTTCTATTGTCTCCCTCTAACCTTGGTCTGTTTTATTGTCTCCCTCTAACCTTGTTCTGTTCTATTTTCTCTAACCTTGGTCTATTCTATTGTCTCCCTCTGACCTTGGTCTGTTCTATTGTCTCCCTCTAACCTTTGGTCTATTCTATTGTCTCCCTCTAACCTTGGTCTTTTCTATTGTCTCCCTCTAACCTTGGTCTGTTCTATTGTCTCCCTCTAACCTTGGTTTGTTCTATTGTCTCTGTCTAACCTTGGTCTGTTCTATTGTCTCTCTCTAACCTTGGTCTGTTCTATTGTCTCCCTCTAACCGTGTCTGTTCAATTGTCTGTTTATCCTTGATCTGTTCTTTTGTCTCTCTAACCTTTTTCTGTTCTTGTGTCTCTCTCTAATCTTGGTCTGTTCTATTGTCTCCCTCTAACCTCGGACTGTTCTATTGTCTCTAACCTTGGTCTGTTCTATTGTCTCTAACCTTGGTCTGTTCTATTGTCTCTAAACTTGGTCTGTTCTATTGTCTCTGTCTAACCTTTGTCTTTCCTATTATTTCTAATCTTGGTCTATCCTATTGTCTCTATCCTTGGTCTGTCCTATTGTCTCTAACCTTGGTTTGTTCTATTGTCTCCTTCTGACCTTGGTCTGTTCTATTGTCTCTAACCTTGGTCTGTTCTATTGTCTCTAAACTTCGTCTGTTCTATTGTCTCTCTCTTACCTTGGTCTGTTCTATTGTCTCCCTCTAACCTTGGTCTGTTCTATTGTCTCCCTCTAACCTTGGTCTGTTCTATTGTCTCTCTCTAACCTTGCTCTGCTCTATTGTCTCTAACCTTGGTCTATTCTATTGTCTCCCTCTAACCTTGGTCTATTCTATTGTCTCCCTCTAACCTTGGTCTGTTCTATTGTCTCCCTCTAATCTTTGTCTGTTCTATTGTCTTCCTCTAACCTTGGTCTGTTCTATTGTCTCTAACCTTGGTCTATTCTATTGTCTCCCTCTAACCTTGGTCTGTTCTATTGTCTCCCTCTACTAACCTTGGTCTGTTCTATTGTCTCCCTCTAACCTTTCGTCTATTCTATTGTCTCCCTCTAACCTTGGTCTGTTCTATTGTCTCCCTCTAACCTTGGTCTGTTTTATTGTCTCCCTCTAACCTTGGTCTGTTCTATTTTCTCTAACCTTGGTCTATTCTATTGTCTCCCTCTAACCTTGGTCTGTTCTATTGTCTCCTTCCAACCTTGGTCTGTTCTATTGTCTCCCTCTAACCTCGGTCTGTTCTATTGTCTCTCTCTAACCTTGGTCTGCTCTATTGTCTCTAACCTTGGTCTATTCTATTGTCTCCCTCTAACCTTGGTCTGTTCTATTGTCTCCCTCTAACCTTGGTCTGTTCTATTGTCTCCCTCTAATCTTTGTCTGTTCTATTGTCTTCCTCTAACCTTGGTCTATTCTATTGTCTCCCTCTAACCTTGGTCTGTTCTATTGTCTCCCTCTAACCTTGGTCTGTTCTATTGTCTCCCTCTAACCTTGGTCTGTTCTATTGTCTCCCTCTAATCTTTGTCTGTTCTTTTGTCTTCCTCTAACCTTGGTCTATTCTATTGTCTCCCTCTAACCTTGGTCTGTTCTATTGTCTCCCTCTAACCTTGGTCTGTTCTATTGTCTCTAACTTTGGTCTGTTCTATTGTCTCCCTCTAACCTTGGTCTGTTCTATTGTCTCTCTCTAACCTTTGGTCTGTTCTATTGTCTCTAACCTTTGTCTATTCTATTGTCTCCCTCTAACCTTGGTCTGTTCTATTGTCTCTAACCTTGGTCTATTCTATTGTCTCCCTCTAACCTTGGTCTGTTCTATTGTCTCCCTCTAACCTTGGTCTGTTCTATTGTCTCCCTCTAACCTTTCGTCTATTCTATTGTCTCCCTCTAACCTTGGTCTGTTCTATTGTCTCCCTCTAACCTTGGTCTGTTTTATTGTCTCCCTCTAACCTTGGTCTGTTCTATTTTCTCTAACCTTGGTCTATTCTATTGTCTCCCTCTAACCTTGGTCTGTTCTATTGTCTCCTTCCAACCTTGGTCTGTTCTATTGTCTCCCTCTAACCTCGGTCTGTTCTATTGTCTCCCTCTAACCTTGGTCTGTGCTATTGTCTCCCTCTAACCTTGGTTTGTTCTATTGTCTCTCTCTAACCTTGGTCTGTTCTATTGTCTCCCTCTAACCATGATTGTTCTATTGTCTCCCTCTAACCTTGGTCTGTTCTATTGTCTCCCTCTAACCTTGGTCTGTTCTATTGTCTCTAACCTTGGTCTGTTCTATTGTCTCCCTCTAACCTTTGGTCTATTCTATTGTCTCCCTCTAACCTTGGTCTGTTCTATTGTCTCCATCTAACCTTGGTCTGTTGTATTGTCTCCCTCTAACCTTGGTCTGTTCTATTGTCTCCCTCTAACCTTGGTCTGTTTTATTGTCTCCCTCTAACCTTGGTCAGTTCTATTTTCTCTAACCTTGGTCTATTCTATTGTCTCCCTCTAACCTTGGTCTGTTCTATTGTCTCCTTCCAACCTTGGTCTGTTCTATTGTCTCCCTCTAACCTCGGTCTGTTCTATTGTCTCCCTCTAACCTTGGTCTGTTCTATTGTCTCCCTCTAACCTTGGTCTGTTCTATTGTCTCCCTCTAACCTTGGTTTGTTCTATTGTCTCTCTCTAAACTTGGTCTGTTCTATTGTCTCCCTCTAACCTTGGTCTATTCTATTGTCTCCCTCTAACCGTGTCTGTTCAATTGTCTGTTTATCCTTGATCTGTTCTTTTGTCTCTCTAACCTTGGTCTGTTATTCTGTCTCCCTCTAACCTTTGTCTGTTCTATTGTGTCCCTCTAACCTTGGTCTGTTCTATTGTCTCCCTCTAACCTTGGTCTGTTCTATTGTCTCTAACCTTGGTCTATTCTATTGTCTCCCTCTAACCTTGGTCTATTCTATTGTCTCCCTATAACCTTGGTTTGTTCTATTGTCTCTCTCTAACCTTGGTCTGTTCTATTGTCTCCCTCTAACCGTGTCTGTTCAATTGTCTGTTTATCCTTGATCTGTTCTTTTGTCTCTCTAACCTTGGTCTGTTATTCTGTCTCCCTCTAACCTTTGTCTGTTCTATTGTGTCCCTCTAACCTTGGTCTGTTCTATTGTCTCCCTCTAACCTTGGTCTGTTCTATTGTCTCTAACCTTGGTCTATTCTATTGTCTCCCTCTAACCTTGGTCTATTCTATTGTCTCCCTCTAACCTCGGACTGTTCTATTGTCTCTAACCTTGGTCTGTTCTATTGTCTCTAACCTTGGTCTGTTCTATTGTCTCTAAACTTGGTCTGTTCTATTGTCTCTGTCTAACCTTTGTCTTTCCTATTATTTCTAATCTTGGTCTATCCTATTGTCTCTATCCTTGGTCTGTCCTATTGTCTCTAACCTTGGTTTGTTCTATTGTCTCCTTCTGACCTTGGTCTGTTCTATTGTCTCTAACCTTGGTCTGTTCTATTGTCTCTAAACTTCGTCTGTTCTATTGTCTCTCTCTTACCTTGGTCTGTTCTATTGTCTCCCTCTAACCTTGGTCTGTTCTATTGTCTCCCTCTAACCTTGGTCTGTTCTATTGTCTCTCTCTAACCTTGCTCTGCTCTATTGTCTCTAACCTTGGTCTATTCTATTGTCTCCCTCTAACCTTGGTCTGTTCTATTGTCTCCCTCTAACCTTGGTCTGTTCTATTGTCTCCCTCTAATCTTTGTCTGTTCTATTGTCTTCCTCTAACCTTGGTCTGTTCTATTGTCTCTAACCTTGGTCTATTCTATTGTCTCCCTCTAACCTTGGTCTGTTCTATTGTCTCCCTCTAACCTTGGTCTGTTCTATTGTCTCCCTCTAACCTTTCGTCTATTCTATTGTCTCCCTCTAACCTTGGTCTGTTCTATTGTCTCCCTCTAACCTTGGTCTGTTTTATTGTCTCCCTCTAACCTTGGTCTGTTCTATTTTCTCTAACCTTGGTCTATTCTATTGTCTCCCTCTAACCTTGGTCTGTTCTATTGTCTCCTTCCAACCTTGGTCTGTTCTATTGTCTCCCTCTAACCTCGGTCTGTTCTATTGTCTCTCTCTAACCTTGGTCTGCTCTATTGTCTCTAACCTTGGTCTATTCTATTGTCTCCCTCTAACCTTGGTCTGTTCTATTGTCTCCCTCTAACCTTGGTCTGTTCTATTGTCTCCCTCTAATCTTTGTCTGTTCTATTGTCTTCCTCTAACCTTGGTCTATTCTATTGTCTCCCTCTAACCTTGGTCTGTTCTATTGTCTCCCTCTAACCTTGGTCTGTTCTATTGTCTCCCTCTAACCTTGGTCTGTTCTATTGTCTCCCTCTAATCTTTGTCTGTTCTATTGTCTTCCTCTAACCTTGGTCTATTCTATTGTCTCCCTCTAACCTTGGTCTGTTCTATTGTCTCCCTCTAACCTTGGTCTGTTCTATTGTCTCTAACCTTGGTCTGTTCTATTGTCTCCCTCTAACCTTTGGTCTATTCTATTGTCTCCCTCTAACCTTGGTCTGTTCTATTGTCTCCATCTAACCTTGGTCTGTTGTATTGTCTCCCTCTAACCTTGGTCTGTTCTATTGTCTCCCTCTAACCTTGGTCTGTTTTATTGTCTCCCTCTAACCTTGGTCAGTTCTATTTTCTCTAACCTTGGTCTATTCTATTGTCTCCCTCTAACCTTGGTCTGTTCTATTGTCTCCTTCCAACCTTGGTCTGTTCTATTGTCTCCCTCTAACCTCGGTCTGTTCTATTGTCTCCCTCTAACCTTGGTCTGTTCTATTGTCTCCCTCTAACCTTGGTCTGTTCTATTGTCTCCCTCTAACCTTGGTTTGTTCTATTGTCTCTCTCTAAACTTGGTCTGTTCTATTGTCTCCCTCTAACCTTGGTCTATTCTATTGTCTCCCTCTAACCGTGTCTGTTCAATTGTCTGTTTATCCTTGATCTGTTCTTTTGTCTCTCTAACCTTGGTCTGTTATTCTGTCTCCCTCTAACCTTTGTCTGTTCTATTGTGTCCCTCTAACCTTGGTCTGTTCTATTGTCTCCCTCTAACCTTGGTCTGTTCTATTGTCTCTAACCTTGGTCTATTCTATTGTCTCCCTCTAACCTTGGTCTATTCTATTGTCTCCCTATAACCTTGGTTTGTTCTATTGTCTCTCTCTAACCTTGGTCTGTTCTATTGTCTCCCTCTAACCGTGTCTGTTCAATTGTCTGTTTATCCTTGATCTGTTCTTTTGTCTCTCTAACCTTGGTCTGTTATTCTGTCTCCCTCTAACCTTTGTCTGTTCTATTGTGTCCCTCTAACCTTGGTCTGTTCTATTGTCTCCCTCTAACCTTGGTCTGTTCTATTGTCTCTAACCTTGGTCTATTCTATTGTCTCCCTCTAACCTTGGTCTATTCTATTGTCTCCCTCTAACCTCGGACTGTTCTATTGTCTCTAACCTTGGTCTGTTCTATTGTCTCTAACCTTGGTCTGTTCTATTGTCTCTAAACTTGGTCTGTTCTATTGTCTCTGTCTAACCTTTGTCTTTCCTATTATTTCTAATCTTGGTCTATCCTATTGTCTCTATCCTTGGTCTGTCCTATTGTCTCTAACCTTGGTTTGTTCTATTGTCTCCTTCTGACCTTGGTCTGTTCTATTGTCTCTAACCTTGGTCTGTTCTATTGTCTCTAAACTTCGTCTGTTCTATTGTCTCTCTCTTACCTTGGTCTGTTCTATTGTCTCCCTCTAACCTTGGTCTGTTCTATTGTCTCCCTCTAACCTTGGTCTGTTCTATTGTCTCTCTCTAACCTTGCTCTGCTCTATTGTCTCTAACCTTGGTCTATTCTATTGTCTCCCTCTAACCTTGGTCTGTTCTATTGTCTCCCTCTAACCTTGGTCTGTTCTATTTTCTCTAACCTTGGTCTATTCTATTGTCTCCCTCTAACCTTGGTCTGTTCTATTGTCTCCTTCCAACCTTGGTCTGTTCTATTGTCTCCCTCTAACCTCGGTCTGTTCTATTGTCTCTCTCTAACCTTGGTCTGCTCTATTGTCTCTAACCTTGGTCTATTCTATTGTCTCCCTCTAACCTTGGTCTGTTCTATTGTCTCCCTCTAACCTTGGTCTGTTCTATTGTCTCCCTCTAATCTTTGTCTGTTCTATTGTCTTCCTCTAACCTTGGTCTATTCTATTGTCTCCCTCTAACCTTGGTCTGTTCTATTGTCTCCCTCTAACCTTGGTCTGTTCTATTGTCTCCCTCTAACCTTGGTCTGTTCTATTGTCTCCCTCTAATCTTTGTCTGTTCTATTGTCTTCCTCTAACCTTGGTCTATTCTATTGTCTCCCTCTAACCTTGGTCTGTTCTATTGTCTCCCTCTAACCTTGGTCTGTTCTATTGTCTCTAACTTTGGTCTGTTCTATTGTCTCCCTCTAACCTTGGTCTGTTCTATTGTCTCTCTCTAACCTTTGGTCTGTTCTATTGTCTCTAACCTTTGTCTATTCTATTGTCTCCCTCTAACCTTGGTCTGTTCTATTGTCTCTAACCTTGGTCTATTCTATTGTCTCCCTCTAACCTTGGTCTGTTCTATTGTCTCCCTCTAACCTTGGTCTGTTCTATTGTCTCCCTCTAACCTTTCGTCTATTCTATTGTCTCCCTCTAACCTTGGTCTGTTCTATTGTCTCCCTCTAACCTTGGTCTGTTTTATTGTCTCCCTCTAACCTTGGTCTGTTCTATTTTCTCTAACCTTGGTCTATTCTATTGTCTCCCTCTAACCTTGGTCTGTTCTATTGTCTCCTTCCAACCTTGGTCTGTTCTATTGTCTCCCTCTAACCTCGGTCTGTTCTATTGTCTCCCTCTAACCTTGGTCTGTCCTATTGTCTCCCTCTAACCTTGGTTTGTTCTATTGTCTCTCTCTAACCTTGGTCTGTTCTATTGTCTCCCTCTAACCATGATTGTTCTATTGTCTCCCTCTAACCTTGGTCTGTTCTATTGTCTCCCTCTAACCTTGGTCTGTTCTATTGTCTCTAACCTTGGTCTGTTCTATTGTCTCCCTCTAACCTTTGGTCTATTCTATTGTCTCCCTCTAACCTTGGTCTGTTCTATTGTCTCCATCTAACCTTGGTCTGTTGTATTGTCTCCCTCTAACCTTGGTCTGTTCTATTGTCTCCCTCTAACCTTGGTCTGTTTTATTGTCTCCCTCTAACCTTGGTCAGTTCTATTTTCTCTAACCTTGGTCTATTCTATTGTCTCCCTCTAACCTTGGTCTGTTCTATTGTCTCCTTCCAACCTTGGTCTGTTCTATTGTCTCCCTCTAACCTCGGTCTGTTCTATTGTCTCCCTCTAACCTTGGTCTGTTCTATTGTCTCCCTCTAACCTTGGTCTGTTCTATTGTCTCCCTCTAACCTTGGTTTGTTCTATTGTCTCTCTCTAAACTTGGTCTGTTCTATTGTCTCCCTCTAACCTTGGTCTATTCTATTGTCTCCCTCTAACCGTGTCTGTTCAATTGTCTGTTTATCCTTGATCTGTTCTTTTGTCTCTCTAACCTTGGTCTGTTATTCTGTCTCCCTCTAACCTTTGTCTGTTCTATTGTGTCCCTCTAACCTTGGTCTGTTCTATTGTCTCCCTCTAACCTTGGTCTGTTCTATTGTCTCTAACCTTGGTCTATTCTATTGTCTCCCTCTAACCTTGGTCTATTCTATTGTCTCCCTATAACCTTGGTTTGTTCTATTGTCTCTCTCTAACCTTGGTCTGTTCTATTGTCTCCCTCTAACCGTGTCTGTTCAATTGTCTGTTTATCCTTGATCTGTTCTTTTGTCTCTCTAACCTTGGTCTGTTATTCTGTCTCCCTCTATACTTTGTCTGTTCTATTGTGTCCCTCTAACCTTGGTCTGTTCTATTGTCTCTCTCTAACCTTGTTATTTTATGTCGTCTCTAACCTTTGTCTGTTTTATTGTCTCTAACCTTTTTCTGTTCTTGTGTCTCTCTCTAATCTTGGTCTGTTCTATTGTCTCCCTCTAACCTCGGACTGTTCTATTGTCTCTAACCTTGGTCTGTTCTATTGTCTCTAACATTGGTCTGTTCTATTGTCTCTAAACTTGGTCTGTTCTATTGTCTCTGTCTAACCTTTGTCTTTCCTATTATTTCTAATCTTGGTCTATCCTATTGTCTCTATCCTTGGTCTGTCCTATTGTCTCTAACCTTGGTTTGTTCTATTGTCTCCTTCTGACCTTGGTCTGTTCTATTGTCTCTAACCTTGGTCTGTTCTATTGTCTCTAAACTTCGTCTGTTCTATTGTCTCTCTCTTACCTTGGTCTGTTCTATTGTCTCCCTCTAACCTTGGTCTGTTCTATTGTCTCCCTCTAACCTTGGTCTGTTCTATTGTCTCCCTCTAACCTTGGTCTGCTCTATTGTCTCTAACCTTGGTCTATTCTATTGTCTCCCTTTAACCTTGGTCTGTTCTATTGTCTCCCTCTAACCTTGGTCTGTTCTATTGTCTCCCTCTAACCTTGGTCTGTTCTATTGTCTCCCTCTAACCTTGGTCTGTTCTATTGTCTCCCTCTAACCTTGGTCTATTCTATTGTCTCCCTCTAACCTTGGTCTGTTCTATTGTCTCCCTCTAACCTTGGTCTATTCTATTGTCTCCCTCTAACCTTGGTCTGTTCTATTGTCTCCCTCTAACCTTGGTCTGTTCTATTGTCTCTAACTTTGGTCTGTTCTATTGTCTCCCTCTAACCTTGGTCTGTTCTATTGTCTCTCTCTAACCTTTGGTCTGTTCTATTGTCTCTAACCTTTGTCTATTCTATTGTCTCCCTCTAACCTTGGTCTGTTCTATTGTCTCCCTCTAACCTTGGTCTGTTCTATTGTCTCTAACCTTGGTCTATTCTATTGTCTCCCTCTAACCTTGGTCTGTTCTATTGTCTCCCTCTAACCTTGGTCTGTTCTATTGTCTCCCTCTAACCTTTCGTCTATTCTATTGTCTCCCTCTAACCTTGGTCTGTTCTATTGTCTCCCTCTAACCTTGGTCTGTTTTATTGTCTCCCTCTAACCTTGGTCTGTTCTATTTTCTCTAACCTTGGTCTATTCTATTGTCTCCCTCTAACCTTGGTCTGTTCTATTGTCTCCTTCCAACCTTGGTCTGTTCTATTGTCTCCCTCTAACCTCGGTCTGTTCTATTGTCTCCCTCTAACCTTGGTCTATTCTATTGTCTCCCTCTAACCTTGGTCTGTTCTATTGTCTCCCTCTAACCTTGGTCTGTGCTATTGTCTCCCTCTAACCTTGGTTTGTTCTATTGTCTCTCTCTAACCTTGGTCTGTTCTATTGTCTCCCTCTAACCTTGGTTTGTTCTATTGTCTCCCTCTAACCTTGGTCTGTTCTATTGTCTCTAACCTTGGTCTGTTCTATTGTCTCCCTCTAACCTTTGGTCTATTCTATTGTCTCCCTCTAACCTTGGTCTGTTCTATTGTCTCCCTCTAACCTTGGTCTGTTGTATTGTCTCCCTCTAACCTTGGTCTGTTCTATTGTCTCTAACCTTGGTCTATTCTATTTTCTCCCTCTAACCTTGTTCTGTTCTATTGTCTCCTTCTAACCTTGATCTGTTCTATTGTCTCCCTCTAACCTCGGTCTGTTCTATTGTCTCCCTCTAACCTTGGTCTATTCTATTGTCTCCCTCTAACCTTGGTCTGTTCTATTGTCTCCCTCTAACCTTGGTTTGTTCTATTGTCTCTCTCTAACCTTGGTCTGTTCTATTGTCTCCCTCTAACCTTGGTCTATTCTATTGTCTCCCTCTAACCTTGGTTTGTTCTATTGTCTCTCTCTAACCTTGGTCTGTTCTATTGTCTCTCTCTAACCTTTGGTCTGTTCTATTGTCTCTAACCTTGGTCTATTCTATTGTCTCCCTCTAACCTTGGTCTGTTCTATTGTCTCTAACCTTGGTCTATTCTATTGTCGCCCTCTAACCTTGGTCTGTTCTATTGTCTCTAACCTTGGTCTATTCTGTTGTCTCCCTCTAACCTTGGTCTGTTCTATTGTCTCCCTCTAACCTTGGTCTGTTCTATTGTCTCCCTCTAACCTTTTGTCTATTCTATTGTCTCCCTCTGACCTTGGTCTGTTCTATTGTCTCCCTCTAACCTTTGGTCTATTCTATTGTCTCCCTCTAACCTCGGACTGTTCTATTGTCTCTAACCTTGGTCTGTTCTATTGTCTCTAACATTGGTCTGTTCTATTGTCTCTAAACTTGGTCTGTTCTATTGTCTCTGTCTAACCTTTGTCTTTCCTATTATTTCTAATCTTGGTCTATCCTATTGTCTCTATCCTTGGTCTGTCCTATTGTCTCTAACCTTGGTTTGTTCTATTGTCTCCTTCTGACCTTGGTCTGTTCTATTGTCTCTAACCTTGGTCTGTTTTATTGTCTCTAAACTTCGTCTGTTCTATTGTCTCTCTCTTACCTTGGTCTGTTCTATTGTCTCCCTCTAACCTTGGTCTGTTCTATTGTCTCCCTCTAACCTTGGTCTGTTCTATTGTCTCCCTCTAACCTTGGTCTGCTCTATTGTCTCTAACCTTGGTCTATTCTATTGTCTCCCTCTAACCTTGGTCTGTTCTATTGTCTCCCTCTAACCTTGGTCTGTTCTATTGTCTCCCTCTAACCTTGGTCTGTTCTATTGTCTCCCTCTAACCTTGGTCTGTTCTATTGTCTCCCTCTAACCTTGGTCTATTCTATTGTCTCCCTCTAACCTTGGTCTGTTCTATTGTCTCCCTCTAACCTTGGTCTATTCTATTGTCTCCCTCTAACCTTGGTCTGTTCTATTGTCTCCCTCTAACCTTGGTCTGTTCTATTGTCTCTAACTTTGGTCTGTTCTATTGTCTCCCTCTAACCTTGGTCTGTTCTATTGTCTCTCTCTAACCTTTGGTCTGTTCTATTGTCTCTAACCTTTGTCTATTCTATTGTCTCCCTCTAACCTTGGTCTGTTCTATTGTCTCCCTCTAACCTTGGTCTGTTCTATTGTCTCTAACCTTGGTCTATTCTATTGTCTCCCTCTAACCTTGGTCTGTTCTATTGTCTCCCTCTAACCTTGGTCTGTTCTATTGTCTCCCTCTAACCTTTCGTCTATTCTATTGTCTCCCTCTAACCTTGGTCTGTTCTATTGTCTCCCTCTAACCTTGGTCTGTTTTATTGTCTCCCTCTAACCTTGGTCTGTTCTATTTTCTCTAACCTTGGTCTATTCTATTGTCTCCCTCTAACCTTGGTCTGTTCTATTGTCTCCTTCCAACCTTGGTCTGTTCTATTGTCTCCCTCTAACCTCGGTCTGTTCTATTGTCTCCCTCTAACCTTGGTCTATTCTATTGTCTCCCTCTAACCTTGGTCTGTTCTATTGTCTCCCTCTAACCTTGGTCTGTGCTATTGTCTCCCTCTAACCTTGGTTTGTTCTATTGTCTCTCTCTAACCTTGGTCTGTTCTATTGTCTCCCTCTAAGCTTGGTTTGTTCTATTGTCTCCCTCTAACCTTGGTCTGTTCTATTGTCTCCCTCTAACCTTGGTCTGTTCTATTGTCTCTAACCTTGGTCTGTTCTATTGTCTCCCTCTAACCTTTGGTCTATTCTATTGTCTCCCTCTAACCTTGGTCTGTTCTATTGTCTCCCTCTAACCTTGGTCTGTTGTATTGTCTCCCTCTAACCTTGGTCTGTTCTATTGTCTCTAACCTTGGTCTATTCTATTTTCTCCCTCTAACCTTGTTCTGTTCTATTGTCTCCTTCTAACCTTGATCTGTTCTATTGTCTCCCTCTAACCTCGGTCTGTTCTATTGTCTCCCTCTAACCTTGGTCTATTCTATTGTCTCCCTCTAACCTTGGTCTGTTCTATTGTCTCCCTCTAACCTTGGTTTGTTCTATTGTCTCTCTCTAACCTTGGTCTGTTCTATTGTCTCCCTCTAACCTTGGTCTATTCTATTGTCTCCCTCCAACCTTGGTTTGTTCTATTGTCTCTCTCTAACCTTGGTCTGTTCTATTGTCTCTCTCTAACCTTTGGTCTGTTCTATTGTCTCTAACCTTTGTCTATTCTATTGTCTCCCTCTAACCTTGGTCTGTTCTATTGTCTCTAACCTTGGTCTATTCTATTGTCTCCCTCTAACCTTGGTCTGTTCTATTGTCTCTAACCTTGGTCTATTCTATTGTCTCCCTCTAACCTTGGTCTGTTCTATTGTCTCTAACCTTGGTCTATTCTGTTGTCTCCCTCTAACCTTGGTCTGTTCTATTGTCTCCCTCTAACCTTGGTCTGTTCTATTGTCTCCCTCTAACCTTTTGTCTATTCTATTGTCTCCCTCTGACCTTGGTCTGTTCTATTGTCTCCCTCTAACCTTTGGTCTATTCTATTGTCTCCCTCTAACCTTGGTCTGTTCTATTGTCTCCCTCTAACCTTGGTCTGTTTTATTGTCTCCCTCTAACCTTGGTCAGTTCTATTTTCTCTAACCTTGGTCTATTCTATTGTCTCCCTCTAACCTTGGTCTGTTCAATTGTCTCCTTCCAACCTTGGTCTGTTCTATTGTCTCCCTCTAACCTCGGTCTGTTCTATTGTCTCCCTCTAACCTTGGTCTGTTCTATTGTCTCTCTCTAACCTTGGTTTGTTCTATTGTCTCTGTCTAAACTTGGTCTGTTCTATTGTCTCCCTCTAACCTTGGTCTATTCTATTGTCTCCCTCTAACCGTGTCTGTTCAATTGTCTGTTTATCCTTGATCTGTTCTTTTGTCTCTCTAACCTTGGTCTGTTATTCTGTCTCTCTCTAACCTTTGTCTGTTCTATTGTGTCCCTCTAACCTTGGGCTGTTCTATTGTCTCTCTCTAACCTTGTTATTTTATGTTGTCTCTAACCTTTGTCTGTTTTATTGTCTCTAACCTTGGTCTGTTCTTGTGTCTCTCTCTAATCTTGGTCTGTTCTATTGTCTCCCTCTAACCTCGGACTGTTCTATTGTCTCTAACCTTGGTCTGTTCTATTGTCTCCCTCTAACCTTGGTCTATTCTATTGTCTCCCTCTAACCTTGGTCTGTTCTATTGTCTCCCTCTAACCTTGGTCTGTGCTATTGTCTCCCTCTAACCTTGGTTTGTTCTATTGTCTCTCTCTAACCTTGGTCTGTTCTATTGTCTCCCTCTAACCTTGGTTTGTTCTATTGTCTCCCTCTAACCTTGGTCTGTTCTATTGTCTCCCTCTAACCTTGGTCTGTTCTATTGTCTCTAACCTTGGTCTGTTCTATTGCCTCCCTCTAACCTTTGGTCTATTCTATTGTCTCCCTCTAACCTTGGTCTGTTCTATTGTCTCCTTCCAACCTTGGTCTGTTCTATTGTCTCCCTCTAACCTCGGTCTGTTCTATTGTCTCCCTCTAACCTTGGTCTGTTCTATTGTCTCCCTCCTGGGCAGCCCCAACCTTGGTCTGTTCTATTGTCTCCCTCTAACCTTGGTCTATTCTATCGTCTCCCTCTAACCTTGGTTTGTTCTATTGTCTCTCTCTAACCTTGGTCTGTTCTATTGTCTCCCTCTAACCGTGTCTGTTCAATTGTCTGTTTATCCTTGATCTGTTCTTTTGTCTCTCTAACCTTGGTCTGTTATTCTGTCTCCCTCTATACTTTGTCTGTTCTATTGTGTCCCTCTAACCTTGGTCTGTTCTATTGTCTCTCTCTAACCTTGTTATTTTATGTCGTCTCTAACCTTTGTCTGTTTTATTGTCTCTAACCTTTTTCTGTTCTTGTGTCTCTCTCTAATCTTGGTCTGTTCTATTGTCTCCCTCTAACCTCGGACTGTTCTATTGTCTCTAACCTTGGTCTGTTCTATTGTCTCTAACATTGGTCTGTTCTATTGTCTCTAAACTTGGTCTGTTCTATTGTCTCTGTCTAACCTTTGTCTTTCCTATTATTTCTAATCTTGGTCTATCCTATTGTCTCTATCCTTGGTCTGTCCTATTGTCTCTAACCTTGGTTTGTTCTATTGTCTCCTTCTGACCTTGGTCTGTTCTATTGTCTCTAACCTTGGTCTGTTCTATTGTCTCTAAACTTCGTCTGTTCTATTGTCTCCCTCTAACCTTGGTCTGTTCTATTGTCTCCCTCTAACCTTGGTCTGTTCTATTGTCTCCCTCTAACCTTGGTCTGCTCTATTGTCTCTAACCTTGCTCTATTCTATTGTCTCCCTCTAACCTTGGTCTGTTCTATTGTCTCCCTCTAACCTTGGTCTGTTCTATTGTCTCCCTCTAACCCTGGTCTGTTCTATTGTCTCTAACCTTGGTCTATTCTATTGTCTCCCTCTAGCCTTGGTCTGTTCTATTGTCTCCCTCTAACCTTTGGTCTATTCTATTGTCTCCCTCTAACCTTGGTCTGTTCTATTGTCTCCCTCTAACCTTGGTCTGTTCTATTGTCTCCTTCTAACCTTGGTCTGTTCTATTGTCTCCCTCTAACCTTGGTCTGTTCTATTGTCTCCCTCTAACCTTGGTCTATTCTATTGTCTCCCTCTAACCTTGGTCTGTTCTATTGTCTCCCTCTAACCTTGGTCTGTTCTATTGTCTCCCTCTAACCTTGGTCTATTCTATTGTCTCCCTCTAACCTTGGTTTGTTCTATTGTCTCTCTCTAACCTTGGTCTGTTCTATTGTCTCCCTCTAACCGTGTCTTTTCAATTGTCTGTCTATCCTTGATCTGTTCTTTTGTCTCTCTAACCTTGGTCTGTTATACTGTCTCCCTCTAACCTTGGTCTGTTCTATTGTCTCTCTCTAACCTTGTTATTTTATGTTGTCTCTAACCTTTTTCTGTTTTATTGTCTCTAACCTTGGTCTGTTCTTGTGTCTCTCTAACCTTTGTCTGTTCAATTGTCTCTCTAACCTTTTTCTGTTTTATTGTCTCTAACCTTGGTCTGTTCTTGTGTCTCTCTAACCTTTGTCTGTTCAATTGTCTCTCTAACCTTCGTCTGTTCTATTGTCTCTCTCTAACCTTGTTATTTTATGTCGTCTCTAACCTTTGTCTGTTTTATTGTCTCTAACCTTGGTCTGTTCTATTGTCTCTAACCTTGGTCTGTTCTATTGTCTCTAAACTTGGTCTGTTCTATTGTCTCTGTCTAACCTTTGTCTTTCCTATTATTTCTAATCTTGGTCTGTCCTATTGTCTCTAACCTTGGTTTGTTCTATTGTCTCCTTCTGACCTTGGTCTGTTCTATTGTCTCTAACCTTGGTATGTTCTATTGTCTCCCTCTAACCTTGTTCTGTTCTATTTTCTCTCTCTAACCTTGGTCTGTTCTATTGTCTCTCTCTAACCTTGGTCTGTTCTATTGTCTCCCTTTCACCTTGGTCTGTTTTGTTGCTTCTAAATTTCATTTGTTATATTGTCTTTCTCTAACTTTCATCTGTTCTATTGTCTTCCTCTATCCTTGGTCTGTTCTAATGTCTCTAATCTTGGTCTGTTCTATAATCTCCCTCTTACCTGGGTCTGTTCTATTGTCTCCCTTTCACCTTGGTCTGTTTTGTTGCTTCTAAATTTCATTTGTTATATTGTCTTTCTCTAACTTTCATCTGTTCTATTGTCTTCCTCTATCCTTGGTCTGTTCTATTGTCTCTAATCTTGGTCTGTTCTATTGTCTTTAACCTTGGTCTGTTCTATTGTCTCCCTGTAACCTTGCTATTTTCTATTGTCTCTAACCATGGTCTGTTCTATTGTCTCTAACCTTAGTCTGTTCTGATGTCTCTCTCTAACCGTGGTCTGTCTATTGTCTCTCTCCAACCTTGGTCTGTTCTATTGTCTCTAATATCGGTCTGTTCTATAATCTCCCTCTTACCTGGGTCTGTTCTATTGTCTCCCTTTCACCTTGGTCTGTTCTATTGTCTCTAACTTTCGTCTGTTCTATTGTCTTCCTCTGTCCTTGGTCTGTTCTATTGTCTCTAATCTTAGTCTGTTCTATTGTCTCTAACCTTGGTCTGTTCTATTGTCTCCCTGTAACCGTGCTATTTTCTATTGTCTCTATCCTTGGTCTGTTCTATTGTCTCTAACCTTGGTCTGTTCTGGTGTCTCTCTCTAATCTTGGTCTGTTCTATTGTCTCCCTCTAACCTCGGCCTGTTCAATTGTCTCTGTCTATCCTTGGTCTGTTCTATTGTCTCAATATTTGGTTTGTTATATTGTCTCCCTCTAACCTTGGTCTGTTCTATTGTCTCTCTCTAACCTTGGTCTGTTCTATTGTCTCCCTCTAACCTTGGTCTGTTCTGTTGTCTCTCTCTAACCTTGGTCTGTCCTATTATCTCTAACCTTGATCTGTCCTATTGTTTCTAACCTTGGTCTGTTCTATTGTTTCTAACCTTGGTCTGTTCTATTTTCTCTCTAATTTTGGTCTGTTCTATTGTCTCCTTCTATCCTTGGTCTCTGCTCACTGCATGTGTCATTCCACACAAATTGATTGGGAGGTAGCTGTATGATGTGCAATAGTAAATAATATTGAAGGACACCAAAACCATGAAAAGCCAAGTGTTTAGATTGACCTCAGCATTGTCTTCTTATAGATATGAACTAGAGAGAAAGAGGAGCTTTAGAAACAGGGCTGTTAGATGTGTGACTCAATGTGAGGTGAGGGTGTGGAGATGGGAGGTAGTGTAGGCCTTCAGGTTGTCTGAGAGCACTGAAAGACTTCTGTTAAACTAACAAAAGAGAGAATTTCAATAAAAGCACATCCTCTCACTCACCCACTCTTGTTTCTCTCTCGTTTTCCCTCTCTCTCTCGTTCTCTCTCCTTGCATCTGGCCCTGCTTCTCCCCTTAATTTATACCACCACCATAGTAATTTCTAGAGACAAACAAAGGATCTTCCACAGTGAATATGTAGATCCATTCTTAACTACATCCAGTCCAGTGGTGTAGTCATGGTGTCTGTGGTGTAGTCGTGGTGTCTGTGGTGTAGTCGTGTTGTGTGTGGTCGTGTCTGTGGTGAAGTCGTGTTGTCTGTGGTGAAGTTGTGTTGTCTGTGGTGTAGCGTGTTGTCTGTGGTGTAGTCATGTTATCTGTGGTGTAGTCGTGGTGTCTGTGGTGTGGTGTTGTCTGTGGTGTAGTCATGTTATCTGTGGTGTAGTCGTGTTGTCTGTGGTGTAATCATGTTATCTGTGGTGTAGTCATGTTATCTGTGGTGTAGTTGTGGTGTCTGTGGTGTGGTGTAGTCGTGTTGTCTGTGGTGTAGTCGTGTTGTCATGTTGTCTGTGGTGTAGTCATGTTGTCTGTGGTGTAGTCGTGTTGTCTGTGGTGAAGTTGTGTTGTCTGTGGTGTAGCGTGTTGTCTGTGGTGTAGTCATGTTATCTGTGGTGTAGTCGTGGTGTCTGTGGTGTGGTGTTGTCTGTGGTGTAGTCATGTTATCTGTGGTGTAGTCGTGTTGTCTGTGGTGTAGTCATGTTATCTGTGGTGTAGTCATGTTATCTGTGGTGTAGTCGTGGTGTCTGTGGTGTGGTGTAGTCGTGTTGTCTGTGGTGTAGTCGTGTTGTCTGTGGTGTAGTCGTGTTGTCATGTTGTCTGTGGTGTAGTCATGTTGTCTGTGGTGTAGTCATGTTGTCTGTGGTGTAGTCATGTTGTCTGTGGTGTAGTCATGTTGTCTGTGGTGTAGTCATGTTATCTGTGGTGTAGTCGTGTTGTCTGTGGTGTAGTCATGTTATCTGTGGTGTAGTCGTGGTGTCTGTGGTGTAGTCATGTTATCTGTGGTGTAGTCGTGGTGTCTGTGGTGTGGTGTCTGTGTTATAGTCGTGTTGTGATGTTGTCTGTGGTGTAGTCGTGTTGTCTGTGGTGTAGTTGTGTTATCTGTGGTGTAGTCGTGGTGTCTGTGGTGTGGCGTCTGTGGTGTAGTCGCGTTGTCTGTGCTCTAGCTGTGTAGTCAGTTTGGTTGGACAACACAGTCTCTGCCATTCCAAGTAGGCAACAAAGCAAGACTTGACTAGCGTCCCACCCACGGTTCACACTATTCAACAGCCAGTGAAAAATCAGAGCGCCAAATTCAAAACCACAAAATGTCATAATTCAAAGTTGTCAAACATACAACTATTTTACACCATTTTAAAGATACACGTCTCCTTAATGTAACCACGTTGTCCGATTTCAAAAAGGCTTTACGGCGAAAGCATAAAGTTAGATTATGTTAGGACAGTTCCAACACAAGAAAAACCACACAGCTATTTTCCTAGCAAGGACAGGTGTCACAAATACCAGAAATTTAGCTAAAATTATGCACTAACCTTTGACGATCTTCATCAGATGACACTCCTAGGACATCATGTTACACAATACATGCATTTTTTGTTCGATCAAGTTGATCAGAAAATATTTAGCCTCCAATTCTGCCGGTGAATCAGCACAACAATTTACAAAAATACTCATCCTAAACGTTGATAAAATATTAAACTGTTATTCAAAGAATTATAGATGAACATCTCCTTTATGCAACCGCTGTGACAGATTTCAAAAAGCTTCACGGGGAAAGCACACTTTGCAATAATCTGAGTACTGTGCTCAGAAAAATACAGTAGGCAATACAGATACCCACCATTTTGGAGTCATCTAAAATCATAAATAGCATTAGAAATATTCACTTACCTTTTATGATCTTCATCAGAAGGTACTTCCAGGAATCCCAGGTCCACAATAAATGTTGTATTGTTCAATAAAGTCCATAATTTATGTCCAAATAACTCCTTGTTGTTTCCGCGTTCAGTAAGCTACTCCAAGTGTAGGAAGCGCGCCGAAAATTTCATGACGAAAAGTCCCAAAAAGTTATATTTACGTTCGTTCAAACATATCAAACGTTGTATAGCATCAATCTTTAGGGCCTTTTTAACTTAGAACTTCAATAATATTCCAACCGGACGATTCCAGAATCTTGAAAAACATTTTGGAACACAGCTAACTCTCACGTGAACGCGCGCCAATGAACTAATTTTCTTTCCTGAGTCAACAACTTCCAACTTCCTCTGTTCGCTCTCTGTTCATCATAGACGCCTCAAACAACTTTCTAAAGACTGTTGACATCTAGTGGAAGCCTTAGGAAGTGCAAAATGAACCCTAAGTCACTGTGTGTTTGATAGGCAATGACTTGAAAGGACTACAAGCACCAGACTTCCCACTTCCGGGTTCGATTTTTCTCAGGTTTTTGCCTGCCATATGAGTTCTGTTATACTCACAGACACCATTCAAACAGTTTTAGAAACTTCAGAGTGTTTTCTATCCAAATCTAATGCATATGCATATTATAGTTCCTGGACCAGAGTAGTAGGCCGTTTAACCTCTCTGGGCTAGGCGGGACGAAATCGTCCCACCTACGCAACAGCCAGTGTAATCCCGTGGCGCGATTTTCAAATACCTTAGAAATGCTATTACTTCAATTTCTCAAACATATGACTATTTTACACCATTTTAAAGACAAGACTCTCGTTAATCTAACCACACTGTCCGATTTCAAAAAGGCTTTACAACGAAAGCAAAACATTAGATTATGTCAGCAGAGTACCCAGCCAGAAATAATCAGACACCCATTTTTCAAGATAGCATATAATGTCACAAAAACACAGAAGACAGCTAAATGCAGCACTAACCTTTGATGATCTTCATCAGATGACACACCTAGGACATTATGTTATACAATACATGCATGTTTTGTTCAATCAAGTTCATATTTATATCAAAAACCAGCTTTTTACATTAGCATGTGACGTTCAGAACTAGCATACCCCCCGCAAACCTCCGGTGAATTTACTAAATTACTCGCGATAAACGTTCACAAAAACCATAACAATTATTTTAAGAATTATAGATACAGAACTCCTTTGTGCAATTGAGGTGTCCGATTTTAAAATAGCTTTTCGGTGAAAGCACATTTTGCAATATTCTGAGTAGATAGCCCAGCCATCACGGCTAGCTATTTAGACACCCACCAAGTTTAGCCCTGACCAAACTCCGATTTACTATTACAAAAGTTTGATTACCTTTGGTGTTCTTCGTCAGAATGCACTCCCAGGACTGCTACTTCAATAACAAATGTTGGTTTGGTCCAAAATAATCCATCGTTATATCCAAATAGCGGCGTTTTGTTCGTGCATTCAAGACACTATCCGAAGTGTAAATAAGGGTCACGAGCATGGCGCAATTCGTGACAAAAAAATTCTAAATATTCCATTACCGTACTTCGAAGCATGTCAACCGCTGTTTAAAATCAATTTTTATGCCATTTTTCTCGTAAAAAAGCGATAATATTCCGACCGGGAATCTGCGTTTAGGTAAACAGAGGAAAGAAAACAAAGCATTCGGTCGACGCGGGCACGCGCCTGAGTCTCACAGTACTGTAACCAGCCACTACCCATACGCGCTACTTTTTTTCAGCCAGAGCCTGCAAAGCCACGATTCAGCTTTTTGCCGCCTTCTGAGAGCCCATGGGAGCCATAGGAAGTGTCACGTAACAGCAGAGATCCTCTGTAATGGATAGAGATAATCAAGAAGGGGAAGAAATTGTCAGACAGGCCACTTCCTGCATGGAATCTTCTCAGGTTTTGGCCTGCCATATGAGTTCTGTTATACTCACAGACATCATTCAAACAGTTTTAGAAACTTTAGGGTGTTTTCTATGCAAAGCCAATAATTATATGCGTATTCTAGTTACTGGACAGGAGTAGTAACCAGATTAAATCGGGTAAGTTTTTTATCCAGCCGTGTCAATACTGCCCCCTAGCCCTAACAGGTTAATTTGGGTACGTTTTTCATCCGGCCGTGAAAATACTGCCCCCTACCCTAGAGAAGTTAACTCTGCCTCTGAAGGATGGAGCTGTCTCATGTCACAGACAAGCTGTGTCTCACTTTACCTGTCTCTCTCTCTCTCCTCTCGCTCTCTCACTCTGTGTGCACGCATGTTGAGGCATCAATGAACCTGTGATGACAAGAATATGCCAGACGTGTGTCCACCCATAACGTGCCCCCTCTTCCCCTAAATTAAGACATACCACCTTTGAGCCACCTCACAGCCCCACACCGGAACCTGCCTACACTCCTGTGGGGAGATTGAGGGATGGAGGGGAGGAAAACAATGGATTTCTATAATTGCCTCCCTATTTAATGAGCTAATTAGCACAGAGTGTTGCAACCTGAGGCGTTATTGAAATGACTCAGTCACAGTTCAGTAAAGCTTCTAATAGAGGGGGAAGGAGGGAGGGAGGATGGGGGGACGGCGGTGGGACAGATGAGTCCAGGCTGGAATAATTGTGTGTAACAAGCTCCCCACTGTACCCTCATCAGACCGGAGCTGTAGGTAGTGACAGACAGGCAGACAGAGAGATAGGCAGACAAGCAGGTAGGTAGACAGACAGGCATACATACAGACACATGCAGACAGACGGACAGGCAGACAGACAGGCTGAATGCGTGGAAGTGTAAAGCTGAAACTGCTCTGATTTCAGGGCCTCTGGGCAGCCAGGCCTGGACTCTGATAGAGAGGTAGAACTAGAGTTTACAGTCATTCTGGGTTCTACCAAAAGTAATTATGGCCTTTGAACAACATTATACTATTATACACAACATAAACACTGTTCAGTATTGGTCGTCTCTGGGCAGTAACATGGTGTCTAGATCTTGGGCAAACTATAATATGTGTGTGCGTGTGCAGGTGTTTTGGCATGTTGTCTCTGGGTGACAGTCTTCCCCCCCACTCAGCAGTAGCTGCATATGGAATATCCTGTGAATTCACGACCTCTCTTGTTAGGAAACATTAAAATGACAACTAATCGCCGGCTGCCTTCTAGAAATGAATGTGGTTTTTTTGTAATCCTCCGGTGTATCATGTTGTAGGAACATGGAGTGGAGAAAATGTTCCCAAGTTTATTCTCCACACGATAAAACCAGTGTAAAACAATACTAAAACAGGGAGGGGAGACAGTGAGCTGACTGTGCGTGGCTCCAAGTTGTTTAGTTTACTAAGGCGTTTTTCACTGCAGTCAAAGCCAATGTTACTGAGGCTTGTGAAAGTTCTCAGCTGTTTGATAGTAAAGCTGGAGAGGAGATTGGTTTTCATCGTGTTTGGATTTAGTGAGAAGTTTGCATGACATTTTCTTTCACGTTTCCATTCCGGTCATACCGACAGCTGTGACGGAAACAGGACGTTTCTATAACATTTTATGAATGCAAGACAGAATGTGTTAATTCAACTTGGTGGGATATTTTTGTGTCGAAGAAATTCATTATTGTGAGGAATGGCGGTGGAAACGCCTTTATGCGCACATATTAATATAATAACTATCATATCAAAGTAAACTTGGAGTCACGCGATGATACACTATATATACAAAAGTATGTGGACACCCCTTCAAATTAGTGGATTTGGCTATTTCAGCCACACCTGTTGTTGACAGGTGTATAAAATTGAGCACACAGCCATGCAATCTCCATAGACAAACATTGGCAGCAGAATGGCCTTACTGAAGAGCTCAGTGACTTTTAAAGTGGCACCGTCATAGGATGCCACATTTCCAGCTAGGCAGTTCGTCAAATTTCTGCCCTGCTAGAGCTTCCCAGGTCAACTGTAAGTGATGTTATTTTGAAGTGGAAACATCTAGGAGCAACAACGGTTCAGCTGTGAAGTGATAGGCCACACAAGCTCACAGAACTGGACTGCCGAGTGCTGAAACGCATAGTGCATAAAAATCATCTGTTCTCGGTTGCAACACTCATTACCGAGTTCCAAACTGCCTATGGAAGCAATGTCAGCGCATGAGCCGTTCGTCAGGGAGCTTCATGAAATGGGTTTCCATGGCGGAGCAGCCGAACACAAGCCTAAGATCACCACGCACAATGCCAAGCATTTTGGAAGAAGATGTTCGACGAATAGGTGTCCACATGCTTTTAGCCGTGTAGTGTATGTTGTGTGGTCATCCATCAATGACTCGGGAAGCCATGAAGTTTATTAATTTGCAGATGAAATAAGTTATGATGAATTTCACAGGGTGGTGAAAGTGCAAGGTGATGAGGTTGATACTCCTTTCCAATAAATATCAATGGTTTTATTCTCGTGATTTGATGATCGATGCTTGACTGCCATTTGACAAATAAAAATATGCTTGCTCTTATCCATAATAATGTCATCATGTAGACTAGCCTACCCACACTGTATCTGCCAGCTGTTGGCTGGAGCACACGTGACAATTTGCTATTTAACGCAACCGTTTTTGTGACAAAACTATCGATAGAGTTGAAAATGCGATTGAAACACAAGGAACTGTAGATTTTTATTCGGTACATGAAAATGTAAGTGAAAAAGTACATGTTGTGCGCACTACCTCATCACGGACTGACTTTATTTTATCTGCAACAAGTCCATTTTACCACCATCAGTGGTAAAGAAATATATATTTTCTTTATGTAGATTTCTTTACCTCTTTATCTCTAATGTCATCGTTATTTTGTCAAACATCTGGTTCGAAAGATGGTATCAGACTAGACTAGTTTATTGGATCATTACAAAGGCATAGTTCACTTCAAAAGGAAAGTAGGATGTTTCATGTTTTCATGCCTGCAAAAGTGGATCTTGACTTCAGACCACTTTTGTGCTGAAAAATGCCTCTAACTTATATTTTTGAGCTATTTTTAGAGTTGGTAGTTTAGTAAATTCATGGACTGTGAGGGGAGTTGGTCAATGGGGTATTTTTTTTAAAAGCTCCCCTTAATTTGTCCCAGGAAGGAGAGGTAAATTAGATCTGACCCACCTGTTAAAGTGAACCCATGGCGTTGATATTTCCACTCACTTATAATCCCTCCTCTCAAAAGCAAAGAAAATACAAGAAATACTTTTTATTTGTTCCCTTAAATTATGTAAATAAAGCAGCAGCTGTTTCAATTGGAGTGTTACATTTCTTATTCCATAGCTTTCTCATCAGCATGGGTTGTCTGCCCCCACTACTGCTCTCCCCCTTTCTCCCCTCTCCCCCCACCTCCTCCCTCCTCCTCCCTCCACCTCCCCCTTTCTCCCCTCCTCCTCAGCCTCTGCCCTCCAACCTCCCCTAAAAGCGTTGGCATGCTTCCCAGCCGAAACAGTTCGGAAGAGTTTGTGCATACATGTATATTCAGATGACATTTAGTGACGTTTTTGTTCGTGTTCGACTGTTCGGCACACAGTTTTTCTGGAGGCAAGCCGCAATTCGGAGCCGAAGACTATGCCCCTTCGTAGGTGATTGGTCAACAGTAGGGATTCTCCAAAGTCTTTTTTGTCATTCAATGAGAGATGACTCGTTTTCATGCACATTTTTTCATAGAGAAATATTGCAACAATACATCTTACATCTTAGTTAGATGTAAAATTGCACGACTAAGATCAGCAAAAACTCAAAAATTAAGTACAGAAGTGTGTTTTGGCTACAGTGTCTCAAAATTGACAAAGAGTACTATTGACGCTTTTTTCCCTTGTTTTTCAAGTGAAGATCTTAAACGGAGTACACTCGTTTAAAACACTCGTTCGGTTCGGCTAGGCGCCAGCTGAACTGAAGCATGCTGACACCTTAAGTGGGTCTTTCATTTAAAAGTAAGCACATTAATATTTCAAACACTGGCAAGATAAAGTGCCTCTTCCCAACAAATGAATAAATGGCTAAATAAATGAGCCAGAGAGCTGTAATACACACACACACACACACACACACACACACACACCCACACACACACACACACACACACACACACACACACACACACACACACACACACACACACACACACACACACACACACACACACACACACACACACACACACAGACTGATCAATAAACAGTGCTATTGAGATATCTGCTGAGGTCTGGCTCTGTACATCCTGTGACTGTTTATTTATTATTTCCTTCCAAAAGGTGGTAAATCACTGCTTACCCCCAGGCTGTTAGGCTGCTCTGTGCAGGTAATTAGCTTAGCGTGCGTGTGTGTGTGTGTTTGTGTGGTGTAGTTGCTGCTGTGTTGTTAAGGATTCCTGAACTGTAAACATGATTGGGTGTTTGTATGCAGGTGGGCTACTGTAGTGGCTGATTCTGACTAATTACTGCTCTGGAGGAGAGGAGAGGATGGAAATGAAAGAGGGTTTGAGAAGAGGGATAACCTTCCTGCAGGGCTCTCTTAGGGGCTGACGGGCGTTGTCGCCCACCTCTATCCTCCTCTCTCCCTCTCTCTCCTTCACCTGTTATTGCCCTAAGACAAGAACCACAGCTGTTTTCCCCAACTGCACCTCTAAAACACACAGGATTCAACAGAACATTCAGATTCCTTTTGTTGTCCTAATGAGTACGTACACTCTAGACTATATATACACAAACCATATACACTCACTCACACACACTACATTGACACGCCCACACAAAACCCACACACATTCACATACACTACATATGCCCCCCCCCCCCCCCCCCACACACACACACACACACACAGACCGACACAACACAAACGCACATACATACACAATACACACACTCACACACACTTTTACATTCATAATTTGCTGCTGCTACATGCCCTTTATTATCTATCCTGATGCCTAGTCACTTTACCCTGTCTTCATGTACATATCTACCTCAAATACCTTATTATTATCTATCCTGATGCCTAGTCACTTTACCCTGTCTTCATGTACATATCTACCTCAAATACCTTATTATAATCTATCCTGATGCCTAGTCACTTTACCCTGTCTTCATGTACATATCTACCTCAAATACCTTATTATTATCTATCCTGATGCCTAGTCACTTTACCCTGTCTTCATGTACATATCTACCTCAAATACCTTATTATTATCTATCCTGATGCCTAGTCACTTTACCCTGCCTTCATGTACATATATAACTTAAATACCTTATTATTATCTATCCTGATGCCTAGTCACTTTACCCTGCCTTCATATACATATATACCTCAAATACCTTATTATTATCTATCCTGATGCCAAGTCAATTTACCCTGCCTTCATGTACATATCTACCTCAAATACCTTATTATTATCTATCCTGATGCCTAGTCACTTTACCCTGCCTTCATGTACATATCTACCTCAAATACCTTATTATTATCTATCCTGATGCCTAGTCACTTTACCCTGCCTTCATGTACATACTGTATCTACCTCAACTACCTCGTACCTCTGCACATTGATCTGGTACTCCCTGTATATAGCTCCGCATTGATCTGGTACTGGTACTCCCTGTATATAGTTCCACATTGATCTGGTACTGGTACTCCCTGTATATAGCTCCACATTGATCTGGTACTGGTACTCCCTGTATATAGCTCCACATTGATCTGGTACTGGTACTTCCTGTATATAGCTTCACATTGATCTGGTACTGCTACTTCCTGTTTATAGCTCCATTATTGTGTATTTTATTCCTCTTTTGTTACCACTTTATTTTGCATTGTTGGGGAAGTCTCGTAATCAAGCAATTCACGGTAAAGTCAACACCAGTTGTATTCGGCGCATGTGACAAATAAAATTTGATTTGATTTGAGTCATTTTCAAATTTGTCAGCATCTAGCATTCAGAAAATTCCAACTTCCCCAATGTGATTACTATACACACACCTGTCATAACATCAAACATACAGTACCAGTCAAAAGTTTGGACACACCTACTCATTCAAGGGTTTTTCTTTATTTAGACTATTTTCTACTATGTTCTACCTTCAGGCTGTGTAAGGGATATTTGACCAAGAAGGAGAGTGATGGAGTGCTGCATCAAATGACCTGGCCTCCACATTCACCAGACCTCAACCCAAATGATATGGTTTGGGATGAGTTGGACCACAGAGTGAAGGAAAAACAGCCAACAAGTGCTCAGCATATGTGGGAACTCCTTCAAGAGTGTTGGAAAAGCATTCCAGGTGAAGTTGGTTGAGAGAATGCCAAGAGTGTGCAAAGCTGTCATCAAGGGAAAGGGTGGCTACTTTGAAAAATCTCAAATCTCAAATATATTTTGATTATTTTAACAATTTTTGGGTTACTACGTGATTCCCTATGTTTTATTTCATAGTTTTGATGTCTTCACTATTATTCTACAATGTAGAAAATAGTAAAAATAAAGAAAAATCCTTGAATTAGTAGGTGTGTCCAAACTTTTGACTGGTACTATATGTGAGGTGTTAGTTATTCATGTTTCAAGTTTCAACCAGCGCACCAACTGCAGCTCTCACCTCAGAGACTAAAAATATTTCTACGTGTACTTCATTGAGGAGGAGGAGGCAACCGTTAGAAAAAAATGACAGTCATGAAGACATTTCAAACGGTCAGGCCTATTTGTATTCCCTCTCATTTCCCAGCTTTTATTGGGTTTTTTAAAGCCAGGACATGACCTGGGGCCTAGCCGGGGAGAAGAAATGACATTTCACTTAGCTTATTTATTTAATCTGCTTTTGATAGCCAAAAAGTTTGTAATTGTATTCCTTCTCTCACCACCTTTTGTTATCTGTGGTATTTTTTGGATGTCTAAAAAGGCTCATAAATACCTTTTCAATACTTATGGAGTGATATTTATGACTAGCAGGTATTGGATAATGTAGTGGTATTTGATTATTAGAAGGTATATTGGACAATGTGGTGGTATTTGATTATTAGAAGCTACTGTATCTTTGGTAGTGTCACGTCCTGACCAGTAGAGGGTGTAGTTGGGTCAGGACGTGGCAGAAGGGAGTGTGTGTTTTTTATTGTTTCATTGATTTTGGCCGTGTGACTTCCAATCAAGCACAGCTGTAGAGGGTTGTGGTTGATTGGGAGTCACACATAAGTTGCCTACGTTTCCTTTGTGTTTCGTGGGTAATTGTGCTTGTCAATGTGGTTGCACCTGACAGGACTGTGTTGGCTGTCAGTTGTTGTTGTTTTTGTAAATGCATAGTGTTCGTGACATTAAATATGACGAACCCTAACTCCGCCGCATTTTGGTCCACTTCTTCCATAGACAGCCGTTACAGAATTACCCACCAAACAAGGACCAAGCAGAGGAAGAGGAAGGAGCAGCGACAGGAGAGAAAAAGGGAGGAATGGACATGGGAGGACGTCCTGGATGGCAAGGGAGCCTACACCTGGGAAGAGATCCTAGCCGGAAGGGATCGCCTCCCATGGGAACAGGTGGAGGCACTCAGGAGAGTGGAGGCAGCTGGACAGAGCAAACATCGGGAATGTTACGCTGGAACATGGTTGGCTAGGAAACCCGAGAGGCAGCCCCAAGATTTTTTGGGGGGCGGGCACACAGGTAGCTTGGCCAGGCCAGGGAAGAGCCGTAAGCCAGCTACCCGTGACTACAGGGAGGTGCATAGGAGGTGGAGGGCGTCATGTTACGCTGAGGTATGCACCATCTCGCCTATACGGACGCACAGCCCAGTTCGCCCAGTACCAGCGCCCCGCAGGTGCCAGGGCAAGGTGAGCATCGAGCCGGAAGGGGGGATGCCAACCCTGCAATCAAGACCGCCAGCGCGCCCTTTCGGTCCGGTGTTTCCCGCCAGACGCACTAGCATGGAGGTGCGTGTCTCCAGGCTGGCACGTCCTATACCAGCCCCACGCATCAGGAGTCTAGTGTGTCAACCCAGCCTCGCCAGTCAACAGTCACCAGAGCTGCCCGCCAGTCAACAGTCGTCAGAGCTGCCCGCCAGTCAACAGTCGTCAGAGCTGCCCGCCAGTCAACAGTCATCAGAGCTGCCCGCCAGTCAACAGTCGTCAGAGCTGCCCGCCAGTCAACAGTCGTCAGAGCTGCCCGCCAGTCAACAGTCGTCAGAGCTGCCCGCCAGTCAACAGTCGTCAGAGCTGCCCGCCAGTCAACAGTCGTCAGAGCTGCCCGCCAGTCAACAGTCGTCAGAGCTGCCCGCCAGTCAACAGTCGTCAGAGCTGCCCGCCATTCAACAGTCGTCAGAGCTGCCCGCCAGTCAACAGTCGTCAGAGCTGCCCGCCAGTCAACAGTCGTCAGACTGCCCTGAACTGCCGGAGTGGCCAGACTGCCCTGAACTGCCGGGGTGGCCAGACTGCCCTGAACTGCCGGAGTGGCCAGACTGCCCTGAACTGCCGGAGTGGCCAGACTGCCCTGAACTGCCCGAGTGGCCAGACTGCCCTGAACTGCCGGAGTGGCCAGACTGCCCTGAACTGCCCGAGTGGCCAGACTGCCCTGAACTGCCGGAGTGGCCAGACTGCCCTGAACTGCCGGAGTGGCCAGACTGCCCTGAACTGCCGGAGTGGCCAGACTGCCCTGAACTGCCGGAGTGGCCAGACTGCCCGGAGCTGCCAGAGTGGCCAGACTGCCCGGAGCTGCCAGAGGTGCCCGCCTGCCAGGATCTGCCAGGGTGCCCTGCCTGTCCTCCGGCCCAGCCCGAGGGGCCCTCCTGCTCTCCGGCCCAGCCCGAGGGGCCCTCCTGCTCTCCGGGTCCAGCCCGAGGGGCCCTCCTGCCCTCCGGCCCAGCCCGAGGGGCCCTCCTGCCCTCCGGTCCAGCCCGAGGGGCCCTCCTGCCCTCCGGCCCAGCCCGAGGGGCCCTCCTGCTCTCCGGCCCAGCCCGAGGGGCCCTCCTGCCCTCCGGTCCAGCCCGAGGGGCCCTCTTGCCCTCCGGCCCAGCCCGAGGGGCCCTCCTGCCCTCCGGTCCAGCCCGAGGGGCCCTCCAGTCCTCCGGCCCGGCCCGAGTGGTCTGTCTGCCAGGGTCAGCCCGAGTGGCCCGTCTGCCCGGCGCAGCTATCGGCGCCACCAAAGTGGGCGACGCCGAAGGTGGAGCGAGGTCCACGTCCTGCACCTGAGCCACCTCCAGGATAGGTGGGTTGGGGAGGGAGGGTGTAGCACAGTGCCGTCGGTGACGGCAGCCACCCTCCCTTCCCTCCCTTATTGTTTAGGGGTTCTTTTTTGTTGGGGTATTGGGGATTTTCTTGTGTGTTCTTTTTTTAGGTGCATCCCGGGGTCTGCACCTTGAGGGGGGGTACTGTCACGTCCTGACCAGTAGAGGGTGTAGTTGGGTCAGGACGTGGCAGAAGGGAGTGTGTGTTTTTTATTGTTTCATTGATTTTGGCCGTGTGACTTCCAATCAAGCACAGCTGTAGAGGGTTGTGGTTGATTGGGAGTCACACATAAGTTGCCTACGTTTCCTTTGTGTTTCGTGGGTAATTGTGCTTGTCAATGTGGTTGCACCTGACAGGACTGTGTTGGCTGTCAGTTTTTGTTGTTTTTGTAAATGCATAGTGTTCGTGACATTAAATATGACGAACCCTAACTCCGCCGCATTTTGGTCCACTTCTTCCATAGACAGCCGTTACAGGTAGTTGTGGTATTTGATTAGAATCAGGTATATTGGATAATGTGCATGAAACATACACACAATAATATGGTTATTGTGGATAGTCAGATTAATATAATAGTTTGTTTAAAACGTTTATATGCTTTGTAAGAAGAAAGATTTCTCAGATAATCCAGTTTATATGGACACATCTGAAATCAGGCTACGGATGGTACTTTTGATAAAAGCAGAAAAGAAACAATTTCTCGCAGTGACCATGTTATTTTTGTGAAACTATTTTGATTTTAGACATATAAAGTTTGTGTGTGAACTCTTTCTGAGATGCATACTTTAAAAGTTATTCCGAACTCACTTCACTTGCACGTGAGAGGGAACGTCGATTTAAACTGTTTACATGTCTTAATAATCTGAAAGATTTCTCAGAAAACCAGTTGTTTTAATTGGCATATGTGTACTTTGATTATGACCATACGCCGATTAAGATAAGCAGAGTAAGGTGTTTGCTTACATGACTATTTACATACTCGGCCTCCTGCCATAATCAGTTTAATATCGAATTTTTTGTGTGCATGTAACCGTATCAAGTGTTATTTGATTATTATAAGGTGTATTCAATAATATGGTGGTTTTTATTATGAGGAGGGTAGTGTAGTGGTGAACACTGTATTGAAGCTAGTTGCTAATGGACGGGTATTGGCCTGCAGAGTGATATTGACAGACTGATTATGTTCAGGTTTAGCTTTATATACTAATGGGAAGAACAGCCTTTGGAGAGATTTGATTCAAGCCAGACAGTGACAACATTTGTAACATGTTTTTCCCTCCCTTTTTAAGCATGTAATGCTTTTTTAAACACTACGATGTTAAACACGAAGACGACTTTGGTTTTTGATGGTCTCTCTTTTCCTCGCCTCCCCTCCTAATCCCAACCCTGTTTCCTTTTTATGGCATTCCCTGTGGAAATAATATCTGTTCATTTTATGGGTGAGGATCAGGCTTTTTAAGTATGTTATAAATTGGACTGCTTTAATGCCATCTCAATATTTTGTTTAGATGCTCAATTAGATTTGTAATTGCTCCTGGGTTGTGATTACATTTATATTGGTTTTGCTGATTAATGCACAGTGTTTCTACTCCGCGGTCAGCAACCCCATGAAAATAAAATGAAACCCTTCATAGGCTGAGACCTAGCTGGGCAGGGAGTACATCACCAAAGGGCAAAGAGACTCTGTAAAACTCCAGATTCAACCTTTTGGAAGGTGGATTTACAACCTTATCTTCACTGCTCTCTTCTGGAAACTGTTTAAGGCTGAACTCAGCACAGAGATCCTATTAAATTACTTCTAATATGGAATTCAATGGAATACATGTACTGCGCTTACCCTATGTGATGTCATCATTTAGAATCAGTTTGAATGTTCAGCGACGGTCAGAATATTTAACAACTTTTAGAACGTAATGTGTGTGGGTGGGGGGAACAGTAAAAATGTGTCAACAGGAGAAGAGTAAAAAGGAGAAGATGATGAAGAGCTTGGTAAAGAGGAAAACCCTTAGTCTAGTCATTCAGAAACAGTTATGAGAGCGTTTCTATGGTGCTTATACTGATAACAGACTGATAACAGTATACTCCCGAGCACACTACTCTCCAATGTCCAGTCTCTTGACAACAAGGTAGACGAAATCTAAGCAAGGGTTGCCTTCCAGAGAGACATCAGAGACTGTAACGTTCTTTGTTTCACGGAAACATGACTCACTCAAGACACGCTATCGGAGTCGGTACAGCCACCTGGTTTCTTCACGCATCGCGCCGACAGAAACAAGCTTCTCTCTGGTAAGAAGAAGGGCGGGGGTGTATGCCTTATGATTAATGAGACGTGGTGTGATCATAACGACATACAGGAACTCAAGTCCTTTTGTTCACCTGATTTAGAATTCCTCACAATCAAATGCCGACCGCATTATCTACCAAGAGAATTCTCTTCGATCATAATCACAGTCGTGTATATTCCCCCCCAAGCAGACACATCAACGGCCCTGAAAGAACTTCATTCGACACTATGTAAACTGGAAACCACATATCCTGAGGCTGCATGTATTGTAGCTGGGGATTTTAACAAGGCTAATCTGAAAACAAGGCTCCCTAAATTCTACCAGCATATTGATTGCGCGACCCGGGCTGGCAAACCCCTGGATCGTTGTTATTCTAACTTCCGCAACGCATATAAGGCCCTCCCCCGCCCTCCTTTCGGAAAAGCTGACCAGGACTCCATTTTTGTTGCTCCCAGCCTATAGACAGAAACTAAAACAGGAAGCACCCGCGCTCAGGTCTGTTCAACGCTGGTCCGACCAATCGCATTCCACGCTTCAGGATTGCTTCGATCACGTGGACTGGGATATGTTCATCATAGCGTCGAACAACAACATTGATGAATATGCTGATTCGGTGAGCGAGTTTATTAGCAAGTACATCGGTGATGGTGTACCCACAACATCTATTAAAACATTCCCCAACCAGAAACCGTGGATTGATGGCAGAATTCGTGCAAAACTGAAAGTGCGAACCACTGCTTTTAATCAGGGCAAGGTGACCGGAAACATGACCGAATACAAACACTGTAGCTATTCCCTCCGGAAGGCAATCAAACAAGCTAAGCGTCAGAATAGAGACAAAGTAGAGTCGCAATTCAACAGCTCAGATACGAGAGGTATGTGGCAGGGTCTACAGTCAATCACAGACTATAAAAGGAAAACCAGCCCATTGCAGACCAGGATGTCTTGCTCCCAGACAGACTAAACAACTTCTTTGCTCGCTTTGAGGACAATACAGTGCCACTGACATGGCCTGCTACCAAAACCTGCGGGCTCTCCTTCACTGCAGCCGACGTGAGTAAAACATTTAAATGTGTTAACCCTCGCAAGGCTGCAGGCCCAGCCGGCATCCCCAGCCGCGTACTCAGAGCATGCGCAGACCAGCTGGCTGGTGTGTTTACGGACATATTCAATCAATCCTTATCCCAGTCTGCTGTTCCCACATGCTTCAAGAGGGCCACCATTGTTCCTGTTCCCAAGAAAGCTAAGGTAACTGAGCTAAATGACTACCGCCCCGTAGCACTCACTTCGGTCATTATGAAGTGCTTTGAGAGACTAGTCAAGGACCATATCAACACCACCCTACCTGACACCCTAGACCCACTCCAATTTGCTTACCACCCAATAGGTTCATAGACGACGCAATCGCAATCACACTGCACACTGCCCTAACCCATCTGGACAAGAGGAATACCTATGTAAGAATGCTGTTCATCGACTAACACCATAGTACCCAGAGACCCTGGGTCTCGACCGCGCCCTGTGCAACTGGGTCCTGGACTTCCTGATGGTCCGCCCCAGGTGGTGAGGGTAGGTAAGAACATCTCCACCCGACTGATCCTCAACACTGGGGCCCCACTAGGGTGCGTTCTCAGCCCTCTCCTGTACTCCCTGTTCACCCACGACTGCGTGGCCATGCACGCCTCCAACTAAATCATCAAGTTTGCAGACGACACTACAGTGGTAGGCTTGATCGCAAACAATGACGAGACAGCCTACAGGGAGGAGGTGAGGGCCCTCGGAGTGTGGTGTCAGGAAAATAACCTCACACTCAATGTCAACAAAACAAAGGAGATGATCGTGGAGTTCAGGAAACAGCAGAGGGAGCATCCTATCCACATCGACGGGACAGTAGTGGAGAGGGTAGAAAGTTTTAAGTTCCTCGGCGTACACATCACAGACAAACTGAAATGGTCCACCCACACAGACAGCGTGGTGAAGAAGGCGCAGCAGCGCCTCTTCAACCTCAGGAGGCTGAAGAAATTTGGCTTGTCACCAAAAACACTCACAAACTTTTACAGATGCACAATCGAGAGCATCCTGTCGGGCTGTATCACCGCCTGGTACGGCAACTGCTCCGCCCACAACCGTAAGGCTCTCCAGAGGGTAGTGAGGTCTGCACAACACATCACCGGGTGCAAACTACCTGCCCTCCAGGACACCTACACCACCCGATGTCACAAGAAGGCCAAAAAGATCATCAAGGACAACAACCACCCGAGCCACTGCCTGTTCACCCCGCTATCATCCAGAAGGCGAGGTCAGTACAGGTGCATCGAAGCGGGGACCGAGAGACTGAAAAACAGCTTCTATCTCAAGGCCATCAGACTGTTAAACAGCCATCACTAACATTGAGTGACTGCTGCCAACATACTGACTCAAATCTCTAGCCACTTTAATAATGGAAAAATTTATGTAATAAATGTATTACTTGCCACTTTAAACAATGCCACTTTATATCATGTTTACATATCCTACATTACTCATCTCATATGTATGCACTGTACTCTATACCATCTACTGCATCTTGCCATTGCTGTTCGGCCATCACTCATTCATATATTTGTATGTACATATTCTTATTCATTCCTTTACACTTGTGTGTATAAGGTAGTTGTTGTGAAACTGTTAGGTTAGATTACTTGTTAGATATTACTGCATGGTCGGAACTAGAAGCACAAGCATTTCGCTACACTCGCATTAACATCTGCTAACCATGTGTATGTGACAAATAAAATTTGATTTGATTTATTATTGCTCTCCCTTTCCCTGATTTTCTTTCTCCCTTTCTCTCTATTCCTCTCTCTCTCCCACCTTCCCAATTTGTCTTACCCTTTCTGACCGTTCTCTCTCTACCCATTCTTGCTCTATTTTTTGTCATCAGTGTGTTCAGTGGACTTTGTTTTTCCTGCAAGGCCTGTCCTCTCTGGGGGCAGGCAGAGTCAGTTGATGGTTGAGGGATTACAGTATGAGAGGCCTCAGCAGAGACACAGAAGACATGTCTAGACTGTAGTATCCAGGTTTCATTTGGCTGTGCATTACTCCAGCTGTTAGAATAACAGCAGTGTCTGGAACCTTCTCTCTCTTTTATATATAAACTCAGCAAAAAAAGAAATGTCCTCTCATTGTCAACTGCATTTATTTTCAGAAAACTTAACATGGGTAAATATTTGTATGAACATGTATAAACAAAACAAGATTCAACAACTGAGACATAAACTGAACAAGTTCCACAGACATGTGACTAACAGAAATTGAATAATGTGTCCCTGAACAAAGGGGGGGGGGGGGGGTCAAAATCAAAAGTAACAGTCAGTATCTGGTGTGGCCACCAGCTGCATTAAGTACTGCAGTGCATCTCCTCCTCATGGACTGCACCAGATTTGCCAGTTCTTGCTGTGAAATGTTACCCCACTCTTCCACCAAGGCACCTGCAAGTTCCCAGACATTTCTGGGGGGAATGGCCCTAGCCCTCACCCTCTGATCCAACAGGTCCCAGACGTGCTCAATGGGATTGAGATCCGGCCTTTTTGCTGGCCATGGCAGAACACTGACATTCCTGTCTTGCAGGAAATCATGCACAGAACGAGCAGTATGGCTGGTGGCATTGTCATGCTGGAGGGTCATGTCAGGATGAGCCTGCAGGAAGGATACCACATGAGGGAGGAGGATGTCTTCCCTGTAACGCACAGCGTTGAGATTGCCTGCAATGACAACAAGCTCAGTCTGATGATGCTGTGACACACCGCCCCAGACCATGACGGACCCTCCGCCTCCAAATTGATCCCGTTCCAGAGTACAGGCCTCGGTGTAACGCTCATTCCTTCGACGATAAACGCGAATCCGACCATCACCCCTGGTGAGACAAAACCGCGACTCGTCAGTGAAGAGCACTTTTTGCCAGTCCTGTCTGGTCCAGCCACGGTGGGTTTGTGCCCATAGGCGAAGTTGTTGCCTTACAACAGGCCTACAAGCCCTCAGTCCAGCCTCTCTCAGCCTATTGCGGACAGTCTGAGCACTGATGGAGGGATTGTACGTTCCTGGTGTAACTCGGGCAGTTGTTGTTGCCATCCTGTACCTGTCCCGCAGGTGTGATGTTCGGATGTACCGATCCTGTGCAGGTGTGGTTACACGTGGTCTGCCACTGCGAGGATGGTCAGCTGTCCGTCCTGTCTCTCTGTAACGCTGTCTTAGGCATCTCACAGTACGGACATTGCAATGTATTGCCCTGGCCACATCTGCAGTCCTCATGCCTCCTTGCAGCATGCCTAAAGCACGTTCACACAGATGAGCAGGGACCCTGGGCATCTTTCTTTTGGTGTTTTTCAGAGTCAGTAGAAAGGCCTCTTTAGTGTCCTAAGTTTCCATAACTGTGACCTTAATTGCCTACTATCTGTAAGCTCTTAGTGTCTTAACCTCTCTAGGGTCGGCGGGACGAAATCTTCCCACCTACGTAACAGCCAGTGGAATCCTGTGGCGCGTTATTCAAATACCTTAGAAATGCTATTACTTCAATTTCTCAAACATGTGACTATTTTACACCATTTTAAAGACAAGACTCTCGTTAACCTCTTGGCGTTCCCCTAGGATAGGGGGCGCTAAAGCGATTTTTGAAAAAAAATTGTGCCCATTTTAAACGGCCTCCTACTCAAACTCAGAAGCTAGGATATGCATATAATTAATACTTGTGGATAGAAAACACCCTAAAGTTTCTAAAACTGTTTGAATGGTGTCTGTGAGTATAACAGAACTCATATGGCAGTCAAAACCCCGAGACAGATGAAATTCTGAATTGCGAACTCAACTTCATCACGTTGCCTATTAATCACACCGTGAGCTATGGTTCATTGAGAAACTTTAGGGTGTGTTCTATCCAAAGCCAATAATTATATGCATATTCTAGTTACTGGGCAGGAGTAGTACCCAGATTAAATCGGGTACGTTTTTTATCCGGCCGTGTCAATACTGCCCCCTAGCCCTAACAGGTTAAAGATTGGGATTATGAGTCCTTGATTCCAGATGTCAGGGAAATAACCTACCCTCAGGATCAAATTAAACAGTTTTAATAGAGCCAATTGAAATGTTGCATTTTTAGCATCCAATTTAGGATGCATCAGGTCCGCATGCTTTTTAAATTTGAGGGCCTGAAGTTTCTTATAGAGCTCGTGGTCAGTAATTGGGGAGTCCAATGGATTTTTATTGTCCTTTATGGCTTTTTCTAATCCATTCAACTTCTCATGAATTTGGAATTGTTCTGCGTTTGTGTCAATTTGAACAGTGTTGTTGTCACATCCTGGCCAGTATAAGGGTTAAAACCTGTTAGGGCTAGGGGGCAGTATTTTGCACGTCCGGATAAAAAAACGTACCCTATTTAATCTGGTTACTACTCCTGCCCAGTAACTAGAATATGCATATAATTGTTTGATTTGGATAGAAAACACCCTAAAGTTTCTAAAACTGTTTGAATGGTGTCTGTGAGTATAACAGAACTCATATGGCAGTCAAAACCCTGAGACAAATCCTGACAGGAAACTGAAATCTGATGTGTGGATATCACTTCAAACATTTGCCATTGAAACACACAGGGGCTTGTGATTCATTTAGCACTTCCTATGGCTTCCACTAGATGTCCCCAGTCTTTACAAATTGGTTTGAGTCTCCTACTATCAAAATTGACTGAAAGAGAGCCTGTTTATCTTGGTCACAGGGGATGGGCCATTACCATTGTGACGTCGGCGCCCATGGGTACTCTCCCTTTTCGAAACGTTTTGAAAGACAATGCAACCATCCCAATGGAATATTATTGAAGCCCTGGTTGAAAAATCCCCTAAAGATTTATGTTATACAACGTTTGACATGTTTGAACGAACTTAAATATATTGTTTTTGCTCATTCCTGATGACAAGTCAGACGCACACGGTACATTTTCACTAGCCTTCGGAGCGCGCTAACACTATTGGGACATAAATTATTAACTTTTTTGAACATAACTACATTTGTTATGGACCTGGGATTCCTAGAAATGCCTTCTGATAAAGATAATCAAAGGTAAGGGATTATTTACAATAGTATTTTTGATGGTTGATTGTTCCAAGATGGCTCCAACATTTATAGCCTAGACTTTTTTTCTGGGCATACCACATCGTTTATTGCAAAGTGTGATTTCCAGGTAAAGTTATTTTTAAATCTGGCAAAGAGATGGCATTCAAGACATGTCAATCTATAAGTCTTTGAATGACAATATTACATTTTAACAATGTTTTCGAATAGTAATTTTGTAAATTGTAGCGCTAATTCATCGGAAGCATTTGAGGGAAAAGATTTTCTGAACGTCATGCGTCGATGTAAAATGCTGTTTTTATATATAAATATGAACTTTATCGAACAAAAAATGCATGTGTTGTGTAACATGATGTCCTAGGAGTGTCATCTGGTGAAGGTTGTCAAAGGTTAGTGCTGCATTTAGCTGTGTTTTGGGTATTTGTGATGCATGCTAGTTGCTTTGAAAATGGCTGTGTGATTATTTCTGGCTGGGTACTCTGCTGACATAATCTAATGTTTTGCTTTTGCTGTAAAGCCTTTTTGAAATCGGACAACGTGGTTCGATTCAGGAGAGGTGTATCTATAAAAATGGTGTAAAATAGTCATATGTTTGAGAAATTGAAGTTATAGCATTTATGAGGTTTTGCATTTAGCGCGACGCGATTCCACTGGCAGTTGATTAGGGTGGGACGCAAGCGTCCCACTGGCCCAGACAGGTTAATTGTTATTGTAGTTTGGGGAGTACCGTCGCCCACGGGTGGAAATCGAGGCAGCCAAGGCGGAGAGGCGGAGGTACGAGGCCTTGTACGCGCTGAGGGAGAAGCACGAGAGGCACCCCCAATAATTTTTTTGGGGTGGGGCACACGGGTAGTTTGGCTAGGCCAAGGAAGAGCCAGAAGCCAGCTACCCGTGATTATATGGAGGAGCGTATGGAGTAGAGGGCGCCGTGTTTTGTTGAAGAGCGCACAATCTCGCCCATACGCACGCACAGTCCGGTGCGAGTTATTCCAGCCCCTCGCAGATGCCGTGCTAGAGGGGGCATCCAGCCTGGTAGGAGGATGCCTGCGCAGCGTGTCTGGTCGCCGGTACGCCTCCTAGGACCAGGCTACCCTACTCCCGCTCTACGCACGGCAACCATCAGGCCCCTGCACAGCCCAGTTCGCCCTGTACTAGCACCCCGCTCGTACAGGGCTACTAGTTCCATCCAGTCAGGACGGGTTGTGCAGGAGGTAAGATCAAGACCGCCTGTGCGCCTCCATAGCCCTGGGTTTCCATTTCCTGTCTCTCGTGCGGACCCGGAAGTGCGTCAGCCCAGTCCGACTCGTCCTGTTCCCGCTCCCCGCACTAGCCTGGAGGTGCGTGTTCCCAGTCTGGCACGTCCAGTACCAGCACCACGCACCAGGCTTCAAGTGCGTCAGCCCAGTCCAACTCGTCCTGTTCCCGCTCCCCGCACTAGCCTGGAGGTGCGTGTTCCCAGGCTGATAACCCCAGTACCAGCACCACGCACCAGGCTTCCAGTGCGTCGCCAGAGCTGCCCGTCAGTCAGGAGTCGCCAGAGCTGCCCGTCAGTCAGGAGTCGCCAGAGCTGCCCATCAGTCAGGAGTCGCCAGAGCTGCCCGTCAGTCAGGAGTCGCCAGAGCTGCCCGTCAGTCAGGAGTCGCCAGAGCTGCCCGTCAGTCAGGAGTCGCCAGAGCGGCCCGTCAGTCAGGAGTCGCCAGAGATGCCTGTCAGTCAGGAGTCGCCAGAGCTGCCCGTCTGCCCGGAGTCGCCAGAGCTGCCCATCTGCCCGGAGTCGCCAGAGCGGCCCGTCTGCCCGGAGTCGCCAGAGCGGCCCGTCTGTCCGGAGATGCCAGAGCGGCCCGACTGCCCGGAGATGCCAGAGCGGCCCGACTGCCCGGAGATGCCAGAGCGGCCCGACTGCCCGGAGATGCCAGAGCGGCCCGACTGCCCGGAGATGCCAGAGCGGCCCGACTGCCCGGATCAGCCAGAGTGGCCAGTATGCCAGGATCAGCCAGAGTGGCCCATCGGCCAGGATCAGCCAGAGTGGCCCATCGGCCAGGATCAGCCAGAGTGGCCCATCGGCCAGGATCAGCCAGAGTGGCCCATCGGCCAGGATCAGCCAGAGTGGCCCATCTGTACTGTCACGTCCTGGCCAGTATAAGGGTTAATTGTTATTGTAGTTTGGTCAGGACGTGGCAGAGGGTATTTGTTTTATGTGGTTCGAGGTGGTGTTTTTCTAGAAGGGCATTTGATATATGTATTCGGGGTTTTTGGGCACTGTTTGATATTCATGTAATTCTATGTTTAGTCTAGTGAGTCTGGTTCTATGTTTAGGTAATTGGGGTGGAGACTCTCAATTGAAGGCAGGTGTGGTCTATTTGCCTTTGATTGAGAGTCCCATAGATTAGGGTGTGTTTGTGTTTGTATTTTGTGGGAGATTGTTCTGTGTTTAGCCGTGTGCCTTGCCAGACTGTTATTTTGTCGTAGTGTTTCAGTGTACGTGTTTGTTGTTTTCAGTTTTCCTTCTTTATTTAATAAAGAGGATGAGTACACTTATTTCTGCTGCATTTTGGTCCTCCTTTCCCAATGACAACCGTGACAGTTGTAGAGTGTTTTTCCCCCAATTTTGCCAATCTCTCTCTGTCTCTCTCTCAGCCCACATGGTACAAGGCTAGGTGCTTTAAGCTGGTTTACTGAGTCAGACTCTGGTAATTCACTTCACTGCTCTCCTCTGACATCACAAAGAAAACACAAAGACACTGTTTGTCTGGTCGACTGCTTCATTCATTTACCACTGTATATTTGCTGACACTGACTGACTAGCTATTCAAACCAACAGACACACACTAGTAACATCATCAATACTCATGGTGTGAAACAACACCAAGTCAAACATTTACTTCAAAGGAGAATTGTTGGGTGGATGTATTCTCTGCCTCTGTGTCAGGAAGAAGAACTGAACAAATGTTTTGCATTTGTCATTTTCATGGCTTCTATGTTTAGTTGGCGCCAAAAGTTCCACGATAATTAAGCCTATGTTTTAGGAATGCAAATGAGAATGCTATTTTTATGTGGAATGTTTTGTGCCAACATGAAGAAGAATGTGTCGAACTCCGTGGCTCTGGTACCAACACCTCGTCCATAGTACTACTGCTGTGAATGGACTCTGTTAGCTCGAGAGAGGGGTGTTTAATCCTCCGATTTCATTTTCCTAACTGACTTCTGTCAGCCTAAAGTGACTCAATAAAGGTACCTCCTCTAATACGTTTTTTGTGGATTCTCTATACTATACTTGCTTGTTTTGTCACATTAACTGAAATTAGGCCAACTATTAGAATTTTGGCACCCAGGAAATGCATAGTGCATCTTTAATATTCTATTTTTGTGGACTGGGACTCATTTATATAGATGGAGAGTTGATATCTTATGCGACGGGCTGAGAACCTATTCTTTCCTTCTGAGCGAAGTCCTATTCATGAGCCTGTATTTGCCTTTGAGGTCTGCACTGTATCTCTCTCTCTGTCTGTGTGAGGGGCTGTGAGGGACAACCTATTTATTTTGATCACATTCTGCTTTTGGCCAAGCTGGATTTCCATCGCTCCTGGAGTTTTCCCCTCTTCATTTTGGTGAAATTGCACTTTACTGCATAATGGGAGTTAATATTTCTCATTGAAGTTACAAATTCCTTGTGTTTTCAATGCCAAGTGTGTGCCTGTGTATGTGTGTGTCTGTGTATGTGTGTATCTGTGTATGTGTGTGTCTGTGTGCGCCCATGTCACATTACTCTCCCCTGCTAGCTGAAAATCCCCTTTAATATCACAGTCTTTTCTGGTCCCAGCAGATGCTGCCGGGGACGCAAACATAAATAAATAAATTGTCATGTTGGATATTTCTACGAAAATGTCATCAACCTCTTTTCATCTATTTGGCTGCCAACTCATCTGTTGTGCCAGTGTGGCCTCCTGGTTTCTCCCAGGAGTGGGAAACCATAGTGATGGAACCACACTGTACTGTACTTGTAATATACTTTTTTAACAGTCTAGTCTGCTGTCGCTTGTCTTTATTGATTTCTCTTTCGTGGACACGGGCACGTATAGAAGCAGGAAAGCAAAATGCCATTTCAAAGATCATCTTGATTGTTATAATATTGTTGATTAGGCTATGTTTGTGATGGGCCTATGAAAATAAATTCATTTTGATACGGCTGTGGAGAAGGTCAATCAAGCCAAACTCTGTTGTGTTGTTTTCTTATTGTGGAGCCTTTGGCTGGTGCAGTATGGATACAGCCTTTTTGTTTGTCTCTGTTTTAATAGAACATCTAAATCTAATTTAGATGCAATTCTCCGTCATGTCATTGTATTCTCTGTTCTTACTGTTGTTTATTTATGAGAATACCAACTATATATATATATATATATAATATATAATATATATATATAATAATGAGCAATTTTTATTTTCTTTGACATGAGTGCAGTCACGTAATGATTTTCAATCATTACGTGACTGCAGTGAGCAAGAGGCTTGCTTTAGAAGTCCAATGAATGCAACTTTTCTTTTCTCCAATAATTATGAGCTTGAGTACTTTTCATTTTATGCCGTGAGTTGTCCTCAGTCTTTGTTCAAATGTTTTCAGTGAAAAGCATATAGAACATACATTGAGTGGACAGTGTCTGGCTTAGCGGTTACTAGTTGGAAACTCTAGTCTGGCTAAGAAAAAGACAAAGAGAGAAAAGTGCCGTGAAAACAGAGGACCAAGCAGACAGTCTTCGCACACCTTTAATCAATTGCCGGCATTCTAATGAAAAGAATATCTGGTCTCTATACGCACAAAGACCAGTGAAAGGGAGGATAGAATATATATTTGTTTGTCTCTTACTGTTGCCTTTCTGCCATTAAATACACTTTTAAAGCTGGGGTGTTCTAGTTTTGTGCTCTCTGTATGGTATTGTTGATGGTGTATGGAGTGTTTTTTGAAAAGTATTTTCTATTAAAATATTATATTTTTTTGATATTTGTGTGAGCCGGTCACATTCGTGCGCTGTAGTCTTACTAGTTCCTACAGAAAGAAAGATTATTATTAAAAAAGATTATCATCCTTGTATTGCGGAAAATGTAGGCTAAATGGGAGGATTCAATATCTATTACAACTTTCCACTTTTGTTTTAATCTGGTCTCTGCTTCAGGGTATTTGACAGGTGTAGTGGTTTATGAAAATTACCTCCATATTGGTGCTTCATCAACCATTTTACCCATGCCTTTTTGGATTTCATGTCTCGCCCTGATAAAAGCAATTATTGTCCAAAGCCCTTCGCCTACACAGCTTTAATTAATGGTGGGTTGTTTCCCTTCCAGGAACATAGAATGGACCATTTAAAGGCAATGTTGCAAGTAAAAATTGCCAATATAATATACAGCCCTTGTAGATAGCAATACCAAAAACATTTGTGAAGCATGTGCTCCAGTAAGAAACGCCCCATCGAGTGCATGACGCAGCCTGTGATTTTGCCTGTGACGTTCGTTCAGATGAGGACTCTGGAGCTGACTCCGACAACATCTGGTGAAGACGCCGGTTCTACAAACAAGTAGCTATTACTCCTCGGCCTGAAATCCTAGAATAAAACAAAAAATATCTGCTTGAAGGTAATTGTCCTTTTAATACATGATTTTTGTTGGTAAAAGGCATGAACCTGGCATTGCTAGCTGACTTCTGACCTAATCATCTTACTTTACTAGCAACTGGCAAGCTGTATAAGGCAGCTTTAGAGGTGATGGAAAACCAGTAGCTATATTTGCTAAGCTGTCCATCTGATTTGATAAAGTTTATAAAAATGCAGTTTGTTAGCTAGCTAGCTGGCTACATTGAAACTGCTGCGGGATAGTTTGCTAACTCCCATCAGTCTGTATTCACCACCTTAGCTAGCTAAGTGGACTGTAGCTTGCAAGGTTTCTAGAAAATAACAACTATATATTTGCTAGCTTCATGACTGATCACGCTAATGTGAGCTAGCTAGCTAACATGTATTTTTTCTGACATGACACAATCCTGCTTACTATACATCAGACAGATATTTAGCTACCGTAGCTAGCTAGATAATAATGGTTTATGATAATTGCAGTTTAGTTAATTATCTAGGTTGCTATCTATGTGTAAAACCCAGCTAGCTAACCAACTAGGCAATTATCAATGACACTCACTCTGCAACTTACCATACTTTTCTGAACAACTAGAATGTCACGCCTGCTCCCACTCTCTCTGACTCGCATCATTAAGCACACCTGTCACCACCATCACCATCAGTGCTCATTGGACTCACCTAGACTCCTTCACTTTGTTGATTGCCCCTCTATATCTGTCTGTTCCTCAGGTGTGTTCCCCATGTCAGCATTATTGTCATTATGTTGTTTTGTTCCCTCTGTCCAGACGCCGTTCCTGTTTTGTTATGTCTGCTTATCCATTAAATGTTCACTCCCTGTACTTGCTTCTTGTCTCCAGCGTCTGTCCTTACATAGACATTTCTTTCACCAATCTTGACCGACTTCATCTTGCCTACTCCCATCTCTAGGTCTTCTTTCTTCTAGGTTGAAAATGATATGGCTGTAGTCCGGTGCTTCATTGTCAAAAGAAACCCACTCTCTCACAGCCATCTGGTGCAGTCAATGGCTCAACGTTAAAAAATGATTCACCTGAATCTACGTCAAGCCAGGACAATGGTTATATTTCATGCCCAGAAGTACATATTCGATTATATCTTCAATTTACAATGTCAGATAAAAAAATAAAAAAAGCTAGATACCTACTGTATATGCACTACTCATTATTATTATTTTTCAGAGTGGAACATGCCCTTTAATTGATGACTGATTCTGAGTTAAGACAGAGACTGGGGGAGCATACTTTTTCACTGATTAAGAAGTACATTTTTAAAGTGGCATTCTAATGTTTTCTGCAGGACACGTTGATGGAAGTGGAATTGAATTGCCTGTCTCTGACACCGTTGGAGGTCTCTCTCTCTCATTAACTCCTCTCCTCTTCTCATTAAGCCCTCGTTGTGTCCACATGCCCCCCTCTTCACCTCAATTTCTCCTTATTTGTCGGCGATATCGGGATCAAGTTGCACAATTATCCCTAATGTTCTTTCATTTTGTTTACACGACTCAAAGCATCGGTTGTGTCTGTTAATACTCAGGGACTCTCAACTGACTGGCTCAGCATTAGCCCTTCAGTTAACTGGCTCACCATTAGCTCTTCTTAAATGTTTTCCTGTCATAATAAAGCATCCACATTTTTCTTCTCTCCTGTTTTTTACAAGCCAAAATATTCACTGAGCTGATCTCTGCCTCATCTCTTTCTTTGACAGGATGTATTCAGAAACAATCTCCATGCTTCCCCCTATTTAGTAGGCCTATTGATATTTCATAAGAACACCTGTTCACTACTGTATTTCTCACCACACATTGTTTAACAAATAATCAATTTATTCGGCTCTGTTTCTCGTCCCACTGATAGTGAGGAGTTTAATATTTCTGCTCTGTGTCAAAAAAGGCGATTAAAAAGAGCAGAGAATAGACGGGGCTCGGCTTAAGTAGAAAAATGTAGACACACACAGAAATAGTTGAGGTAATTAAGCTAGAATCCTTAATTTTTATAGACAAAAAAATATATAGGTCGTACAGCAAAATGTTAAGGCACATGTGTGAGTAAAATGGTTGCACTGTAAAGCCCTGATAGAGAGAATGTTGTCTGTCCATTGCATCCCTGATGAGGTAGGTGAATGCTGTTGAATTACTGACAGACAGTCATAATATTGATACAATATAACACGTTATTTGAAGGTCTGCTTATGAACAGCCAAAAAAGATTTAGAAATACTAAGCATTAGTTTAAATTCGTAGTATAAACCAGAAATCGTCACCGAGACACCCAAAGCCAGTTGATGTATCTCACTCTCCCATAAAGATCCTTAGTGTGTCTTTGTCAGCAGTAGCAGAGGATGTGAATGCTGTTCTGTTCAGCTCTTTCCTGAATGGCTCTGGTGGCATTACAAGACCTGAATTATTTATCCTTCTATAGGATTTACACACACTCCTTTCCTCCATACCTCCTTGTCCCCTTCCATCTCAGTCCACCTCTTTTCTCAGTCCTCCTCTTCTCATCTTCCTTTTATCTTCCCCTCTGTTTCCTTCCTTTCCCCATCTCCTCTACACCCCTTTCTCGATGTTTCTACATTTACATTTTAGTCATTTACCAGACTCTAGAGTGACTTACAGTACAGTTAGTCATTCATCTTAAGATAGCTAGGTGGGACAACCACATATCACAGTCATAGTAAGTACATTTTTCCTCAATATAACACATTGTGATCCCTACTGCTTCTGATCTGGTGGACACATACTGCATTTGTATATAATGTCTGAGTGTTGGAGTGTGCTCCTGGCTTATTGTAAATAAAATAAACCAGGAAATCTTGCCATCTGGTTTGCTTAGTATAAGGAAATTGAAGCATTTACTTTACTTTAACTTTTACTCAGGTATGACAATTGAGTACTTTTTCCACCACTATACTTAAGTACATTTAAAACCAGATAGTTTTTAGAAGTAGTATTTTACGGGGTGACTTTTACTTGTACTTGAGTCCTTTTCTACTAAGGTATAAGGTATCTTTACTTTCACTCAAATATGACAATTGAGTACTTTTTCCACCACTGTAAAAGATTCATTAGGGGTTATATACACTGCTCAAAAAAATAAAGGGAACACTTAAACAACACAATGTAACTCCAAGTCAATCACACTTCTGTTAAATCAAACTGTCTACTTAGGAAGCAACACTGATTGAAAATACATTTCACATGCTGTTGTGCAAATGGAATAGACAACAGGTGGAAATTATAGGCAATTAGCAAGACACCCCCAATAAAGGAGTGGTTCTGCAGGTGGGGACCACAGACCACTTGTCAGATCCTATGCTTCCTGGCTGATGTTTTGGTCACTTTTGAATGCTGGCGGTGCTTTCACTCTAGTGGTAGCATGAGACGGAGTCTACAACCCACACAAGTGGCTCAGGTAGTGCAGCTCATCCAGGATGGCACATCAATGCGAGCTGTGGCAAGAAGGTTTGCTGTGTCTGTCAGCGTAGTGTCCAGAGCATGGAGGCGCTACCAGGAGACAGACCAGTACAACAGGAGATGTGGAGGAGGTCGTAGGAGGGCAACAACCCAGCAGCAGGACCGCTACCTCCGCCTGTGTGCAAGGAAGAGCAGGAGGAGCACTGCCAGAGCCCTGCAAAATGACCTCCAGCAGGCCACAAATGTGCATGTGTCTGCTCAAACAGTCAGAAACACACTCCATGAGGGTGATATGAGGGCCCGACGTCCACAGGTGGGGGTTGTGCTTACAGCCCAACACCGTGCAGGACGTTTGGCATTTGCCAGAGAACACCAAGATTGGCAAATTCGCCACTGACGCCCTGTGCTCTTCACAGATGAAAGCAGGTTCACACTGAGCACGTGACAGACGTGACAGAGTCTGGAGACGCCGTGGAGAACGTTTTGCTGCCTGCAACATCCTCCAGCATGACCGGTTTTGCGGTGTGTCAGTCATGGTGTGGGGTGGCATTTCTTTGGGGGGCCGCACAGCCCTCCATGTGCTCGCCAGAGGTAGCCTGACTGCCATTAGGTACCGAGATGAGATCCTCAGACCCCTTGTGAGACCATATGCTGGTGCGGTTGGCTCTGGGTTCCTCCTAATGCAAGACAATGCTAGACCTCATGTGGCTGGAATGTGTCAGCAGTTCCTGCAAGAGGAAGGCATTGATGCTATGGACTGGCCCACCCATTCCCTAGACCTGAATCCAATTGAGCACATCTGGGACATCATGTCTCGCTCCATCCACCAACGCCACGTTGCACCACAGACTGTCCAGGAGTTGGCGGATGCTTTAGTCCAGGTCTGGGAGGAGATCCCTCAGGAGACCATCCGCCACCTCATCAGGAGCATGCCCAGGCGTTGTAGGGAGGTCATACAGGCACGTGGAGGCCACACACACTACTGAGCCTTATTTTGACTTGTTTTAAGGACATTACATCAAAGTTGGATCAGCCTGTAGTGTGGTTTTCCACTTTAATTTTGAGTGTGACTCCAAATCCAGACCTCCATGGGTTGATAAATTGGATTTCCATTGATTATTTTTGTGTGATTTTGTTGTCAGCACATTCAACTATGTAAAGAAAAAAGTATTTAATAAGATTATTTCTTTCATTCAGATCTAGGATGTGTTGTTTAAGTGTTCTCTTTATTTTTTTGAGCAGTACATTATTATTCTCTTAGACCTAATTGTTCCATTGAGGCTTTTGGCCTTACACTTCAAACTGTCAATGAAGGTTAGGATCAGGATGAAGACAGGTGTAGGCTATTGTCAGATAGTGTCTGTTCCTTAAATAAATTGTAATGAATCTCAATAGATGGAAATAGATAGATGGATAGGCATAGTTGGTGTTGCATGTTCGAGGCCATGTATTGTGATCCATGTGTTCATTTGTGGAGATGTTGCTGACCTGCAGGACTGCTCAATGTTATGCATTAAAGTAGGGCTGGGCGATAAAGACAACATACCATATCTCGGTATAAAAATGACAAAAAATGTCTATTTTATATTTTGGAATAGTAAAAGTTTTTGCTAAATTTGCTCACTGGTATTACTAGGCTGTATAGCTAGTCAAATTTGCTCTGACTCAGTACATTTATTAGCTAGCTAGCCAGCTAACTAGCGATTAGCAATAGCGGCTATCACGATTTAGGCCCAACTTGCTAAGAAAAGACAAACTAGGTGTAAGAAACACGAACTAAACACGAATTACTAGTGTAATTATAGAACGCTAGTGGATTTATATTAAGAATCAAATTGAAAACAGCCTCGTTGTCATCAACATTGTTGCATGTGCTGCATTGACCATGCAGACTGAACCCAAGTGTCTCGTGGTCGAAGAACAGCAAATGCGCTCCTTGAGTGATAGGGGTCGGGGCTAGGTCTGTGTGGAAAGCGCATGGAGAGAGAGAGTGCAGAGAGAGATGACTCATAGCGGAGTAAAGTGTAAAAATGGATTTTACACACGCCATATCACATTTAACAAACCAAACATTCAAATACTGTTATAGAAGGTAAAGTAAAAACCCAAACCGGTTTATGCATCAATACCGGTATATTGTAAAACACAGTATTCCGCCCAGCCCTACATTGTGGTTCAACATATTGTTATGAATTCAGGCTTTTCAAACCCTCACCCACAATGAGCTTATTTTATTATTGTCGCTTTGTAGCTTGACTCATTATTATTATAATTTTTTTTTAAACATTTACATACACTGTCATACTCAGACAATGAGAGCTTAACCTCCTCCCCTGACAACAGATTTTTAGACCATGCCAGTCTGTCCTCTTACCCTCTCTTCTTCTCTCCCCTTTCATCCTCTCATCCATACTCCTCCTTTTAACCCCTAGTAACTGATTTGGGTTGAGTTTAGCTGTGGGAATAGACTGAATACTGCTAGAAGACCTTCTCCTTTCATTTCCAAGCCCCCTCCATTTCTTAACCTTCCATATAATTTGGTTGATATTTGAAAAGCTCCGTCTGTGTTCTATTCCACTGTGGCACTCCCCCCCCCCCCTTCTCACCCAGTATTTTTATTTCTCACGTTTGAAAGAAGGAGGAGTTCTAACATTCAAACATTACTGACTTGATCAGAGCGGTCTGAGGTCTTGAACTTAATACTGACACTTTCTGTGATGGTCTCTTTGAATCACTACCATGGTGTGTGAGTGCATGTGGTGTGTGTGTGTGTGTGTGTGTGTGTGTGTGGTGGTGTGTGTTTGCTTCTAGCCCACAGTCTTATAATGGTCCTACTACATTGTTGCCACTGGGTCGTATCATGAATACTCCCCCTTCAGCGTGATACCCATGTCCTTACACCCCTCTCTTTCATTCTCTTCACCACTTTATTTACCCGTGTCTTCATCCTTCTGCTTCTCCATCCTTTATGAGTGAAGGTGCGTTGGGGAGTGATAGAAGGAGGAATATGGCACCAGAGATGTCCTCCATCTCCCCCCCTTCCTCCCTCCATCTCCTTCTCCCGCCATCTCCTCCTCCCTCCCTCCATCTCCTTACCCCTTCCTTCCTCCATCTCCTCCCCCTTTCCTCCCTCCATCTCCATCTCTCCCTCCCTCCCTCCCTCCCTCCCTCCCTCCCTCCCTCCCTCCCTCCCTCCCTCCCTCCCTCCCTCCCTCCCTCCCTCCCTCCCTCCCTCCCTCCATCTCCTTACCCCTTCCTCCCTCCATCTCCTCGCCCCTTCTTCCCTCCATCTCCTCCCCCTTCCTTCTTCCCTCCATCTCCTCCCCCTTTCATCCCTCCATCTCCTCCTCCTCCTCCCTCCATCTCCTTACCCCTTCCTCCCTCCATCTCCTTACCCCTTCCTCCCTCCATCTCCTTACCCCTTCCTCCCTCCATCTCCTCCCCCTTTCCTCCCTCCATCTCCTTCTCCTGTCCTCTATATCTATCTTGTTCCTGTAAACCCAGACTCCTATTCTCCCTCCATCCCTTTCTCCATCCCTCTGTATCGGTAAAGGTGCATGTGGGTGATAGTGAGGGATGAGTTGTGCTCTGAAGTGAAGTTCAGGTCGTTTCATGTTAAAGTTTAATGTTGCCTGTAGCGACGCTGGCAGCCATTCACCTTAATATTTAATGCAGCAATTAGAAAGGTTATGGTGGTGCTACTGTGCACATCGATTATACTCTCTGTTTTCCCCTCTCTCTCTCTATCTCACACTGAGATGTGTTGTTAGCCACTGCTGGTAGGCTTGTTGTTTTACATTTCTGAGGTCAAATACAGAATATACTGTGGCAATGACTTGATTATTGAGGTCAAATACACAATGTACTGTAGAAATGACTTGATTATAGAGATCAAATACAGAATGTACTGTAGAAATGACTTGATTATAGAGATCAAATACAGAAGCAACAAATGCAGAATGTACTGTTGAATGAGCCAAATTGTAAGCTATGATGGTATGAGGGCCAGATCAGTAATTTAGCCAGGACACCAACGTTAACATCACTACTATTGTAAAAAATGCCATGAGATCTTTAGTGACCACAGAGAGTTTAATGTCCCATCTGAAAGATGGCACCCTACACAGGACAATGTCCCCAATCACTGCCCTGGGGCATTGGGTAAAAAAAAATTGACCAGAGGAAAGACTGCCTCCTACTGGTCATCCAACACCACTTCCAGCAGCATCTGGTCTCCCATCCAGGGAAAGGGGGATACCTAGTCAGTTGTCAACTGAATGCATTCAACTGAAATGTGTCTTCCGCATTGAACCCAACCCCTCTGAATCAGACATCCACGTCATCGGCTACTGACCAGGACCAACCCTGCTTAGCTTCAGATACAAGTCAGCAGTGGGATGGAGGGTGGTAAGCTGCTCTTCCAACTGTATTTCCATCTGAGTCAAACTATGTGGTGTTATGCTTCTTCATCTTTGTAAAACTCTCCTTCACATTTCCATCATAGTGATACAGTTGTTTGAATACAAGCTCATACCTACAGTACAGTGCCATCAGAATGTATTCACACCCCTTGACTTCACATATTGTTGTTTAACAGCATGCATTTAAAATGTATTAAATTACGATGTTTCTGTCACTAGCCTACACACAGTATCCCGTAATGCCAAAGTGGAATTGTTTTTCTGAATTTTTACAAATGAATACAAAATAAAAAGCTGAAATATCAGGAGTCAATAAGTATTCAACCCCTTTGTTATGGAAAGCCTAATTAAGTTCAGGAGTAAAAATGTGCTTAAAAAGTCAGATAATAAGTTGCATGGACTCACTCTGTGTGCAATAATAGTGTTTAGCATGATTTTTGAATGACTTCCTCCTCTCTCTATCCCACACATACAATTATCTTTAAGGTCCCTCAGTTGAGCAATGAATTTCAAACACATTCATCCACAAACACCAGGGAGGTTTTCCTATGCCTAGTAAAGAAGGGCACCTATTGGTAGATGGGTAAAAAAAGCAGACATTGAGCAAGGTGAAGTTATTAATTACACTTTGGATGGTGTGTCAATACACCCAGTCACAACAAAGATACAGGCGTGATTCCTAATTCAGTTGCCGGAGAGGAAGGAAAGCGCTCAGGGATAAAAAATAAAAAACTGTTACAGAGTTTAATTGCTGTGATAGGAGAAAACTGAGAATGGATCAACAACATTGTAGTTACTCCACAATTCAACCTAATTGACAGAGTGAAAAGAAGGAAGCAATTAACTTCTTGTCCAGGAAAACCTGGTCCAGTCTGCTTTCCACCAGACACTGGGAGATGAATTCACCTTTCAGCAGAACAATAACCTAAAACACAAGGCCTAATCTACACTGGTAGTTTCTTACTAAGAAGGCAGTGAATGTTCCTGAGTTGCCGAGTTACAGTTTTGACTTAAATCTGCTTGAAAATCTCTGGCAAGACTTGAAAATGGCTGTTTAGCGATGATCAACAACTAATTTTACAGAGCTTGAATAAAAAATGTAATAATAGTGGGCAAATATTGTACAAGCCAGATGTGCATAGCATTTAGAGACTTACCCAGAAAGACTCACAGCTGTAGTCGCTGCGAAATGTGATTCTAATACGTATTGACTCAATGGTGTGAGTACTTATTTAAATGAGATACACTACGTGACCAAAAGTATGTGGACAGCTGCTCGTCGAATATCTCATTCTAAAATCATTGGCATTAATATGGAGTTGGTCCTCTCTTTACTGCTATAACTGTCTCCACTCTTCTGGGAAGGCCTTCCACTAGATGTTGAAACATTGCAACGAGGACTTGCTTCAATTCAGCCACAAGAGCATTAGTGAGGTCGGGCACTTATGTTGGGCAATTAGGCCCGCAGTCGGCATTCCAATTCATCCAAAAGGTGTTCGATGGGGTTGAGGTCAGGGCTCTGTGCAGGCCAGTTCTTCCACACCGATCTCGACAAACCATTTCTGTATGGACCTCACTTTGTGCATCGGGGCATTGTCATGCTGAAACTGTTGCCACAAAGTTGGAAGTATAGAATCGTCTAGAATGTCATTGTATGCTGTAGCGTTAAGATTTCCCTTCACTGGAGCTAAGGGCCTAGCCCGAACCATGAACAACAGCCCCAGATCTTTATTCCTTCTCCACCAAACTTTACAGTTGGCACTGTCCATTGGGGCAGGTAGCGTCTTCCTGGCATCCGCCAAACACAGATTTGTACATTGGACTGCCAGATGGTGAAGTGTGATTCATCAACTGTCCGGTGTCCCCGCACTTGACTGGTCTGGCACCCCCCTGTATATATTGTTATTTTTTACTGCTCCTTTTTAATTACTTGTTTTTTTTTATCTCTTATTCTTATCTGTCTTTTTTTGAACTGCACTGTTGGTTAGGGGCTCATAAGTAAGCATTTCACTGTAAGGTCTACACCTGTTGTATTCGGCATATGTGACTAATACAATTTGATTTCATTTGAGCACTCCAGAGAACGCGTTTCCACTGCCAATGGCGGAGAGATTTACACCACTCCAGCCGACACATGGCATTGCATTAGGTGATCTTAGGCTTGTGTGTGGCTGCTCGGCCATGGAAACCCATTTCATGAAGCTCCCGATGAGCAGTTCTTCTGCTGACATTGCTTCCAGAGGCAGTTTGGAACTCAATAGTGAGGACAGATGATTTTTACGCACCACGCGCTTCAGCACTTGGCGGTCCAGTTCTGTGAGCTTGTGTGGCCTACCACTTCGCGGCTGAACTGTTGTTGCTCCTAGATGTTTCCACTTCACAATAACAGCATTTACTGATGACCGGGGCAGCTCTAGTAGGGCAGAAATTTGAGAAATTGACTTGTTGGAAAGGTGGCATCGTATGACGTTGCCATGTTGAAGGCCATTCTACTGCCAATGTTTGTCTATGGAGATTGCATAGATGTGTGCTAGTTTAAAAAAAAAAACCTGTCTGCAATGGGTGTGGCTGAAATAACCAAATCCACTAATTTGAAGGGGTGTCCACATACGTTTGTATATATAGTGTATTTCTGTATCTTATTTTCAATAAATGTGCAAATATTTCTAAAAACATGTTTTCACTTTGTCATTACGGACTATTGTGTGTAGATGGGTGAGGGAAAGCATTTTTTTGTATACATTTTTGAATTCCGGCTGTAACACAACAAATTGTGTAATAAGTAAAGGCATATGAATTCTTTCTAAAGGCACTGTAGACTTATGAAAAGGATAGGGAATGTAGACTGTCCGTACACTCCAAACGGGTGTAAAATGGGAAATCAAGACGTGTGCCAAATAACCTAAATCTAGCCCATTTAAAATGTCTGCGGTTTTGGATGAGTGAATCCATTGTGGGTAGTGGTAGTGTGTGTGTGTGTGTGTGTGTGGTGTGTGTGTGTGTGTGTGTGTGTGTGTGTGTGTGTGTGTGTGTGTGTGTGTGTGTGTGTGTGTGTGTGTGTGTGTGTGTGTGTGTGTGTGTGGGGGTACGGTTTTAAAAGCGGAGTGGAAATACTCCTCCCCCTGTCGCCATTAAGCTTCAGGTTTTTATTCAGCTGTGGGTGTGTGTGTTCAGGCTTTATTAGGTTTCAGCAGTGTTTGGACAGCCGGAAGAGCCGAACTAATAGGAGAGAATGATGCAGAAATGAACAAAGAGCTCTCTGGGCTTGCTCCTCTTCTAGCTCTTTCACCTTCTTACTTTCTCTCTATCTGTCACTCTCCTATACACACATGTTCCCTCTCTTTCTCTCTCCATCTCCTCCTTGCCTTTTCTCTCTTCCATCAACTAAAGACACGTTGCTTTCTCAGCTGTAGCTGTCAAACAAGCCAATCGTTGCTACTCTAATTTCTCTCTTCTTTTTGCATTTCTACAAAGCTCTTCGACTCAGCAGGAGAAGCTTTTAAGTCAGTGATTGCTCCTCTGTGGTAATGCCTCTTTCTTTTAGTCCAAATCTGTCTCCGTCTCTCTCGCTTTCTCTATGGGGTTAGGTACAGTAGGACTCCTAGCTTTAATGGTTACAGAGGTGAATATAAATGCTCAATGTGATCTAGGGCTGACCTCATTTAGTCGACTAGTCAATTGTTTGGTCGATAGGCTGTTGATCGACAGAGATTTCTTTAGTCAAGCAGTAAAACAAAAAGTATCATGGTGGACTGATCCATTGTGGAGGCTATGGGGATGGCACAGTCCATCAATCTAAGACATGTGCTCCTGAAATTGTATATGGTTATATTACATAAGAAGAGTGATTCAACACTAATAAACATAATATTATTTTATAACAAATGCGCTTCCTCCCGCGTTGGATAGCGGTCTCTGTCCACAGTTCTGAAACTCATCAGTGCGCTGTTGAATTGGCGCCTTTTCCTAGACCATGTTGATATGTGCATAATAGCAAAGTTAACCAGCATATTGGTGTTGAGAACAATGTGGCGGAGGCAGCAGCGGACTTAAGAGACAAGAAAAGTGAGGAGAGTTGAAACCACAATTGAATTAGGTCTATAATCAATCAATAGCCTACCTGTTAAATGTGCATGGCTTTATAAATCATCCATATATAGTGAGGGAAAAAAGTATTTGATACCCTCCTGATTTTGTACGTTTGCCCACTGACAAAGAAATGATCAGTCTATAATTTTAATGGTAGGTTTATTTGAACAGTGAGAGACAAACAAATCCAGAAAAACGCATGTCAAAAATGTTATAAAATTATTTGCATTTTAATGAGGGAAATAAGTATTTGACCCCTCTGCAAAACATGACTTAGTACTTGGTGGCAAAACCCTTGTTGGCAATCACAGAGGTCAGACGTTTCTTGTAGTTGGCCACCAGGTTTGCACACATCTCAGGAGGGATTTTGTCCCACTCCTCTTTGCAGATCTTCTCCAAGTCATTAAGGTTTCAAGGCTGACGTTTGGCAACTCGAACCTTCAGCTCCCTCCACAGATTTTCTATGGGATTAAGGTCTGGAGACTGGCTAGGCCACTCCAGGACTTTAATGTGCTTCTTCTTGAGCCGCTCCTTTGTTGCCTTGGCCATGTGTTTTGGGTCATTGTCATGCTGGAATACCCATCCACGACCCATTTTCAATGCCCTGGCTGAAGGAAGGAGGTTCTCACCCAAGATTTGACGGTACATGGCCCCGTCCATCGTCCCTTTGATGCAGTGAAGTTGTCCTGTCCCCTTAGCAGAAAAACACCCCCAAAGCATAACGTTTCCACCTCCATGTTTGACGGTGGGGATGGTGTTCTTGGGGTCATAGGCAGCATTCCTCCTCCTCCAAACACGGCGAGTTGAGTTGATGCCAAAGAGCTCCATTTTGGTCTCATCTGACCACAACACTTTCACCCAGTTGTCCTCTGAATCATTCAGATGTTCATTGGCAAACTTCAGATGGGCATGTATATGTGCTTTCTTGAGCAGGGGGACCTTGCGGGCGCTGCATGATTTCAGTCCTTCACGGCGTAGTGTATTACCAATTGTTTTCTTGGTGACTATGGTCCCAGCTGCCTTGAGATCATTGACAAGATCGTCCCGTGTAGTTCTGGGCTGATTCCTCACCGTTCTCATGATCATTGCAACTCCACGAGGTGAGATCTTGCATGGAGCCCCAGGCCGAGGGAGATTGACAGTTATTTTGTGTTTCTTCCGTTTGCGAATAATCGCACCAACTGTTGTCACCTTCTCACCAAGCTGCTTGGCAATGATCTTGTAACCCATTCCAGCCTTGTGTAGGTCCACAATCTTGTCCCTGACATCCTTGGAGAGCTCTTTGGTCTTGGCCATGGTGGAGAGTTTGGAATCTGATTGATTGATTGCTTCTGTGGACAGGTGTCTTTTATACAGGTAACAAACTGAGATTAGGAGCACTCCCTTTAAGAGTGTGCTCCTAATATCAGCTCGTTACCTGTATAAAAGACACCTGGGAGACAGAAATCTTTCTGATTGAGAGGGGGTCAAATACTTATTTCCCTCATTAAAATGCAAATCAATTTAGAACATTTTTGACCTGCGTTTTTCTGGATTTTTTTGTTGTTATTCTGTCTCTCACTGTTCAAATAAACCTACCATTAAAATTATAGACTGATCATTTCTTTGTCAGTGGGCAAACATACAAAATCAGCAGGGGATCAAATACTTTTTTCCCTCACTGTATATCTACAGAAATAAGACAGATCCTGCTTCTGTTGCCTGTATGAGTGTTTGTTTATTAGCCTACTGATTCCGTGAGCACATATCGTCACGCAACAACATGTCAAGTAAACAATTTCACAAATCCGTCTGTTTTTAGTCTTTGCTATGCTGTAATAAAGACTTTACGTTTTGTTTGTTAGACCAGCCTCTCTGGTATTATTCATTATTTATTTAGTGTTGTTTACACAGTTCCAAATTGTCAGGAAATTGAATTTATAATAATAATAACCTTCCTTTTCCCTTTATCTCCTTATTGTTATTCAATTATTATTATGATCATTATAATAATAAATAATGTCATTATCATTACTTGGTTTTGTATAGCAGCCTTCTATAAACACCATCAAGCTGTAGACCTAAGAGCGCTTCCTGTTTAGCTTTTTTATTTAACCTTTATTTAACTAGGCAAGTCAGTTAAGAACAAATTCATATTTACAATGACGGCCTAGAAACAGTGGTTTAACTGCCTTATTCAGGGGCAGAATGACAGATTTTTACCTTGTCAGCTCGGGGATTCGATCTAGCAACCTTCTGGTTACTGGCCCGAAGCTCTAACCACTGCCACCCCGTAACTTACTTAGGCCTATTTCAATACTTATAGTATATAGGCTACTGTATCAATTAATCATTTATTCATTCATATCATCACACAGCATATGAGTCATTCATGATTTGAAATGAAATCAAGTATTTTTGTTTTAAAATAACAAAGCGACCCTTGAATAATTAGAGTAAAAAACAAATAGGCCTAAACCGTACCATTTCTGAAATTGCATTCACAAATGAATGCGACTGTTTTTAGTCTTAGCTGTAATAAAAGCTTCACAATAAAACCAAAAAACTTTACAACAGACTCTCTGGTATGCTTATAATTTATTTAAAGTTGTTTACATTGTTCCAAACGGTCAGAAATATTATATTTTAATCTATCAGCACCTGTTCGGCACACATAATATGCACTCAGCGCTTGCTCCTTACCTTATTTTTCTTGATCTCCAGTATTTTCCACAACAAGTCAAATGTATTCCACACATCTGACTTTCCCTTTACATCCTGAGCAACCAGTAAACATTTCCCCATTTCAAGTTTATTTGTCACGTCCTCTGCATCCATTTTGCTGTCACATGTGTTAAGGTGTACAGAGTTTGTTATAACCAATTTATTGATGTGATTCTGATATGCTATAGGTCAGGCCCTATTCGTTACATGCATGAGATGCATAAGTGTGCCACGTAAAGAGAGCAAGGAAAAGGAGAATATTTTTCCTAAACGAATTAGGGATTTTGGTAAGCATAACTTTTAATTCAGAAATGGCTGTAATTATGTTGCAGCTTCAGCAACACGGACAGCGTGATACACACTGTTGATGTTCTGTGGTGGTTGCTGCAGCAGAGAGGAGAGAGAACGGGTGCTAGTCACAGTCACTCGCTGTCTCTTTTTCTTAACACAGCGCAGCAAGTCTGAGCCAGACCCGGCACAATCAAATAAACTCCCTCTAGTCATTTGTGTGTATTTCATCAAACAGTTTGCTTAAAGCATCAGACAATCTCAGTGCATACAGTTGATTTCATTAAAACACAAAGGATGTGTCCATTATATGTAAAAATACACCTTTAAAAAATTCTACCAATTGATTGGTTAAAAGAACAGTTGACTCTTGGTCGGCTAACATTTTTTTTTAGTCGGGGACAGCCCTAATGTGATCCGAGAGAAGTTACAACTGGGTTTGCCCTATCTCCCTCTGTTCTTTCTCCCTTTCCCTCTCCAGTTCTTTTTTAACCATTTTCTACCTCCCTTTCTTCCCCTCTGTATGTCAGGCCCTAGATATGCTCTACCTGTCCTCTCCTCAGGGAAGATGTGATTGTTGAAGGAACTCAACCAAAAGTAACACAAAAAAGTTTTTTATCTTTGGAAATCAACCAAAGTTGTTCCTATTTTCATTTGAATGGTTTCCATTTTTTTAAATCCGAAATCAGAGCGTCGTCCTGTGACGTTTTGAAGGTGGAAAGCAGAGAAACAGAGGAGCGAGGTGAGTTTGGCTTACAGGCATTGCCATAATTAGTAGGCAATACCCCAGTGAAGCAGTGCTGTGGACTGGGAGGGTTTCAAGGTGCTTGGTCTAACTCACACTCATTTGTCTCACACACACTCATAGATGGGGCTAACACTCTTTGTTATGCTGTGTACTTTTCAAAGTTGATGCTGAATCCTGACATTTTAAAGATGAGTTTTGGAGTAGCCTACTCAGTTTGTAATGTGTGACGCTAGAAATTAAAATGTGTTCAATCCATAGTTAATATGCTTTGATTAGGCTGCTATCCATCGAGATGAGGTGCGATGTTGGAGACTGGTCACTACTTTGACCTTTGACCTTCATCTCTCCTGATGACCTCTCTCTACCTTCATTGTTTCACTCTCGCCCATCAAACATTCACCCCCCATCCACATGAAATCATCTTTCTCCGTTTGCTTCGCGACACATCCATAATTCATACCTCCTTTTCTTTCTTCTCGCTTCTTTCAAACCCCCTTCACCTATCTGTGCAACAGCTGTTGAGGGAGCGAGATGTGCAGAGTTGCAGTGTATGCTCTGTTACCATGGTGATTTAGGAGGGCCCCTGAATAGGATCCCTACTGAGGGGCCCTAACAAGGTGGAAACGGGGTGGGAAACGAGGGCTGTAGTCGATCTATCATGTCAGGTGGAATTTAAAGTTAATGATGATTGCTCTCTGCTGTAGTTCATCAGGTGGAATTTAAAGTTAAAGATGATTACTCTCTGCTGTAGTTCATCAGGTGGAATTTAAAGTTAAAGATGATTGCTCCCTGCTGTAGTTCAGCAGGTGGAATGTGATTTAAAAATTTATTTTGGGGGATTCAAACTTTATTTGAAGGGTTAGTCATATTGTCACATACTGTAAAACTTCAATTAATAGCTTGGGCGTTTATTTGCATAAATCACTGAAGACAAAATACGCTTATTTGAGCCAGGTGTCGATTTCCTTTAATGCACACAGCTTTTGCTCATTTGCATAGTTAATTTTTTTTCTCTCCAGCATTCGCTTCCGCCATTTGAATCCATTTCTTCATTCCCTGCCCTAATGTGTTATCATTTACACACTGTCACGTTTCTTTTGTCTTAGTATGCCTCTATTTCCGAAGAAGAAAAAAACATCCTTGACAGAATAATTATTCTCCTCTTTGACTGTGCATTTTAGTCAGTTCTTACATGCACCACTAGAGGGCAATCAGTTGATTTTTTGGGGTTCTGTACTCCTGAAGTTGTTGCCTGTTTTTTTCTGCTAGCCAGTTAGCTAGCAGTTCTCAGCTGTTAGCACAGAGATAGATAGAGGACTCACCTTTCGTATCTGTGCCATTATAGCATCTGTCACTGCATAGGCAGCGCCATTGAGGCTAGCACGTTTCCCTGAGCAGCGATGTAATATCTGGGCGAGAGTATCTGCTGGCATCGTGCTTGACTGCCGCTTCTCCCTGGTAGTTGTTTAGTAACAGTTTACTCATTAGCTTTGATTTGTTCGTTCTTCAGCTGTTTTTCGTTAAGGGCTCCCGAGTGGTGCAGAGGTCTAAGGCACTGCATCACAGTGCTAGAGGCGTCACTACAGACCCTGGTTCGATTCCAGGCTGTATCACAACTGGCAGTGATTGGGAATCCCATAGGGCGGCGCACAATTGGCCCAGCGTTGTCCGGCTTAAATAACCTCGTCAAATAAAAAGTGTTTATTTTTGTCAACTTTTCTGCCTGTTTTGTCAATCTTTAGGCCTACTGGAGTTTTGTGCCTTTTACAACCTTGGCTTATTAGTGCTAGCTAGCTTGCTAGTTGGCTGTTAGCCTACCTCTGAGTCTGGACTGCGCTGCTGTGATCACCTGCCTGGATTCTTCCTCCGATCGCTGGCCTTCCTGGTGCCCTGACTCACCTCGGGGTTATTGCCTTCGGAATTTCTATATGTTGGAATTCCCCTACCATGCCTCCCTCTGGAATACCTATCTGCCTACCCTCTTTGACTCTCCCTTGGCCTGGTGTAGCTCCCACCTCCCCCCTGCTTATTTGCTGGCTAGCTCTACGGCCTCTCCCCTTTAGCGCTTCTCTCCCTGGCTCTCGCTCTACTAACCCAGCTTCCACTCTTTTGTCATCGCGTGGGCCTCAGCCATCAATCTCATTAATAAGTCTCCACTCTCCCTTTGTTTTTGCTCTGCCGGTAAAGGTTGTGTTTCAGACTGTGGGTTCTAGTGCTGGCTGGTTTAGAGTATGCTAGTTGGGCTCTGGCTTGCTGCTTTGCCAACCATGGTGGTTTCTGTGTGGATTTATCTGACGTTTTATTGGATTTAAATCACTGTCATGCTCCTGCCCACTGGCTACTCTCTGTTCCTGCTGTTTGTGCTCTGCCCTGGATTACAATGGTTTCCCCCTCCCTGTTTTTTGCAGACCAAATACTACTCCCCCCATGAATAATAACTATCGGCTATACTCTGGTGTACCCATTATGTATCCTACATAGACGCTGCTACCTGCATGTGTTACTGGAAGCAACATTAACTCTCTCTGGTCTCACTCGCGCCCTTCTCCCAAGACATCATCTTGTACTGTAAACCATGACTAACTACGCCCCTTCAACCTACCACTATCCATAAACTCACCTCTCTGCTTCACAATACTAACTTTTCTCTCCTCAATACTGGATCAATGAACAACAAAGCCCCCTTGCTCCATGAACTAATATCTGACAACAAGCTATAATTCCTCCTCCTAACTGAAACTTGGTAACAACATGGTGATTTATTTTCTCTTAACCAACCTACTCCCACTGGTTATGCCTACTTGTGTCACCCCCACTCCACCGTCCGTGGTGGCGGCCTCGTTGTACTGTATAACTCCAAAGTATCTCCCTACTGTCTTCCTCAATTGCCTACAAATCATCTTGCTCCATGACCACTATTCTCGTGGTACCGTCCTCCTAAAGCTAATGAATCGTTCCTGTCTGAACTATCTGAACTGCTCAAAATTTCTGGCTCACTCTCCCCCCTCTTAATGTTTCTTGGCGATAAGAATATTCAGGTGGACTCATCAAACTCAAAACTTGCCTCTGATTTCATTGCTGTTCTGGACTGTATTCCCCAACATGTCAATTTTCCCACTCGCATCAAGGGACACATACTAGACCTAGTCTGGTCTGTTGGCCTCAACCTAACTCATATTTTCCCCTCCCTGTTCCCACTGTCTGACCACAAGATCCTTCATTTCTCTCTTACCTCATATTCACCCCACAACACTGACAAAAGCCTCATCTCCTTCCACAACATCAAAGCTGTTGACACCGTCCAACTCTCTGATGCCATATGCTCTACTCTGCCCTGCCCCTTGACCAACTCACATGATGAACTAGCTGCCCCTTCCAAACTAAACCTGTCTCCTCCTCCTCTCCCTGGTTTACCCCTAAGCTCCGCAGCCTGAAGCAAGCTGGCCGCCACGTGGAGCACCTGAGCAGGAAGTCTAGGCTCTCTGTCCACGCTGAGGCGTAGAAACTCCACCTCTCCACCTACAGAGATGCCCTCAGTGCTGCAAGGTCCACCTACTTTTCCAACACCATCAACAGCTCCAATAACAACTCCCAGACTCTGTTCTCCACTGTCAGCAAACTACTTCAGCCCCATGACGACACCTCTACTCCCTCCACTGAAGTCTGCAACTCCTTCCTTCAGTTTGTCAAGGACAGAATCACCAAAATAAACTCATCAAATACACTACAAAGACACTCCTCTCTTCACCATACTGAGCAGCAACAAACCCTTACAATAAACCTGGTTCGTACCCAACCCTCCCCATACACTGATACATCACACTCTTCTCCATCTTTGAGCCCACCACTCTCTTTCTTCATGTTTTTGTTTAGTCTGATGTTTTGTTTTGACTCCTGTTTTTCTTTACATTTCTACAATTGTATATTGACTTTGGGTCCTATACAGTGCATTCGGAAAGTATTCAGACCCCTTGACTTTTTCCACATTTTGTTACGTTACAGCCTTATTCTAAAATGTATTGTATTGTTTTTCCCTTCATCAATTTACACACAATACCCCATAATGACAAAGCAAAAAACAAGAGTATATAAAACAAATATATCACATTTACATAAGTATTCCGACCCTTTCTTCAGTACTTTGTTGAAGCACCTTTGGCAGCGATTACAGCCTTGAGTTTTCTTGGGTATGATGCTACAAGCTTGGCACACTTGTATTTGGGGAGTTTCTCCTATTCTTCTCTGCAGATCCTTTCAAGCTCTGTCAGGTTGGATGGGGAGCGTCGCTACACAGCCATTTTCAGGTCTCTCCAGAGATGTTCGATCGGGCTCAAGTCCGGGCTCTGGCTAGGCAACTCAAGGACATTCAGAGACTTCTCCCAAAGCCACTCCTGCGTTGTCTTGGCTGTGTGCTTAGGGTTGTTGTCCTGTTGGAAGGTGAACCTTCGCCCCAGTCTGAGGTCTTGAGCACTCTGGAGCAGGTTTTCATCAAGGATTTCTCTACTTTGCTCCGTTCATCTTTCCCTCGATCCTGACTAGTCTCCCAGTCGCTGCCACTGAAATACATCACCACAGCATGATGCTACCACCACCATGTGTCACCTTAGGGATTGTGCAAGGTTTCCTCCAGAAGTGACCCTTGGCATTCAGGCCAAAGAGTTCAATCTTAGTTTCAACAGACCAGAGAATCTTGTTTCTCCTAGTCTGAGAGTCCTTTGGTGCCTTTTGGCAAACTCCAAGTGGGCTGTCCTGTGACTTTTTACTAAGGAGTGACTTCCGTCTGGCGACTCTACCATAAAGACATGATTGGTGGAGTGCTGCCGAGATGGTTGTCCTTCTGGAAGGTTCTCCCATCTCCACAGAGGAACTCTGGATCTCTGTTAGGGTGACCATTGGGTTCTTGGTCACCTCCCTGACCAAGGCCCTTCTCCACCGATTGCTCAGTTTGGCCGGGTGGCCAGCTCTAGAAGAGTCTTGGTTGTTCTAAACTTCTTCCATTTCATAATGATTAAAGCCGCTGTGTTCTTGGGGACCTTCAATGCTGCAGAAATATTTTGGTACTCTTCTCCAGATCTGGGCCACGACACAATCCTGTCTCGGAGCTCTACGGACAATTCCTTCGACCTCATGGCTTCGTTTTTGCTCTTAAATAAGGCATTTATGATTTTATGGGGTCATTATAGGGTATTGTGTATTAATTTAATCAATTTTAGAATACGGCTGTGACATAACATAATGTGGAAAAAGGGAAGGGGTCTGAATACTTTTCTAATGCACAGTAACTGCCATGTATTATTATTTAAAACAAATTATATATTTCACCTTTATATAACCAGGTAGGTCAGTTGAGAACAAGTTCTCATTTACAACTGTGACCTGGCCAAGATAAAGCAAATCAGTGTGACTAAAACAACAACACAGAGTTACACATAAACAAATGTACAGCCAATAACATAATAGAAAAATATATGTAGTGTGTGCAAATGTAGAAGAGTAGGGAGGTAAGGCAATAAATAGGCCATAGAGGCAAAATAATTACAATTTAGCATTAACACTGGAGTGATAGATGTGCAGATGATGATGTGCAAGTAGAGATACTGGGGTGTAAAAGAGCAAGAGGATAAGTAACAATATTGGGATGAAGTAGTTGGGTGGGCTATTTACAGATTGGCTGTGTACAGGTACAGTGATCGGTAAGCTGCTCTGACAGCTGATGCTTAAAGTTAGAGAGGGAGATATAAGACTCCAGCTTCAGTGATTTTTGCAATTCGTTCCAGTTATTGGCAGCAGAGAACTGGAAGGAAAGGCGGTCAAAGGAAGTGTTGGCTTTGGGGATGACCAATGAAATATACCTGCTGGAGTGCGTGCTATGGGTGGGAGTTGCTATGGTGACCAGTGAGCTGAGATAAGGCGGGGCTTTACCTAGCATGGACTTATAGATGACCTGGAGCCAGTGGGTTTGGCGACAAATATGTAGTGAGGGCCAGCCAACGAGAGCATAGAGGTCGCAGTGGTGGGTAGTATATGAGCTTTGGTGACAAAACAGATGGCACTGTGATAGACTACATCCAGTTTGCTGAGTAGAGTGTTGGAGGCTATTTTGTAAATGACATCGCTGAAGTCAAGGATCAGTAGGATAGTCAGTTTTACAAGGGTATGTTTGGCAGCATGAGTGAAGGAGGCTTTGTTGCGAAATAGGAAGCCGATTCCAGAGTTAATTTTGGATTGGAGATGCTTAATGTGAGTCTGGAAGGAGAGTTTACAGTCTAACCAGACACCTAGGTATTTGTAGTTGTCCACATATTCTAACTCAGAACCGTCCAGAGTAGTGATGCTAGTCGGGTGGGCGAGTGCGGGCAGAAATCGGTTGAAGAGCATGCACTTAGTTTTACTAGCATTTAAAAGCAGTTGGAGGCCACGGAAGGAGTGTTGTATGGCATTGAAGCTCGTTTGGAGGTTTGGTAGCAGTGTCCAAAGAAGGGCCAGAAGTATACAGAATGGTGTCGGCTGCATAGAGGTGAATCAGAGATTCACCAGCAGCAGGAGCGACATCATTGATGTATACAGAGAAAAGAGTCGGCCCGAGAATTGAACACTGTGGCACCCCCATAGAGACTGCCAGAGGTCCGGACAACAGGCCCTCCGATTTGACACACTGAACTCTATCTGAGAAGTAGTTGGTGAAACAGGCGAGGCAGTCATTTGAGAAGCCAAGGCTATTGAGTCTGCCGATAAGAATGCGGTGATTGACAGAGTCGAAAGCCTTGGCCAAGTCGATGAAGACGGCTGCATAGTAGTGTCTCTTATCGATGGCGGTTATGATATCATTTAGGACCTTGAGCATGGCTGAAGTGCACCCATGACCAGCTCGGAAACCAGATTGCATACTGGAGAAGGTATGGTGGGATTCGAAATGGTTGGTGATCTATTTGTTGACTTGGCTTTCGAAGATTTTAGAAAGGCAGGGTAGGATAGATATAGGTCTAACAGTTTGGGTCTAGAGTGTCTCTCCCTTTGAAGACTGGGATGACCGCGGCAGCTTTCCAATCTTTGGGGATCTCAGACAATATGAAAGAGAGGTTGACTAGGCTAGTAATAGGGGTTGCAACAATTTCATTGCATAGTTTTAGAAAGAGAGTGTCCAAATTGTCTAGCCTAGCTGATTTGTAGGGATCCAGCTCTGCAGGCTATTTCTGCAGTAGATTGCAACTCTGCCCCCTTTGGCAGTTCTATCTTGTCGAAAATGTTATAGTTAGGGATGTAATTGTCAAGATTTTTGGTGGCCTTCCGAAGCCAGGATTCAGACATGGCTAGGACGTCCGGGTTGGCAGAGTGTGCTAAAGCAGTGAATAAAACAAACTTAGGGAGGATGCTTATAATGTTAACATGCATGAAACCAATGGTTTTTATGGTTACAGAAGTTGAGAAATTATAGCGCCTGGGGAAGCGGAGCTAGGGGCTGCAGGGCCTGGGTTAACCTCTCTAGGGTCGGTGGGACGAAATCGTCCCACCTACGTAACAGCCAGTGGAATCCTGTGGCGCATTATTCAAATACCTTAGAAATGCTATTACTTCAATTTCTCAAACATATGACTATTTTACACCATTTTAAAGACAAGACTCTCGTTAATCTAACCACACTGTCCGATTTCAAAAAGGCTTTACAACGAAAGAAAAACGTTAGATTATGTCAGCAGAGTACCTAGCCAGAAATAATCAGACACCCATTTTTCAAGCTAGCATATAATGTCACATAAACCCAAACCACAGCTAAATGCAGCACTAACCTTTGATGATCTTCATCAGATGACACACCTAGGACATTATGTTATACAATACATGCATGTTTTGTTCAATCAAGTTCATATTTATATCAAAAACCAGCTTTTTACATTAGCATGTGACGTTCAGAACTAGCATACCCCCCGCAAACTTCCGGTGAATTTACTAAATTACTCACGATAAACGTTCACAAAAAACATAACAATTATTTTAAGAATTATAGATACAGAACTCCTCTATGCACTCGCTATGTCCGATTTTAAAATAGCTTTTCGGTGAAAGCACATTTTGCAATATTCTAAGTAGATAGCCCGGCATCACAGGGCTAGCTATTTAGACACCCACCAAGTTTATCCCTCACCAAAGTCAGATTTACTGTAAGAAAAATGTTATTACCTTTGCTGTTCTTCGTCAGAATGCACTCCCAGGGCTTCTACTTCAATAACAAATGTTGGTTTGGTTCAAAATAATCCATAGTTATGTTCAAATATCCTCTGTTTTGTTCGTGCGTTCAAGACACTATCCGAAGTGTAAAGAAGGGTAACACGCACGACGCGTTTCGTGACAAAAAAAATTCTAAATATTCCATTACCGTACTTCGAAGCATGTCAACCGCTGTTTAAAATACATTTTTATGCCATTTTTCTCGTAAAAAAGCGATAATATTCCGACCGGGAATCTGTGTTTTAGTACAAAGAGAGAGAAAATTAAAACATGGGGTCACCTCGTGCACGTGCCTCAGTCTCATAGTACTCTGACCGACCACTATCCAAACGCGCTAATGTTTTTCAGCTAGGGGCTGCCTCGACATCATTCAGCTTTTTCCCGGGTTCTGAGAGCCTATGGGAGCCGTAGGATGTGTCACGTTACAGCAAAGATCCTAAGTTTTCAATAAAAAGAGTCAAGAAGCTCAAGGAATGGTCAAAGAGGGCACTTCCTGTACAGAATCTTCTCAGGTTTTTGCCTGCCATATGAGTTCTGTTATACTCACAGACACCATTCAAACAGTTTTAGAAACGTTAGGGTGTTTTCTATCCAAAGCCAATAATTATATGCATATTCTAGTTTCTGGGCAGTAGTAATAACCAGATTAAATCGGGTAAGTTTTTTATCCGGCCTTGTAAATACTGCCACCTAGCACTAACAGGTTAAACCCCAACATCACCAGAGGAACAGAGGAGGAGTAGGATAAGGTTACGGCTAAAGGCTATAAGAACTGGTCGTCGAGTCCGTTTGGAACAGTGAGTAAAAGGAGCAGATTTCTGTGTGCGGAAGAATAGATTCAAGGCATAATGTACAGACAATGGTATGGTAGGATGTGAATACAGTGGAGGTAAACCTAGGATTTGAGTGACGATGAGAGAGGTTTTGTCTCTAGAGGCACCATTTAATTCATGTGAGGTCACCGCATGTGTGGGGGGTGGAACAAAAGGCCTAGCTAAGGCCTATTGAGCAGGGCTGGAGGCTCTACAGTGAAATAAGACAGTAATCACTAACCAAAACAGCAATAGACAAGGCATATTGACATTAGGGAGAGGCATGTGTTGCTGAGTCATTATAGGGTCCAGTGAGTAGCTAGGTGAGCTGGAGACATGGCGATTCAGACAGCTAGCAGCCCGGGGCTAGCAAGCTAGCAGATGGGCCTACGGGGGACGTCGCAACGGAAGACCCTGTTGAAACCTCCTTGGAGGGTTACATCGGCAGACCAGTCGTGATGGATTGGCGGGGCACCATGTCGGCAGTTAAAGGGTCCAGGCCAATTGGCAAAATAGGTATTGTAGCCCAAGAATTGGCTGATGGACCTCTTCGGCTAGCCGGGAGATGGGCCTAGCTCGAGGCTAACTCCAGGCTAACTGGTGCTTGCTTTGGGACAGAGACGTTAGCCAGGAGTAGCCACTCGGATAGCAGCTAGCTAGCTGTGATGAGCCGGTGTGAAGGTTCAGAGCTTGAAGTAGGAATCTGGAGATGTGGTAGAGAAAAAGCAGTCCAATATGCTCTGGGTTGATATTGTGCTGTGCACTGGGAGGAATTGACCGGGCTGAGGCTGGCTGACTGACTACTAACTCGGTAATCACCGAGTTAACGGTGATTACCGCTAGTAATGGCTAACTGACTACTTGCTAGTAGCTAGTTAGCTGCTTAGCTTCTGATGTGGGTTCTGGCTCTAAAGTGTAAAAAATAGCAGATCCGTACCACATTGGGTGAGGCGGGTTGCAGGGGAGTATGTATACGAAATATATACAAAGAAAATGATACATGGGACGGGACGGGACAAGACAAGATTATCTCCATTTTAAAGTATTCAAAACATTTTCTTCACGTTTGGCTGGCGACATGACTCCAACTTTGTCACGAGGAGGGATCAGCCAATGAAATTGGAAGTTCCATCCAGTTGACTACATTAAAATGGTGGAAGCTGTCAATGGCGCTGCCCATGCTAATATGGGATTTTTGCCACTAGAGGCCTCTATCGTTTTCAATGTCTGTTAGCAGCCAATGGCTAGCAGTTTCTTAGTTGCGATTAAAACGGATGATTCCCATAATTACTGAATTATCATTACTGAGTCATTACTGAATTATTTAATGTAACTAATCAAACATTAAATATCATAAACAATTCATTTAGACCCGCCGTTTATTTGAAATGGGTGTTTATTTGCTGAAATGTGTGCCGTTGCCCGGCTATTAAAAGTGACAGGCGACGATTTGAGACTGCTTTTAATTGAAGTTTACTGTAATCACAAAGCTCTTTAACAAGAGACCAGGTGTAAAGATTCATGTAGTATTTGAGTGTACTGCTGTTAGTGTTGATTCCATCTCATGGACAGGGACCTGGTTCCATAGTACTTCACACATCCAACAATTGACAGGTGCAGGGTACAAAACATGGCCTATCAAAGAAATACATATACTTGCTTATTGTTGTATACTGTTGTATGTTTTATTTGCTGTATTCCAGGGAGACTGTTCTCCCACTCTTTTACAGCGCTGGTTCTCGTCTTCACCCTCTGTTGTTGTTCTCCCTCTCTGGTTTGTTGTTCCTAGAGGGCATGCTGTGTGTGTGTGTGTGCGTGCGTGCGTGTGCGTGCGTATTTTTGTGAGTGTGACGATGAGTATCGCATCCTCCTCTCAGTTCCTTGGAGCCTGTATGTGTTGGAGCGTGTTGTTTGTCTAGTTGTGGAGACCACCCTGCCCCCTCACCTGTTTTCATTGGTGTTGGTGCTAAATGCCATTAGCAGCCATGAGCATTACTGAGGACCAAATACCACAGCTACCTGCAATCTCAGCGGAATTCATCACATGCACGCACAGACACACCAACAAGATCTTGTAGTTTCATAGTGCTTCGGCTCCGAGCATAACGAGTTTGCGCCCAGTGCTGGGCAATCTTTTTGTTGTTGTTGTTTTATTTGCTAAGGAAGGCGTATATTGACATTCTCAGGAGCTTTTCAAATGGAAGTCTATTTCTAGTGATCTCTCTGTGTGTGTCCTGCAGTGTGTGTATGGTTCAATGTCCTGCAATGTGTGTATGGTTCAGTGTCCTGCAGTGTGTCCTACAGCCTTCCCTGTAGCTCAGTTGGTAGAGCATGGTGTTTGCAACACCAGGGTTGTGGGTTTGATTCCCACGGGGGGCCAGCACAGAAAAAAATGTATGAAATGTATGCATTCACTACTGTAAGTCACTCTGGATAAGAGCGTCTGCTAAATGATGTAAATGTGTGTATGGTTCAGTGTCCTGCAGTGTGTGTATGGTTCAGTGTGTGTGTGTGTGTGTGTGTGTGTGTGTGTGGTTCAGGGCAGGCTGCTGCAGGATATGTGATCAAAGTGGCCATGGGGGCCATATAAAGATTTAAACCCTCTACATTAGTCATGTACTGGTAATAATCCAGACTTATAGGCCTTTGCTCTGTTTGTTGTGTGTGGTGCTATACACTCAGGGTCCCTAGAGAAACCAGGCCCCAATCAGCAGAACATGAGCCTTAATAATGTTTCTATCTCATCTCCTATCTCAGTCCATTTTACTTTGTTTCCATGTTGGCCTGACCAAGGTTCTGTTCCCTGTGTGTAACTGATGGCTGACCTAGTCTCCTGTTCAAACAGCTCTAGGTATTTCAGGGTTACTGCCTCTGGGCAATGTGTAGTGATTTGTTTCCACCAGACTGACACCTATGGTTTACACAGGTTGTGTGTCTGTGTGTGTTTGTAAGTGTACAATGTGGACTGCATTCATATGAGTGAGTGCATTGCTGTCTAGTGTGTGTGTGTGTGTGTGTGTGTGTGTGTGTGTGTGTGTGTGTGTATTTCTCTGTGTGTTTGGAGCAGGATTGTCTGACTGTACTAAACCACAGAGGCTTTGCCGCTCCTCCTTCTCACATCATACAGATTGCCACGGATACCATATCTCCGTGACAACCCCTGCTGAGCCTTCTCCCCAGTGGGGCCTATCCCATAATATTACATTTGTATGCATTCCTCTAATGCCGTCTTTAAGCCTCCCTCTCTCCATCCCTCTCTCTGTCTTTTCATCATTATCAGTCTATGGATGGGGTAAGCCTGCTTGCTTATCAGTGTACTAAAGGGCATACACACACACACACAATGACACAGCTGTGTGTTGTTGCTGAGCTGTGCTCCTCTCTCTACATCAGTGGACAAGGCTGAGCATGGTGCCTTGCCTTTTGCAAACATCAACTGTGGTAAGGGCCTTGAACAGATGTGGACTTTGAGGACTTTCACCATTTTGAAGTAGTCAACTGAGTGGGACTTCCTATGGGTTAAGGAAGGGTCACATAATTCCATTCAGGTCACGTGAGCAATAATAATGTCACATGAGCAAACATTCCATTTACATTTGAGTCATTTAGCAGACACTCTTATCCAGAGCGACTAGGATAAAGTGCCTTGCTCAAGTGCACATCAACCTAGTCGGCTTGGGGATTTGATCCAGTGAGCGACCTTTCGTTCACTGGCCCAATGCTCTTAACCGCTAGGCTACCTGCCGCCCAATTCCATATCTGCAGGTGGCAATAAATCACCAACCTTGGCTTTATACCTGTTCAAACAACACCCTCCAGGTGGCAGTATACACCCTTTCAGTTTGTTTACCAACTCATAGAAGTAGTAGAAGAAGAAAAATATACTACTTCAAAATGGAGATGACCTCAATGGTGCTGCCCATGCTCTCACAGACACCATAATGGGAACGATAGCCATGGCCCGCTAGCTGTCTAGAGCATATTGGACTGTTAGCTGTATAGATCCATTGTTCAATTTCTTGGTCCACTATACCTATTGTGCCAATTGGACCTGGACCCCTCTGCTACTCGGAACCCTACTAATCCACCATGACTGGTCTATCGACGTCACTGCACACAGAGGCTAAATCACACTTTCCTCCGGTCGAGACGTCCCTCTAAGGCCCTCTGCTAGCTTGCTAGCTGTCTGAATCGCCGTGTCTCCAGCCAGCCCGACCACTCATTGGACCCCTATTGATCACCCGGCTACGCATGCCTCTCCCTAATATCAATATGCCTTGTCCATTACTGTCCTGGTTAGTGATTACTGTCTTATTTCACTGTAGAACCTCTAGCCCTGCTCAATATGCCTTAACCCACCATTTAGTTCCACCTCCCACATATGCGGTGACATCACCTGGTTTAAACGTCTCTAGAGACAATATCTCTTATCATTACTCAATGCCTAGGTTTACCTCCAATGTACTCACATCCTACCATACCTTTGTCTGTACATTATGCCTTGAATCTATTCTATCGTGCCCAGAAATCTGCTCCTTTTACTCTCTGTTCTGAACATAATAGACAACCAGTTCTGATAGCCTTTAGCCGTACCCTTATCCTACTCCTCTGGTGGTGTAGAGGTTAATCCAGGACCTGCAGTGCCTAGCTCCACTCCTACTCCCCAGGTGCTCTCATTTGTTGACTTCTGTAACAGTAAAAGCCTTGGTTTCATGCATGTTAAAATTAGAAGCCTCCTCCCTAAGTTTGTTTTGTTCACTGCTTTAGCACACAATGCCAACCTGGATGTCCTAGCTGTGTCTGAATCCTGGCTTAGGAAGACCACCAAAAACCCTGAAATTTCCATCCTAACTATAACATTTTCCAACAAGATAGAACTTCCAAAGGGGGCGGGGTTGCAATCTACTGCAGAGATAGCCTGCAAAGTTCTGTCTTACTATCCAGGTCTGTACCCAAACAATTCGAGCTTCTACTTTTAAAAATCCACCTTTCCAGAAACAAGTCTCTCACCGTTGCCACTTGCTATAGACCATCCTCTGCCCCCAGCTGTGCCCTGGACACCATATGTGAATTGATTGCCCCCCATCTAGCTTCAGAGCTCGTGCTGCTTGGTGACCTAAATTGTGACATGCTTAATACCCCGGCCATCCTACAATCTAAGCTTGATGCCCTCAATCTCACACAAATTGTCAATGAACCCACCAGGTACAACCCTAAATCCGTAAACACGGGCACCCTCATAGACATCATCCTAACCAACTTGCCCTCCAAATACACCTCTGCTGTTTTTAACCAAGATCTCAGCGATCACTGCCTTATTGCCTGCATCCGTAATGGGTCTGCGGTCAAACGACCACTCCTCATCACTGTCAAACGCTCCCTAAAGCACTTCAGCGAGCAGGCTTTTCTAATCGACCTGGCCTGGGTATCCTGGAAGGATATTGACCTCATCCCGTCAGTAGAGGATCCCTGGTTATTCTTTAAAAGTGCCTTCCTCACCATCTTAAATAAGCATGCCCCATCCCCAAAAAATTGAACCAGGAACAGATATAGCCCTTGGTTCTCCCCAGACCTGACTGCCCTTGATCAGCACAAAAACATCCTGTGGCGTTTTGCATTAGCATCGAATAGCCCCCGTGATATGCAACTTCTCAGGGAAGTTAGGAACTGTAATGGCGGTCGTAGAGAGGGGACCAAAGCACAGCGTGTTGAGTGCTCATGATGAAATGTATTTTAACTCAAAAACACTAAAGACAAAATAAAAAAGAGAAAAACGAAAGCGCACAGTTCTGTCAGGTACATAGACTAAACAGAATACAACTACCCACAAACACAGGTGGAAAAAAAACCCTACTTAAGTTTGATCTCCAATTAGAGACAACGAGGACCAGCTGCCTCTAATTGGAGATCATCCCAAAAAAACAACATAGAAATAGAAAACTAGAACTTAAACATAGAAATACAAAACATAGAAAAACACAAAACACACCCTGACCTACTCTACCATAGAAAATAACATCTTACTATGGTCAGGACGTGACAGGAACAAATATATACAGGCAGTTAGGAAAGCTAAGGCCAGCTTTTTCAAGCAGAAATTTGCATCCTGTAGCAGAAACTCCAAAAAGTTCTGGGACACTGTAAAGTCCATGGAGAATAAGAGCACCTCCTCCCAGCTGCCCACTGCACTGAGGCTATAATTGAGAATATCAATAAGCATTTTTCTACGGCTGACCATGCTTTCCACCTGGCTACCCCTACCCCGATCAACAGCCCTCCACCCCCCCACAGCAACTCGCCCAAGCCTCCCCCATTTCTCCTTCACCCAAATCCAGATAGCTGATGTTCTGAAAGAGCTGCAAAATCTGTACCCCTACAAATCAGCCGGGCTAGACAATCTGGACCCTCTCTATCTAAAATGATCTGCCGAAATTGTTGCAAGCCCTATTACTAGCCTATTCAACCTCTCTTTCGTATCGTCTGAGATTCCCATAGATTGGAAAGCTGCCGTGGTCATCCCCGTCTTCAAAGGGGGAGACACTCTAGACCCAAACTGCTAGAGACCTATATCAATCCTACCCTGCCTTTCTAAGGTCTTTGAAAGCCAAGTTAACAAACAGATTACTGAGCATTTCGAATCCCACCGTACCTTCTCCGCTATGCAATCTGGTTTCAGACCTGGTCATGGGTGCACCTCAGCCACACTCAAGGTCCTAAACGATTTCGTAACCGCCATCGATAAGAAACAATACTGTGCTGTCGTTTTCATTGACCTGGCCAAAGCTTTCGACTCTGTCAATCACCACATCCTCATCGGCAGACTCAATAGCCTTGGTTTCTCTAATGATTGCATCGCCTGGTTCACCAACTACTTCTCTGATAGAGTTCAGTGTGTCAAATTGGAGGGCCTGTTATCAGGACCTCTGGCAGTCTCTATGGGGGTGCCACAGGGTTCAAGTCTCGGGCCGACTCTCTTCTCTGTATACATCAATGATGTCTCTCTTGCTGCAGGTGATTCTTTGATCCACCTCTACGCAGACAACACCATTCTGTATACCTCTGGCCCTTCTTTGGACACTGTGTTAACTAACCTCCAGACGAGCTTCAATGCCATACAACTCTCCTTCCGTGGCCTCCAACTGCTCTTAAATGCAAGTAAAACTAAATGCATGCTCTTCAACCGATCACTGCCCGCACCCGCCCGCACGTCCAGTATCACTACTCTTGACGGTTCTGACTTAGAATATGTGGACAATTACAAATACCTAGGTGTCTGGTTAGACTGTAAACTCTCCTTCCAGACTCACATTAAGCATCTCCAATCCAAAATTAAATCTAGAATCGGCTTCCTATTTCGCAACAAAGCATCCTTCACTCATGCTGCCAAACATACCCTCGTAAAATTGACCCTCCTACCGATCCTCGACTTTGACGATGTCATTTACAAAATAGCCTCCAACACTATACTTAATAAATTGGATGCAGTCTATCACAGTGCCATCTGTTTTGTCACCAAAGCCCCATATACTACCTACCACTGTGACCTGTATGCTCTCGTTGGCTGGCCCTCACTTCATACTCGTCACCAAACCCACTGGCTCCAGGTCATCTAAAAGTCTCTGCTAGGTAAAGCCCTGCCTTATCTTAGCTCGCTGGTCACCATAGCAGCACCTACCTGTAGCACGCGCTCCAGCAGGTATATCTCACTGGTCACCCCCAAAGCCAATTCTTCCTTTGGCCGCCTCTCCTTCCAGTTCTCTGCTGCCAATGACTGGAACGAACTGCAAAAATCACTAAAGCTGGAGACTCTTATCTCCCTCACAATCTTTAAGCACTAGCTGTCAGAGCAGCTCACAGTTCACTGCACCTGTACATAGCCCATCTGTAAATAGCCCATCCAACTACCTCATCCCCATACTGTATTTATTTGTTTATCTTGCTCCTTTGCACCCCAGTATCTCTACTTGCACATTCATCTTCTGCACATTCTACCATCCCAGTGTTTAATTGCTATATTGTAATTACTTCGCCACCATGGCCTATTTATTGCCTTACCTCCCTTATCCTACCGTATTTACACATGCTGTATATAGACTTTTGCTACAGTAGTATTGATTGTATGTTTGTTTATTCCATGTGTAACTCTGTGTTGTTGTATGTGTCGAACTGCTTTGCTTTATCTTGGCCAGGTCGCAGTTGCAAATGAGAACTTATTCTCAACTAGCCTACCTGGTAAATAAAGGTGAAATTTAGAAAAACTAAAGAAATATATAGACGCCTACTAGTATATATAGACGCCTACTAGTATATATAGACACCTACTAGTATATATAGACGCCTACTAGTATATATAGACGCCTACTTGTATATATAGATGCCTTCATGCAGTATGTTACCATGTCTGTCTTCTGTCAGTGTTTTATTTGATGGGTTTATAGTGCAGAGTAATTATTTTTTTTACAAAGCATTAGCATTGACTTGGCAGTAAATAAGTGTTTGACAATGACCCTATGTCCAATTGTGGGAGCATACAATAATTAGCGCCACACACACACTGTCCATTAGTTGCTGTGCAGGCCATGTTGATGGTGTACTCTCCAGTTTAACAGCAGCCCACTCTCATTCATTGTCAGCTGTACAGTTATAAGGGAGATATTGATCAAATTTTCTCCAGCCGTTGTATGAAATGGACAGTTTCTGTGGATTCATGTCAAAATCTCAGAGGTAATACTGAAGCATATGCTCCCTCTCTCTTTTTTTGCCTGTCTCTCTATTTCTCTCTCCCTTTCCTGCTCCCTCTCTCTTCTGCTCCCTCTCTCTTCTGCTCCATCTCTTCTGCTCCGTCTCTCTCTCTCTTCTGCTCCCTCTCTCTTCTGCTCCCTCTCTCTGCCTCTCTCTTGTGCTCCCTCTCTTCTGCTCCCTCTCTTTCTCTCTTCTGCTTGCTCTCTCTCTCTTCTGCTCCCTCTCTCTTCTGCTCCATCTCTCTCTCTCTTCTTCTCCCCTCTCTCTCTTCTGCTCCCTCTCTCTTCTGCTCCCTCTCTCTTCTGCTCCCTCTCTCTCTCTCTCTTCTGCTCCATCTCTCTCTCTTCAGCTCCCTCGGTCTCTTCTGCTCTCTCTCTCTCCTGCTCCCTCTCTCTCTCCTGTTCTCTCTCTCTCTTTCTGCCTCTCTCTCTCTCTCTGCCTCTCTCTTTTTACCTCTCTCTCTCTCTCTCTCTCTCTCTAACTCCTGTTCCCTCTCTCTCTTTCACCACTTGAAGCTGGGATTTCTCTCCTAGCATTTCATTCGCTCTTCCGATTGTCCATCAACTCCTGTCTGAACCCGATGTCTGCTATCCATCCTTGCATCGTAGCGCAGCAAGGGGAAAGGGTTTCTTAGCTGTAGCACATTCACAGATCGATTTGTAGCCAGTAATCTAAAACCATTTATAGATTTTATTAATATGAGATGAAAGGCGAGTTCCTAACGAGTTCAGGAAGCCAAGCTAGAGCTCCGTGTGACGTTCAGTCCTCTTGACTTTTTTCACATTGATGAGGAAAGAAAACTATTTATTACATTTTAGAATAAGGCTGTAAATTAACAAAAATGTTGGTCCATTATCATTTCTACATACTTTATCTGGTTTTAGTTGTCTAGCTTTTATTTTGGTGATTGTTAGTTCTCAAAGACTATGGTCTTATAGAACTGGTCGGTCCCTGGATGGGAGACCAGATGCTGCTGGAAGTGGTGTTGGAGGGCCAGTAGGAGGCAGTCTCTCTTCTGGTCAAAAAACAAAGATCTCAATGCCCCAGGGCAGTGATTGGGGACATTGCCCTGTGCAGATACCGACTTTCGGATGGGACATTAAAAACGGATGTCCTGACTATCTGTGGTCAGTAAAGATCGCATGGGACTTATTGTAATAGTTGGGGTGTTAACCCCGGTGTCCTGGCTAAATTCCCAATCTGGGGAGGGACATAATTATTAATACATTTTTAAACACTCCAAAAAGCCTACCTGACTGCTCTTAGCCATCCCCGTGGTCCTAAAGCACACCGTTGCCTCATTTTGTATCACATTCCAATGATAAAACTTGTGGGGACAAATATGACATTTCAGAAATTTGGGGGGGCATGTCCCCAGTGAAAGTTGCGCCCCTGCCTGTAGCTATTCCCCAGGTCCTTGCTGTAAATGAGAATATGTTCTCATTCAACTTACCTGGTAAAATAAGGGTTAAATGAATTCAATAAATAAATGTACAGTACAATATGATTGTAGCTGCACTCAGGGGAATATTGGGGGATACAGACACAGTGGGGAATATTGGGGGATACAGACACAGTGGGGAATATTGGGGGGTACAGACACACTGGGAAATATTGGGGGATACAGACACACTGGGAAATATTGGGGGATACAGACACACTGGGAAATATTGGGGGGTACAGACACACTGGGAAATATTGGGTGATACAGACACACTGGGAAATATTAGGGGATACAGACACACTGGGAAATATTGGGGGGTACAGACACACTGGGAAATATTGGGGGATACAGACACACTGGGAAATATTGGGGGATACAGACACACTGGGAAATATTAGGGGGCTACAGACACACTGGCGAATATTGGGGGATACAGACACACTGGGGAATAGCCTACATGTTTAAATGCCGGTGTGTTGGTATCTGTACTGATGGTGCAAAAGCCATGAATGGGAGACATAGTTGAGTGGTAACGCGTGTGCAAGCAGTTGCTCCCGACGCCACTTGGGTACACTGCAGCATCCACCGAGAGGCTCTTGCTGCCAAGGGAATACCTGACAGCTTGAAAGACGGTTTGGACACTACAGTGAAAATAGTAAACTTTGTTAAAGCAAGGCCCCTGAACTATTTTCTGCATTATGCAATGATATGGGCAGCGACCATGTAACACTTTTACAACATACAGAAGTGCGCTGGTTATCAAGGGGTAAAGTATTGACACGTTTTTTTAAAATTGAGACACAAGCTTAAAGATTTCTTTACTGACCATAATTTTCACTTGTCTGACCGCTTGTGTGATGACGAGTTTCTCACACGACTGGCCTATCTGGGTGATGTTTTTTCTCGACTGAATGATTTGAATCTAGGATTAATTTTCAATGAACAAATAAGGTTTTATAAGTAAGATGGTTAAATAAAGAGCAAAATGATTGATTATTATTATATTATTATTTGTGCCCTGGTCCTATAAGAGCTCTTTGTCACATCCCACGAGCCGGGTTGTGACAAAAACTCACATCCTTCTTATGTATAATAAATTTATCGTACAGTGTGTGTGTGGCAGGCTTACAATGGTGGCAAAAAACAACATTTGAGAGTGCGCTGACCGTTGTGCTAGAGGGGGTATGCAGCTGGAGGTTGAATGTTTGAAGGGGTACAGGACTATAAAAAAGTTTGGAAACCACTGGTCTAGCCTAACCGTAAGCAATGATGTGAATGAAAACAGTCTTCTGGTAGTTGGAAATGCTTTCCCAAAAACCTCATTTAATCTAACTACAGAATGAACATGATTATTTTCATCAATCCAGTGGGTAGTTGTTCCGCAATCTCTACTATCACATGTGCTACAAAAACACTGCTAAACAACAGCATCTTGCTAGGTGTACACTTGAATGAAAGGGTAACTATACACAAAAATCTACATTTCTCACATTTTTCCCAGACCTCAAAAGTGGTCTTCTTATATGGTTTAAGCATTGTTGTGGACTTGGAACATCCAATGTTGTCAGTTTTCTATTACAAAAGTGTGATTTTGAGAGCAAAAACCTGGAAAAACAAAACCTTTCATTTATTTTTCATGATAATGTGGGCTATGTACTGCATTTTTCAGTTTTGAGGCAATTCATACCGTATCCTGCAGTAAAACTGTAAATAAGACTCTAATCTCAAGAGGACACAGGTTACATGTAAAAAAAAAAACATTTTATGTTCTCTTACTTAGAAAATAGTCCTGATCATATAGGCCTAGACCTAGACAAAACCCAAAACAACTATGCATACACTGAATTCATACACTGAATGCATACACATTTTCAGTAATTTAAATTTTAAAGCCATATCTTTCTACAATGTACCAAAATATTTCCAATACCTACAGTATCTACCCCAGCTATGAATTACGGCAAGGTGAGAGGCTACCCCTCTACCTCAGCTCTCTTTCCATATAAATACAAACTGTACCTGTCCTGCTCAGGTCCTCACCTGTCACTCCCTCTATTTCCTCCTGCATCATTTCTAAGCATGAGCTCCGGTCTGACTAACCAATGGAACAGGCCTATCTTTCCCTGTCCCTGACTCTGTCAAACACCTGCACAACTCGGATTCTCTGCTGCTCATACAGGCCATCTGGATAAGTGTGTGTGTGTGTGTTTGTTAATATAAGTCTTGAAAGCATCTTGCCCTCTCCTAAGTCCTGAGGTTGTCACCTGCCCCGCGGCCCACCTCCACCTCTAATCATTAGGCCCTGCCATGCCGCGACCACATGCCCAGAGGGGGTGAGAGCAGAGGGGGCTGCTGGCTTCAGGCAAGCCCCAGGCTTTTCCGACTTATGTCGACACTGATGAGGCTGAGGGGAAGCGGTGTGGATTTGAGCTGTATAGGAAAGGAAGGGATATGAGAGGGTGAAATAATGTATCACTGTCTCTATGGGTGGTTGAACACACTTGTTTCACTAACTCACTCACTCACTCGCTCACTCACTCACTCACTCACTCACTCACTCACTCACTCACTCACTCACTCACTCACTCACTCACTCACTCAGAGCGTATGCCTTTGTCTCTCCTTCATAACAGAGTGTACTGTCAGACGATAAGATCTATCTACCACGGCAGGTTCTATAGAATCCATGTGTAAATAGATATAATCTCTCAGTAAATGTACCCTGTCTCAGAGGACATTTTCTCCTAAGTCAAGACATGCTCAGTCCTCCCAGCTTTATGGTAATATCTAATATTAGCATATATATAGTGCTGCACTGTAACACACTATTTATTCAACTGAGTTTTTAATCTCCTTGAATTGAATTTAAGGGTGCAATTTTAAGAGTGAAGTGGCGAGGAAGTGATGGTAGCTATTTAAAATCCACGATCAGATCATTTTTTCATAGAAGCAGCTGCTGTTAAGTCTTGGTTCAGTCAACTGTCATGAGAGAAACTTTTGTATTTGGCAAGTTTCACAATGTGTGTTAGAAACATAAAAGTTAGATGTTTCAACTGACTGTGTTGTCTTTGAGGTAGAGGATGAAAGGGAGTACACACACAGCAAGACGTCATGTGCTTTTAGTGGACCGTGGCGCCATTTTCATTGGTTTACTCCTCTTAACTGTGATGTACAGCGTCTTAGCAGTGTCCGGGGTTGGCCAGACTTGTAATAGTCCCATGATTAACATTAAAGACCTGCCTTTCTAATCAACACAAACACGATCAATATCCTCTCAAAGAAATACAAGGTTGGAGAAACCGGAGGCTTGAGAAATGTCGCTGCCTACAGAAAAGTCAACTTGATTTCCTGTTGATTATTAAAGAGCTCTGTGCTCTAGTCAGATCTTTGTCTATGAACACTGATCATGTCAACAAAGAATGGAGGTGGTTCTCTCTAAAGGCTTGTACAGTACAAGCACGAACTCACCTGCTATTCATTACATTTTACATTTGAGTAATTTAGCAGATGCTCTTATCCAGAGCGACTTACAGTTAGTGCATTTATCTAGGTGGGACAACCACATCACAGTCATAGTAAGTATATTTTTCCTCAATAAAGCTAAGAGGGGGGGGGGGGGGTATTATTTAAGATACTATTTGAAGAGGTAGGGTTTCAGTTGTTTACAGAAGATGTGTCACGTTCTGACCTGTAAAGGTGTTATTTGTTAGTGTTTAGTTTGGTCAGGACGTCGCAGGGGGTATTTGTTTTATGTGGTTCAGGGTGGTTGTGTATATGTGTCCATGTAGAGAGGGGTATTTGATTTATTAGTCCAGGGTTTTGGTTATTGTTCTATGTTAGTTTATTTCTATGTTCTGTCTAGTCATTTGTATTTCTATGTTTAGTTAATTGGTGGTGGGGCCTTCAGTTGGAGGCAGCTGTCTATCGTTGCCTCTGATTGAAGGTCCTATAATTAGGGGTGTGTTTGTATTGTGGTTTGTGGGTAGTTGTATTCTGTTTTGTGCTTGTCACGTGACAGAACTGTTAGTGTCGTTTCTGTTAATTTTATACGTGTTTATTTTGTTTCTCCTTCTTATATATTAAAAAGAGAAGATGAGTATACACTTCCCTGTTGCGTCTTGGTCCTCCACACACGACAATCGTTACAAGATGGGCAGCGATCAAGAAGATGGTTCTGAGAGAGATAGCGACAGTTGGTCAGAGACAACACGCTCAAGTGTTTTTGGAAAGAAAAGAAGGGATATTGGTCTGTATTTATTGACGTCAGAGGAGTCGGTTGGTTTCTTGAGGAAGGGAGTGACTCGGGAGATTTTGGTCAGGGATGAGGGAAGTGAGGAATGGGAGATGGTCTCCAGAGATGGTCTGGAGGATGGAGGAGGGGATGGGCAGAGGGGATGGGCAGAGGGGATGGGCAGAGGGATAGGGGATGGGCAGAGGTATAGGAGGAGTAAATGCTCTAAAGGCTATGGAGGTTTAGCAAGGACTATACACTACTTTGACATGGATAAATATACCACAAATAGACATTACCCAAAGGGAGATCTAGGATCAGCTTATCCTCTTTAACTCAACTCTCTGCCTTAACATTCGGTATGTTGGTTTGCATAGGGAAAATAGCTTTGAGTGTCACTCTGAAATGCATTTTATCACTGCATGAATAATGTCTATTGGGACCAATCGCTCCATGGTCCATATACCACCAATTTATAGCAGCTACATGCTGATGCACACCATAGCCTTTGTGCCAGAACTCTTACCAGACAATCAGCTGCATCCCAGTATACTACAACGGTGAGGTGAGGGCTGATTGTGCCATACTGATGCAGTGGATGATGAGATGTCATGGAGGTCTATGGAGGTCTATGGAGGGGAACAGGGAACAGGGAGTGATGAGGTGAATAGAACTCCAGTACACCATTGATTGTGCATCTCTACAGACAGTGTGGTGTAATGATAGCCTCTACTTTGTGATGAGAAGGGCAGAAATGGCTGGTTTTACTCCGAAGTAGCGGAGTTTGATATCCCTCTGTTTGACACTTTACAAATCACTATGGATCCTCAGGGAATAGGCCTACAAGAATCTACTCCTATTCATCTCTAAGCTGTGATAAACTGTAGTGTGTTTGACTGCTGTGACTCTAACAAGCACACTTACAGTAGACGCGCGCACAATCTCCTAGGGAACTAAGGGCTGAGGGCATGGTGTAAATGACAGGCACTTTTCACTTTGAATCATAAGATCAATCACCGTAGCAACGATCGTCCATGCAGATTCTACCCAACACTGGTATCATCAGGGTTGATGACACTGGTAGATTGGAGATGTTTGTGTGGATGGGCTATTGTCAGATTTCCCTCAGTGTGTCTTTGGTTCGAGCTGCAGGGTTAAACACTATCTTTATATCCAGAGTCGATGGTCCAAAGTGGACGGTAGTTGATATCTAGTGTGTAACAGAGAGAGATGGGGATACTATCTTAGGGATTTTTAAGTTTGGAAATTGACTAGGGGTGAAGTGGAGATACTGATCTTGGGCTGAATTTTAACTTTTCTGTAAAAAAATGCACCAAGCTCCCAACCCTGGCTTAGTTGTTGATAGATGGTAGAATCCTCTCAATTTGTATTTTATATGATGAATTGGAAATGTAAATAACTTCCACTTTGCTTTATTTCAAATAGGGCCCTATCTTATTTTTTTCTTTTGAAGAACTGTAATTCCATTTGTAGTTACTCAGGTGTCACTAAAACAAAAGTCCTTTATGGGTTCATTGGGTTGCTGTTAAAGAATTACCAGTAGCACTAATCAAACTGTGAGGGTGTCAAAGTGCTCAGAGCAAAGTAAGCTGAGCTCCGTTGGCTCACCAGTGAGCTGTGTTTGTTCCTGATGTGTGAGTGTGACCTTTCTGTCACACAGGGCCTGGGGTGCCCCTGGTCTGTTTACAACAACATGAAACAACATGACAGCAGCCTCCCTGCTCCACCAGCTCTGCTCTGCTCTACACTACTGCCTTTAACTGTTACCTTAGTGTTACACATGGTGAGGGACAAGAGAAACACTCACAGACAGAAAACAGAGGAGGAGGAGAGGAAGAAAGAAACACTCACAGACAGAAAACAGAGGAGGAGGAGAGGAAGAAAGAAACACTCACAGACAGAAAACAGAGGAGGAGGAGAGGAAGAAAGAAACACTCACAGACAGAAAACAGAGGAGGAGGAGAGGAAGAAAGAAACAGACAAAACAGAGGAGGAGAGAAAGAAAGGAACACTCAACAGACAGAAAACAGAGGAGAGAAAGAAAGGAACACTCACAGACAGAAAACAGAGGAGGAGAGAAAGAAAGGAACACTCATGGAGAGGAAAAAAAAGAGAGAAACGCAGGCCCAATGTTTACACAAACAATGCCCAGCACACAGTGGGGCATCGTGGGTAGTCAAGTGGTCAGAGGAATGGTTGTGTCATCACGGACAGCTACCCACGTTGATAGGACATGCACGCACACACACGTCAGCAGGGCAAGGTTCTCTCGCTGGGTAGACGAGGGGGTGCTAGGTGGCCAGTCAGTGCACCCACACAGGTTACGGGTAGTCTCTCTCCCACATACACACACACACACACACACACACACACACACACACACACACACACACACACACACACACACACACACACACACACACTTCCGCCTCCCTGAGAGGGGTTAGTGGAGCTCAAGAGGCAGTTGAAGTTAGAAAGATGAAATGTAAACAAAGAGTTCTACCAGTGTTGTAAAGTTCAGTGTTGGGAGGAGGTGTGTGTGTGTGATGGGGGCAATACTGTAGACAGGCCAATGTCAGAAAACAACTGATTAAACGTACCAGGAGCTGTGCATGCTAGCTTAACTATATTCAAATTAGAGGTCATCACGGATCGACCTGTACCTAAATACCCGAGACCCGATCCAGAATTCAAAATAATGTCACAGGTCTGGGTTGGATCTGAAGTGATTGTCACAGGTCTCGGGTATGTTTAATTTGAACTGATATGTCCAGAAGGGACCGTACAGATCCGAACGCCACTGTTGCAGTAGAGAGAGGGAGTGAGAAATGTGATAATTTATGCTGCTGCTCTTGCTTTTCACGAGAGTGGAGCATGGCGCGTGTAGCTTGTTGTTGGCCAATCAAAAGTCATCAAAGTGACAATAGGCTACAGTCGTAAAGCCTAACTCCATTTGTGGCAGAAGTTAAGAGCTATTTAATCAATGGAAGATGGAATTAAACTTATGGAATTACAAATTAATCTCTATGGGCTAGGTGGGACGCTTGCGACCCATCTACTCAACAGCCAGTGTAATCCCGTGGCGCGTTATTCAAAAACCTCAAAAATGCAAAAACTTCAATTTTTCAAACATATGACTATTTTACACCATTTTAAAGACAAGACTCTCGTTAATCTAACCACACTGTCCGATTTCAAAAAGGCTTTACAACGAAACCAAAACATTAGATTATGTCAGCAGAGTACCCAGCCAGAAATAATCAGACACCCATTTTTCAAGCTAGCATATAATGTCACATAAACCCAAACCACAGCTAATCCAGCACTAACCTTTGATGATCTTCATCAGATGACAACCCTAGGACATTATGTTATACAATACATGCATGTTTTGTTCAATCAAGTTCATATTTATATCAAAAAACAGCTTTTTACATTAGCATGTGACTAGCATGTGACTAGCATTCCCACCGAACACTGCCGGTGAATTTACTAAATTACTCACGATAAACGTTCACAAAAAGCATAACAATTATTTTAAGAATTATAGATACAGAACTCCTCTATGCACTCGATATGTCCGATTTTAAAATAGCTTTTCGGTGAAACCACATTTTTCAATATTCTCAGTAGATAGCCCGGCATTACAGGGCTAGCTATTTAGACACCCAGCAAGTTTAGCACTCACCAAAGTCAGATTTACTATAAGAAAAATGTTATTACCTTTGCTGTCTTCGTCAGAATGCACTCCCAGGACTTCTACTTCAATAACAAATGTTGGTTTGGTTCAAAATAATCCATAGTTATATCCAAACAGCGGCGTTTTGTTCGTGCGTTCAAGACACTATCCGAAAGGGTAAATAAGGGTGACGAGCATGGCGCAATTCGTGACAAATCATTTCTAAATATTCCATTACCATACTTCGAAGCATGTCAACCGCTGTTTAAAATCAATTTTTATGCCATTTTTCTCATAAAAAAGCGATACTATTCCGACCGGGAATCTGCGTTTAGGTAAACAGACGAAAGAAAATAAAGCATTCGGTCGACTCGGGCACGCGCCTAAGCCCATAGTACTCTGATCGGCCACTTGCCAATCGCGATAATGTGTTTCAGCCAGAGGCTGCCTCGATATCGTTCAGCTTTTTCCCGGGCTCTGAGAGCCTATGGGAGCCGTAGGAAGTGTCACGTTAGAGCAAAGATCCTCAGTCTTCAATAAACAGAGACAAGATGAAACACAACTTGTCAGACAGGCCACTTCCTGCATGGAATCTTCTCAGGTTTTGGCCTGCCATTTGAGTTCTGTTATACTCACAGACACCATTCAAACAGTTTTAGAAACTTTAGGGTGTTTTCTATCCAAAGCCAATAATTATATGCATATTGTAGTTACTGGGCGGGAGTAGTACCCAGACTAAATCGGGTACGTTTTTTATCCGGCCGTGTCAATACTGCCCCCTAGCCCTAACAGGTTAAAGGAGAAGGATAGGCTAGAATGACCAAGAGCCTGAATGGAGTTGTTGTTATTTGTAACTTTAGGATGAGAAGGCGCATGCTACACTGCAGCCTCAGTTAGCCTAGATAACTAGCTTAATTAGCTTCTCCCGGTTTGATGAAGTCCAAGACAGGTAATACGTAATCATATTTGATGATAAATAACCTAGCTTTGGCAGTTCTTAGTCTACTATAGCGCGAGTCGGCTTGGTTGGTTGCTGTCTGTCGTCCCTCCATCCTGCCTGCTCCCCATGTCACTCCCTCACAGTACGGCCCCTCCCCCGCCTGATAGAGCGGCACCTCTCTCTCCCTCCTCACTCGCTTTATCAGCTCCGGTTAGTAAAGTAGCTTAAAAACTGACTTTTCTACTGCTTCCCTTACTCTGACCGGGTGTGGATCCGACCAGGTCTATATGGAACAGGTCTAGTTATCCTCGGGTCTGTTCAAAATGGGTCTCTCTATTTTTATGTATTTATTTATGCTTATGGGGTCCAGGTGGGAAAGCCACAGGTCTATTTCGGAACGAGTCCAACTTCTTTGACCCTTGAAGACCTTTAATGAATATATTCTACAAAATGTCGCTTACTGTTTTCCACGTTTTTTCTTAAAAACAAATGTGCATTTTAAATAGACATATACTGTAGGCTACATGCAAATCATGTGGCATACTGTTTGTATTACTGCAGGGTAGATAGAGTTTATAGTGTATCTAGCTTGCATTTATTCCAAATCGATAGTTTATAGTGTACCTAGCTTGCATTTATTCCAAATCAATAGTTTATAGTGTATCTAGCTTGCATTTATTCCAAATCGATAGTTTATAGTGTACCTAGCTTGCATTTATTCCAAATTGATAGTTTATAATGTACCTAGCTTGCATTTATTCCAAATCGATAGTTTATAGTGTACCTAGCTTGCATTTATTCCAAATCGATAGTTTATAGTGTACCTAGCTTGCATTTATTCCAAGGCGATAGTTTATAGTGTACCTAGCTTGCATTTATTCCAAATCGATAGTTTATAGTGTACCTAGCTTGCATTTATTCCAAGGCGATAGTTTATAGTGTACCTATATGCAACTTGAGACAATATCCTTTCCCCCTCCCCCAATACAATCTATACTCTACTTTCCCCAAATAACAGCTTTTCTCCAGGACATAAAAACAGAAGTAGCTGATGCCAATGGGCTACATCGACACTGAAAAGCCAATTCAAAGGAGGAAATATAGCATGTATGTCAACTCTTCTATGCATGTGCATGTGTGTGGGAGTGTAGGTGTGTGTTTGTGGGAATGTGTGTGTGTGTGTGGAGTGTTTGTGGGTGTGTGTGTGTGTGTGTGTTTGTGGAAATGTAGGTGTGTGTGTGTGTTTGTGGGAGTGTAGTCGTGTGTGTATGTGTTTGTTTATATGAATGGGAGAGTGAGAGAGGAGTGAGGGATGGATGGTGAGTGTGTGTAGGAGCGTGAGAGAAGAGTGAGTGATGGATGGTGAATATGTGTAGGAGGGTGAGAGAAAAGTGAGGGATGGATGGTGAATATGTGTAGGAGGGTGAGAGAAGAGTGAGGGATGGATGGTGAATATGTGTAGGAGCGTGAGAGAAGAGTGAGGGATGGATGGTGAATATGTGTAGGAGGGTGAGAGAAGAGTGCGGGATGGATGGTGAATATGTGTAGGAGCGTGAGAGAAGAGTGAGGGATGGATGGTGAATATGTGTAGGAGGGTGAGAGAAGAGTGAGGGATGGATGGTGAATATGTGTAGGAGGGTGAGAGAAGAGTGAGGGATGGATGGTGAATATGTGTAGGAGGGTGAGAGAAGAGTGCGGGATGGATGGTGAATATGTGTAGGAGGGTGAGAGAAGAGTGAGGGATGGATGGTGAATATGTGTAGGAGGGTGAGAGAAGAGTGCGGGATGGATGGTGAATATGTGTAGGAGGGTGAGAGAGAATGGCTGTGTGGATGCATAGGGTATATGTTGGGCGGGAATGAATGAGAACGGAGGAGCAAGTCGATGGATGGGTGGATGTAAGTGAGTCTGAGAGGTAGGGAGGGTGGGAAAAGACGTAGAAATCTACCAATCCTCCGTCGTTAACACAATGGAACGGTCAAATGCTTTATTATCTAAATGTTGAAAGTGTGTGGGCGATGTAGAGAAACAAAATGGTGCAGTTTGAGGCCATGTGGCGGAGAGTGATGCAGGCTCTGGAGATGGGGGTGTGAGCATGTGGGTCTGGGCAGGTGTGATGTTGTGGATGTCTGTGTGTGTCTATATGTTTTGTATTGTAAAAAAAATAAGTTTATAGTGTACCTAGCTTGCATTTACTCTAAGGCGATAGTTTATAGTGTACATAGCGTGCATTTTCTCCAAGTCGTTTTTTTATTACAATATGGAAACATTCATGTACTTTTTCGCCACCTCAGTCTTTTCAAATCAATACTAAGTGTCCATTGGAGTTCTCTTTCTATATTACTGCTCTTCCATGAAGCTACCATCAGGCCGTCATCAGGACTATACACAAGGAGACACTCATTCTAGTAAGGAGCTGAGTTATCAGGAAGCCCTAAAGCTGTTCTGAGTGCTCTAATAAAAACCTCTTCATGAACGGACTGATGTAGACAATTCAATTGCTGCAAATATAGTAGCTTTCCACTCTTCTTCCATTGGTGTAGTTGTATTTGTGACAGGCACGGTGGGAAAAGAGAAGCAGTCTTTGGGGTTTTCAGGTGCTGACACATGCACACGCGCACAACCGGCTTCAATGATCCATGAGCTGTGTGTTTGTGTGTGTTAGTGTTGTCAGGATACCTGATTTTTGGCTTCGATACCAGGTTTAGTATCATGATACCAAAACAATACTCAATACAAAAATGATACACGATACTGAAACGATACCACAGCCAAAAAAAAGGTATTAGCTAAAGTCACAGAATAACCAGTGGGCTTTATTTTTTAAAACATTAAACAATATGTTGATAACTGGTAGAACAAATAAAATAAAGAATATGTTCTATTCTATTTTCATTTTTTTTGCAAAAATTAAACACCATATTACATAACAGAAGAATAACTTCAATTTTCCTTATTCAAAACCATATCCAATAACATCTAAACTCTTTTCAAATGTAATTTCATACATATCAGGCTTAATTTGCTCATCTATGGCCATAATATTGGGTCAAATTACATTCATTAGACCTGTAATTCATTACAGCTAAATCATTTTATGTAGTAAATTAATTGTTTAGTTCCAATACGACATAAAAACCACTTTGAAGGTCATTTCTGAAACTTATATTGCAATAGTCTACACGCCATAGAAATACAATGGAATTTACACAGCACACTACGATTTCCTGAGTGCATTTCATTTCCCAGGGTGCAATGCTCCGCCCAGGCCTGCTGGCTGGCTACTGCTAGCAAGCAAGCCCAGACAAATGTGAAGTAGTCTAAATATATTGCTGTTAAGTTATGAGTTCATATTACTCCTGGGTTGTGTAATCATATTATAATGCTCACATGAATGTCATGATGAGGGCCTCCCGAGTGGCGCAGCGGTCTAAGGCGTCACTAAATACCTGGGTTCGATCCCAGGTTGTGTCACAGCCAGCAGTGACCGGGAGACCCACGAGGCCGTGCACAATTGGCCCAGCGTCGTCCGGGTTAGGGGAGGGTTTGGCCGGCTGGGATTTCTTTGTCCCATTGCACTGTTGTGGCGGGCCGGGCGCTTGCACGCTGACTTCAGTCACCAGCTAGATGGTGTTTCATCCGACACATTGGTGCGGCTGGCTTCCGGGTTAAGCGATCAGTGTGTCAAAAAGCAGTGCGTCTTGGGTTGTGTTTCGGAGGACATATGGCTCTCAACCTTCGCCTCTCCCTAGTTCGTAGACTTTAACTACCAATTGGATATCAAGAAAAATGGGTAAAAATGAATGTTGAGTATACTGTATGTTCATGTCATTGTCACTGAAAAATAATTTTAATTTTGTAGAATAATGACAAAGTTATAATGAAAATCTTGTTTTGGAACTAAACCTCACTTGCCCTGCACTGCTTTGTAACACTTTTTGCTTAGTTGTTTTGCTGAGCTGGCCCTCATCATCTGGTCCCAGATTCACAAAACACCTTCCCCCGCAAAAACTTAAGAAGCTTCTTATGAAAAAAAAGAGAAGTTCATAAGATAGTTCATAAGTACAATTCCTCAACAATATCTTAGGATTTAATGATTTTCTTACGAACATCTCAAATATCATGTTACAAATCTTCTTAAGATGTTTGTTGCTTGGCAATCGATTTAGCTAGCTATCTAGCTAGTAATGGCAATCATGTTAGCATATTTCTTACTGAGATTACTGTTCTAAAACATGTTCTTGGGATTAAAATAATCAATACTGAAACTTTCAGATTAAGTTTGTGAGTAAATTAACATGTTTAGTTGCTTTCATTAGCTTTTTCTCTCACTGCCCTGAGTTTAAGACAAGGGTTTAGCTATCTTGGAATTAAGAACATTTCCAAGAACTTTATTTTCAAGAATCTAATTTCTTCTTAACTTTCTACTTAAGGAGATACATAAGAAGTAGCGCAATACATCTTCCAATAACCTTTTTGAGGAATAACAACTTTGCTTATCTTTCTTCTTAAGTCTATAGTTAAGGAAAAATGGCAGTTAAGAAGAAATGTATTCTTAAGGTTTTGTGAATCTGGACCCTGCTCTGTAATTAAAGTATTCTCATAGCTTGCTTCTGCAGCCAGTTTTGTTAACAAGCGATGGGCGTGGAGCTATGACATTTTTGTTTTAAAAAGCCATGCTGTTTGCATTTTCTCTCTCTTCTTGCTTGCTTCTCAAAAGTGGCTTGCGCTGTGTCAGCACAGCCTGGCTAGCTACTGCCCCCTTGAGAAGATTCAGACAAATGACTAGACAGACTCGATCCTCTAAATCCTTATATGACGTGAGATACATTTATTTTTTCATGTTCTAGTATCGAGTTTTGGTATACCATGCAAGTTTTAGTATACCATGCAACACTAGTGTGTGTGTGTGTGTGTGTGTGTGTGTGTGTGTGTGTGTGTGTGTGTGTGTGTGTGTGTGTGTGTGTGTGTGTGTGTGTGTGTGTGTGTGTGTGTGTGGTGTGTGTGTGGGGGGGGGGGGGGCGAATATATAATGCTTGAGCACCTGTTCCAATACTTGATTGAACAGGTGCATCTGTGTGAACTGCCGTCCACAGTTTTTTAACTGCCCCCTTGGACTAAATCTTTCCCCACTCTGCAACCACAGCACTTTCTCAACGACACCCCCTGCAGTTGGCTAAATGGCAACCTCCTTCGCAACCCCATCTTAGGGACTGACTTTGATAAGACTGAACCCTCCACACCATGATTGAGACCAGTCAAAACCAAATACCCCCCTTTCAGAGTTCTGTGGGCTAGACACTTCTTCTGCTCTCCTCTTTTCAAATCAAGACCGAGTGAGAGGCTGAGGGCACCGGGAGAGAGGCAGTAAGAAGAGAAGTGGAGGGTGCAGAAATACTGGTGTCGCATGCACACACACACAAAAAACACATTGACGGACAGTAGAGTTTGTACAAAACGCTTTGATGGACGGTAGAGTTCGTAGAAAACGCTTTGATGGACGGTAGTGTTCGTACAAAACGCTTTGATGGACGGTAGAGTTCTTACAAAATGCTTTGATGGACGGTAGAATTCGTACAAAACTCTTTGATGGATGGTAGAGTTCATACAAAACGCTTTGATGGACGGTAGAATTCGTAGAAAACGCGTTGATGGATGGTAGTGTTCGTACAAAACGCTTTGATGGACGGTAGTGTTCATACAAAATGCTTTGATGGATGGTAGTGTTCGTACAAAACGCTTTGATGGACGGTAGTGTTCGTACAAAATGCTTTGATGGACGGAAAGCTCGTTCGTACAAAACGCTTTGATGGACGGTAGTGTTCGTACAAAACGCTTAGATGGACGTGTCGTGTCTTTGGGGTACCATTAAACTGAAGACATGTTTATCAATTAACTCCATGTAATTATTATCACGCGATTAAACTGATTAATCGTTTAATTGTAATTAACTAGGAGATCGGGGCACCAAGGAAAATATTCAGATTACAAAGTTATAATTTTCCTAATTTAACCTCTATGGGCTAGGTGGGACGCAAGCGTCCCACCCGTGGTGCACTCCATCAACAGCAGGTGCATTTCAAGAGCGGCAAATTTGAATCCAAATAAATGTCAAAATTCAAATTTTTCAAACATACAACTATTTTACACCCTTTGAAAGATAAACATCTCCTTAATCTAACCACGTTTTACGATTTCAAAAAGGTTTTACGGCGAAAGCATAAATTTAGAGTATGTTAGGACAGTACATTTACAAGAGTTGTGTGTAATGTTTTGTCAATTCAAAGACAGGGTCACCAAAACCATAAAACCAGCTAAAATGATGCACTAACCTTTTACAATCTCCATCAGATGACACTCCTAGGACATTATGTTAGACAATGCATGCATTTTTAGTTCTATCAAGTTCATATTTATATCCAAAAACAGCGTTTTACTATGGCATTGATGTTGAGGAAATCGTTTCCCTCCAATAACCGGCAGTCAAGTCAGCACCACAAATTAAATAATGAAAATTAGAAAACATTGGTAAAATATTATATTGTCATTTAAAGAATTATAGATTTACATCTCTTGAACGCAATCAACTTGCCAGATTTAAAAATAACCTTACTGGGAAATCACACTTTGCAATAATCTGAGCACTGCGCCCAGAAAAATACGCGTTGCGATACAGACTAGCCGTCATGTTGGGGAGATCTAAAATCGAAAATACTATGTAAATAATCCATTACCTTTGATTCTCTTCATCAGATGTCACTTCCAGGTATCACAGGTCCATAACGAATGTAGTTTTGTTCAAAAAAGCTCATCATTTATGTCCAAAAATCTCCGTCTTGTTAGCACATGATCTAAGCCCGCCGGACTTCACTTCATGAACGAGGGGAAAAAATATATTTACGTTCGTTCAAACATGTCAAACGTTGTATAGCATAAATCATTAGGGCCTTTTTTAACCAGAACATGAATAATATTCAAGGTGGACGAATGCATACTCTTTTATAACGTATTGGAACGAGGATACCCAACATGAACTCGCGCGCCAGGTGTCTAATGGGCCATCATCGTTCCATGGCTCTTGTTCGGTCAGATCTCCCTCCAGAAGACTCAAAACACTTTGTAAAGGCTGGTGACATCTAGTGGAAGCAATAGGAAGTGCCAAAATATTCCTCAGCCCCTGTGTTTTTCAATGGCATAGGTTTAAAGGTAATACAACACATCAGGTATCCACTTCCTGTCAGAAAATGTCTCAGGGTTTTGCCTGCCAAATGAGTTCTGTTATACTCACAGACACAATTCAAATAGTTTTAGAAACTTTAGGGTGTTTTCTATCCATATATAATAAGTATATGCATATTCTAGTTACTGGGTAGGATTAGTAACCAGATTAAATCTGGTACATTTTTTTATCCAGCCGTGCAAATACTGCCCCCTAGCCCTAACAGGATAACTTTCCTATATTATAACATTATATATTATATTCTATTATAGTATAGGCCGATTATCTTCTGGTTTAAATGGTGTATTTTACCTCGCGTCCAGTCTCATTCATTCTTTTTTTTTTTTTCCCAAGATGGCGTAGCAGTTCAGACGTCCTCTACCCTCCTCTTGTCGTGTCCCGTGTATATATATATTTACATATTTTTTCTTCACTTATCTTTTTATATATATATTTTTTTTTATTCTAAAAACTCAACCTCAAAGCACTCTCCTGCAACCCGCCTCACCAATTTAAAAAAGAAAGTATTATTTACCTCATCTGAATTCCACAACAGAAGCTAGCAAGAGGTTAGCCATTTTCACTGGCTAACGTTGAAGTTCAGCTAGCCACGGTTAGCTGTCCTCAGCTATCCATTAGCTCGAAAAGCTATCGCCAGTTATTGTACAGCGCGACTCAGACCAGAGCATACCGGACCTATTCTCTCTCCTTTCCCCGATTTCTACCGCAGGCTCTGGACATTTACACCTGGATCTTGCAGCTAACTAGCTGCTACCTGAGTGACTATTGGCAACGTCGGTCACGGAATTAACACATATTATTACGGAGCTAGCCAGCTAGCCAGCTGAAGAGTTCCGTCAGCCACTCCTGGGCTATTCCTGAGCTAGCCAGCTGAAGTGTCTCCTGGGCTACAACTCACCTATCCTGACCCGTTTTACTGCCGATGCGGAGCCCCATCGGGTCTTCACGACTGGACCACCGACGTTATCTGCCCGAGGGAGTTATCCAACTGGCCCCTCCGTCGCGACGTAACCTGATCGCCCATCTGCGGCCCGCTAATCGTTAGCTGTCTTTTCGGCTGCGATCTGAATAGGTCTATCGGACACTTTTCTTGGGCCACTATAACTAACTATTTTGCCAACTTGGACTGGTCCCCCCTTCCACACGGAACCCCACTAACCCACAGACGGAAACGCACGAGGTGGCTAAAAACAGACCTCCCTCCCATCTTCCACCAGCTTGCTACCTATGGCCCGGCTAGCTGTCTGAATCTCACTGGACCCTTTGATCACTCGGCTAAGCATGCCTCTCCTTAATGTCAATATGCCTTCTCCATTGCTGTTCTGGTTAGTGTTTATTGGCTTATTTCACTGTAGAGCCTCTAGCCCTGCTCATTATACCTTATCCAACCTCTCAGTTCCTCCACCCACACATGCTATGACATCTTCTGGTTTCAATGATGTTTCTAGAGACAATATCTCTCTCATAATCACTAAATGCCTAGGTTTACCTCCTCTGTACTCACATCCCACCATACCTTTGTCTGTACATTATACCTTGAAGCTATTTTATCGCCCCCAGAAACCTGCTCCTTTTTCTCTCTATTCTGGACGTCACAGACGACCAATTCTTATAGCTTTTAGCCGTACCCTCATACTTATTCTTCTCTGCTCCTCTGGGGATGTAGAGGTGAATCCAGGCCCTGCAGTGCCTGGCTCCACTCCTACTCCCCAGGCGCTCTCTTTTGATGACTTCTGTAACCGTAATAACCTTGGTTTCATGCATGTTAACATTAGAAGCCTCCTCCCTAAGTTTGTTTTATTCACTGCTTTAGCACACTCTGCCAACCCGGATGTCCTAGCTGTGTCTGAATCTTGGCTGAGGAAGTCCACCAAAAACTCTGAAATCTTCATCCCTAACTACAACGTTTTCAGACAAGATAGAACGACCAAAGGGGGCGGTGTTGCAATCTACTGCAGAGATAGCCTGCAGAGTTCTGTCCTGCTATCCAGGTCTGTACCCAAACAATTTGAACTTCTACTTTTAAAAATCCACCTCTCCAAAAACAAGTCTCTCACCGTTGCCGCCTGCTATAGACCCCCCTCGGCCCCTAGTTGTGCTCTGGACACCATATGTGAACTGATTGCCCCCCATCTATCTTCAGAGCTCGTGCTACTAGGTGACCTAAACTGGGACATGCTTAACACCCCAGCCATCCTACAATCCAAGCTTGATGCCCTCAATCTCACACAAATTATTAATGAACCCACCAGGTACAACCCCAAAGCCGCAAACACTGGCACCCTCATAGATATCATCCTAACCAACGTGCCCTCTAAATACACCTCTGCTGTTTTCAACCAAGATCTCAGCGATCACTGCCTCATTGCCTGCACCCGTAATGGGTCAGCGGTCAAACGACCTCCACTCATCACTGTCAAACGCGCCCTGAAACATTTCAACGAGCAAGCCTTTCTAATCGACCTGGCCCTGGTATCCTGGAAGGATATTGACCTCATCCCGTCAGTAGAGGATGCCTGGTTATTTTTTTTAAATGCCTTCCTCTCCATCTTAAATAAGCATGCCCCTTTCAAGAAATTTAGAACCAGGAACAGATATAGCCCTTGGTTCTCCCCAGACCTGACTGCCCTTAACCAACACAAAAATATCCTGTGGCGTTCTGCATTAGCATCGAACTGCCCCCGCGATATGCAGCTTTTTAGGGAAGTTAGAAACCAATACACACAGGCAGTTAGAAACGCCAAGGCTAGCTTTTTCAAACAGAAATTCGCTTCGTGCAACTCCAACTCTAAAAAGTTTTGGGACATTGTAAAGTCCATGGAGAATAAGAACACCTCCTCCCAACTGCCCACTGCACTGAGGATAGGAAACTCTGTCACCACCGATAAGCCCACTATAATTGAGAATTTCAACAAGCATTTTTCTACGGCTGGCCATGCTTTCCACCTAACTACCCCTACTGCATTCAACAGCACTGCACCCCCCACAGCTACTCGCCCAAGCCTCCCCCATTTCTCCTTCTCCCAAATCCATTCAGCTGATGTTCTGAAAGAGCTGCAAAATCTGGACCCCTACAAATCAGCTGGGCTTGACAATCTGGACCCTTTCTTTCTAAAATTATCTGCCAAAATTATTGCAACCCCTATTACTAGCCTGTTCAACCTCTCTTTCGTGTCGTCTGAGATTCCCATAGATTGGAAAGCAGCTGCTGTCATCCCCCTCTTCAAAGGAGGTGACACTCTTGACCCAAATTGCTACAGACCTATATCCATCCTACCCTGCCTTTCTAAGGTCTTCGAAAGCCAAGTTAACAAACAGATTACCGACCATTTCGAATCCCACCGCACCCTCTCCGCTATGCAATCTGGTTTCAGAGCTGGTCATGGGTGCACCTCAGCCACGCTCAAGGTCCTAAACGACATCGTAACCGCCATCGATAAGAAACAATACTGTGCTGCCGTATTCATTGACCTGGCCAAAGCTTTTGACTCTGTTAATCACCACATCCTCATCGGCAGACTCAGTAGCCTTGGTTTCTCAAACGATTGCGTCGCCTGGTTCACCAACTACTTCTCTGACAGAGTTCAGTGTGTCAAATCGGAGGGCCTACTGTCTGGACCTCTGGCAGTCTCTATGGGGGTACCACAGGGTTCAATTCTTGGGCCAACTCTTTTCTCTGTATACATAAATGATGTCGCTCTTGCTGCTGGTGAATCTCTGATCCACCTCTACGCAGACGACACCATTCTGTACACTTCTGGCCCTTCTTTGGACACTGTGTTAACCTCCATGGGCTAGGTGGGACGCAAGCGTGCCACCCGTGGTGCACTCCATCAACAGCAGGTGCATTTCAAGAGCGGCAAATTTGAATCCAAATAAATGTCAAAATTCAAATTTTTCAAACATACAACTATTTTACACCCTTTGAAAGATAAACATCTCCTTAATCTAACCACGTTTTACGATTTCAAAAAGGTTTTACGGCGAAAGCATAAATTTAGAGTATGTTAGGACAGTACATTTACAAGAGTTGTGTGTAATGGTTTGTCAATTCAAAGACAGGGTCACCAAAACCATAAAACCAGCTAAAATGATGCACTAACCTTTTACAATCTCCATCAGATGACACTCCTAGGACATTATGTTAGACAATGCATGCATTTTTAGTTCTATCAAGTTCATATTTATATCCAAAAACAGCGTTTTACTATGGCATTGATGTTGAGGAAATCGTTTCCCTCCAATAACCGGCAGTCAAGTCAGCACCACAAATTAAATAATGAAAATTAGAAAACATTGGTAAAATATTATATTGTCATTTAAAGAATTATAGATTTACATCTCTTGAACGCAATCAACTTGCCAGATTTAAAAATAACCTTACTGGGAAATCACACTTTGCAATAATCTGAGCACTGCGCCCAGAAAAATACGCGTTGCGATACAGACTAGCCGTCATGTTGGGGAGATCTAAAATCGAAAATACTATGTAAATAATCCATTACCTTTGATTCTCTTCATCAGATGTCACTTCCAGGTATCACAGGTCCATAACGAATGTAGTTTTGTTCAAAAAAGCTCATCATTTATGTCCAAAAATCTCCGTCTTGTTAGCACATGATCTAAGCCCGCCGGACTTCACTTCATGAACGAGGGGAAAAAATATATTTACGTTCGTTCAAACATGTCAAACGTTGTATAGCATAAATCATTAGGGCCTTTTTTAACCAGAACATGAATAATATTCAAGGTGGACGAATGCATTCTCTTTTATAACGTATTGGAACGAGGGTACCCAACATGAACTCGCGCGCCAGGTGTCTAATGGGCCATCATCGTTCCATGGCTCTTGTTCGGTCAGATCTCCCTCCAGAAGACTCAAAACACTTTGTAAAGGCTGGTGACATCTAGTGGAAGCAATAGGAAGTGCCAAAATATTCCTCAGCCCCTGTGTTTTTCAATGGCATAGGTTTAAAGGTAATACAACACATCAGGTATCCACTTCCTGTCAGAAAATGTCTCAGGGTTTTGCCTGCCAAATGAGTTCTGTTATACTCACAGACACAATTCAAATAGTTTTATAAACTTTAGGGTGTTTTCTATCCATATATGATAAGTATATGCATATTCTAGTTACTGGGTAGGATTAGTAACCAGATTAAATCTGGTACATTTTTTTATCCAGCCGTGCAAATACTGCCCCCTAGCCCTAACAGGATAACTTTCCTATATTATAACATTATATATTATATTCTATTATAGTATAGGCCGATTATCTTCTGGTTTAAATGGTGTATTTTACCTCGCGTCCAGTCTCATTCATTCTTTTTTTTTTTTCCCAAGATGGCGTAGCAGTTCAGACGTCCTCTACCCTCCTCTTGTCGTGTCCCGTGTATATATATATTTACATATTTTTTCTTCACTTATCTTTTTATATATATTTTTTTTTTTATTCTAAAAACTCAACCTCAAAGCACTCTCCTGCAACCCGCCTCACCAATTTAAAAAAGAAAGTATTATTTACCTCATCTGAATTCCACAACAGAAGCTAGCAAGAGGTTAGCCATTTTCACTGGCTAACGTTGAAGTTCAGCTAGCCACGGTTAGCTGTCCTCAGCTATCCATTAGCTCGAAAAGCTATCGCCAGTTATTGTACAGCGCGACTCAGACCAGAGCATACCGGACCTATTCTCTCTCCTTTCCCCGATTTCTACCGCAGGCTCTGGACATTTACACCTGGATCTTGCAGCTAACTAGCTGCTACCTGAGTGACTATTGGCAACGTCGGTCACGGAATTAACACACATTATTACGGAGCTAGCCAGCTAGCCAGCTGAAGAGTTCCGTCAGCCACTCCTGGGCTATTCCTGAGCTAGCCAGCTGAAGTGTCTCCTGGGCTACAACTCACCTATCCTGACCCGTTTTACTGCCGATGCGGAGCCCCATCGGGTCTTCACGACTGGACCACCGACGTTATCTGCCCGAGGGAGTTATCCAACTGGCCCCTCCGTCGCAACGTAACCTGATCGCCCATCTGCGGCCCGCTAATCGTTAGCTGTCTTTTCGGCTGCGATCTGAATAGGTCTATCGGACACTTTTCTTGGGCCACTATAACTAACTATTTTGCCAACTTGGACTGGTCCCCCCTTCCACACGGAACCCCACTAACCCACAGACGGAAACGCACGAGGTGGCTAAAAACAGACCTCCCTCCCATCTTCCACCAGCTTGCTACCTATGGCCCGGCTAGCTGTCTGAATCTCACTGGACCCTTTGATCACTCGGCTAAGCATGCCTCTCCTTAATGTCAATATGCCTTCTCCATTGCTGTTCTGGTTAGTGTTTATTGGCTTATTTCACTGTAGAGCCTCTAGCCCTGCTCATTATACCTTATCCAACCTCTCAGTTCCTCCACCCACACATGCTATGACATCTTCTGGTTTCAATGATGTTTCTAGAGACAATATCTCTCTCATAATCACTAAATGCCTAGGTTTACCTCCTCTGTACTCACATCCCACCATACCTTTGTCTGTACATTATACCTTGAAGCTATTTTATCGCCCCCAGAAACCTGCTCCTTTTTCTCTCTATTCTGGACGTCACAGACGACCAATTCTTATAGCTTTTAGCCGTACCCTCATACTTATTCTTCTCTGCTCCTCTGGGGATGTAGAGGTGAATCCAGGCCCTGCAGTGCCTGGCTCCACTCCTACTCCCCAGGCGCTCTCTTTTGATGACTTCTGTAACCGTAATAACCTTGGTTTCATGCATGTTAACATTAGAAGCCTCCTCCCTAAGTTTGTTTTATTCACTGCTTTAGCACACTCTGCCAACCCGGATGTCCTAGCTGTGTCTGAATCTTGGCTGAGGAAGTCCACCAAAAACTCTGAAATCTTCATCCCTAACTACAGCGTTTTCAGACAAGATAGAACGACCAAAGGGGGCGGTGTTGCAATCTACTGCAGAGATAGCCTGCAGAGTTCTGTCCTGCTATCCAGGTCTGTACCCAAACAATTTGAACTTCTACTTTTAAAAATCCACCTCTCCAAAAACAAGTCTCTCACCGTTGCCGCCTGCTATAGACCCCCCTCGGCCCCTAGTTGTGCTCTGGACACCATATGTGAACTGATTGCCCCCCCATCTATCTTCAGAGCTCGTGCTACTAGGTGACCTAAACTGGGACATGCTTAACACCCCAGCCATCCTACAATCCAAGCTTGATGCCCTCAATCTCACACAAATTATTAATGAACCCACCAGGTACAACCCCAAAGCCGCAAACACTGGCACCCTCATAGATATCATCCTAACCAACGTGCCCTCTAAATACACCTCTGCTGTTTTCAACCAAGATCTCAGCGATCACTGCCTCATTGCCTGCACCCGTAATGGGTCAGCGGTCAAACGACCTCCACTCATCACTGTCAAACGCTCCCTGAAACATTTCAACGAGCAAGCCTTTCTAATCGACCTGGCCCTGGTATCCTGGAAGGATATTGACCTCATCCCGTCAGTAGAGGATGCCTGGTTATTTTTTTTAAATGCCTTCCTCTCCATCTTAAATAAGCATGCCCCTTTCAAGAAATTTAGAACCAGGAACAGATATAGCCCTTGGTTCTCCCCAGACCTGACTGCCCTTAACCAACACAAAAATATCCTGTGGCGTTCTGCATTAGCATCGAACTGCCCCCGCGATATGCAGCTTTTTAGGGAAGTTAGAAACCAATACACACAGGCAGTTAGAAACGCCAAGGCTAGCTTTTTCAAACAGAAATTCGCTTCGTGCAACTCCAACTCTAAAAAGTTTTGGGACATTGTAAAGTCCATGGAGAATAAGAACACCTCCTCCCAACTGCCCACTGCACTGAGGATAGGAAACTCTGTCACCACCGATAAGCCCAATATAATTGAGAATTTCAACAAGCATTTTTCTACGGCTGGCCATGCTTTCCACCTAACTACCCCTACTGCATTCAACAGCACTGCACCCCCCACAGCTACTCGCCCAAGCCTCCCCCATTTCTCCTTCTCCCAAATCCATTCAGCTGATGTTCTGAAAGAGCTGCAAAATCTGGACCCCTACAAATCAGCTGGGCTTGACAATCTGGACCCTTTCTTTCTAAAATTATCTGCCAAAATTATTGCAACCCCTATTACTAGCCTGTTCAACCTCTCTTTCGTGTCGTCTGAGATTCCCATAGATTGGAAAGCAGCTGCTGTCATCCCCCTCTTCAAAGGAGGTGACACTCTTGACCCAAATTGCTACAGACCTATATCCATCCTACCCTGCCTTTCTAAGGTCTTCGAAAGCCAAGTTAACAAACAGATTACCTACCATTTCGAATCCCACCGCACCCTCTCCGCTATGCAATCTGGTTTCAGAGCTGGTCATGGGTGCACCTCAGCCACGCTCAAGGTCCTAAACGACATCGTAACCGCCATCGATAAGAAACAATACTGTGCTGCCGTATTCATTGACCTGGCCAAAGCTTTTGACTCTGTTAATCACCACATCCTCATCGGCAGACTCAGTAGCCTTGGTTTCTCAAACGATTGCGTCGCCTGGTTCACCAACTACTTCTCTGACAGAGTTCAGTGTGTCAAATCGGAGGGCCTACTGTCTGGACCTCTGGCAGTCTCTATGGGGGTACCACAGGGTTCAATTCTTGGGCCAACTCTTTTCTCTGTATACATAAATGATGTCGCTCTTGCTGCTGGTGAATCTCTGATCCACCTCTACGCAGACGACACCATTCTGTACACTTCTGGCCCTTCTTTGGACACTGTGTTAACCTCTATGGGCTAGGTGGGACGCAAGCGTGCCACCCGTGGTGCACTCCATCAACAGCAGGTGCATTTCAAGAGCGGCAAATTTGAATCCAAATAAATGTCAAAATTCAAATTTTTCAAACATACAACTATTTTACACCCTTTGAAAGATAAACATCTCCTTAATCTAACCACGTTTTACGATTTCAAAAAGGTTTTACGGCGAAAGCATAAATTTAGAGTATGTTAGGACAGTACATTTACAAGAGTTGTGTGTAATGTTTTGTCAATTCAAAGACAGGGTCACCAAAACCATAAAACCAGCTAAAATGATGCACTAACCTTTTACAATCTCCATCAGATGACACTCCTAGGACATTATGTTAGACAATGCATGCATTTTTAGTTCTATCAAGTTCATATTTATATCCAAAAACAGCGTTTTACTATGGCATTGATGTTGAGGAAATCGTTTCCCTCCAATAACCGGCAGTCAAGTCAGCACCACAAATTAAATAATGAAAATTAGAAAACATTGGTAAAATATTATATTGTCATTTAAAGAATTATAGATTTACATCTCTTGAACGCAATCAACTTGCCAGATTTAAAAATAACCTTACTGGGAAATCACACTTTGCAATAATCTGAGCACTGCGCCCAGAAAAATACGCGTTGCGATACAGACTAGCCGTCATGTTGGGGAGATCTAAAATCGAAAATACTATGTAAATAATCCATTAACTTTGATTCTCTTCATCAGATGTCACTTCCAGGTATCACAGGTCCATAACGAATGTAGTTTTGTTCAAAAAAGCTCATCATTTATGTCCAAAAATCTCCGTCTTGTTAGCACATGATCTAAGCCCGCCGGACTTCACTTCATGAACGAGGGGAAAAAATATATTTACGTTCGTTCAAACATGTCAAACGTTGTATAGCATAAATCATTAGGGCCTTTTTTAACCAGAACATGAATAATATTCAAGGTGGACGAATGCATTCTCTTTTATAACGTATTGGAACGAGGGTACCCAACATGAACTCGCGCGCCAGGTGTCTAATGGGACATCATCGTTCCATGGCTCTTGTTCGGTCAGATCTCCCTCCAGAAGACTCAAAACACTTTGTACAGGCTGGTGACATCTAGTGGAAGCAATAGGAAGTGCCAAAATATTCCTCAGCCCCTGTGTTTTTCAATGGCATAGGTTTAAAGGTAATACAACACATCAGGTATCCACTTCCTGTCAGAAAATGTCTCAGGGTTTTGCCTGCCAAATGAGTTCTGTTATACTCACAGACACCATTCAAACAGTTTTAGAAACTTTAGGGTGTTTTCTATCCATATATAATAAGTATATGCATATTCTAGTTACTGGGTAGGATTAGTAACCAGATTAAATCGGGTACATTTTTTTATCCAGCCGTGCAAATACTGCCCCCTAGCCCTAACAGGTTAACAACCCTCCAGACGAGCTTCAATGCCATTCAACTCTCCTTCCGTGGTCTCCAACTGCTCCTAAACACAAGTAAAACTAAATGCATGCTCTTCAACCGATCGCTGCCTGCACCTGCCCGCCTGTCCAGCATCACTTCTCTGGACGGTTCTAACTTATAATTTGTGGACAACTACAAATACCTAGGTGTCTGGTTAGACTGTAAACTCTCCTTCCAGACTCACATCAATCATCTCCAATCCAAAGTGAAATCTCGAATTGGCTTCCTATTTCGCAACAAAGCATCCTTCACTCATGCTGCCAAACATACCCTCGTAAAACTGACCATCCTACCAATCCTCGACTTCGGCGATGTCATTTACAAAATAGCTTCCAATACCCTACTCAACAAGCTGGATGCAGTCTATCACAGTGCCATCCGTTTTGTCACCAAAGCCCCATATACTACCCACCACTGCGACCTGTACGCTCTCGTTGGCTGGCCTTCGCTTCATAATCGTCGCCAAACACATTGGCTCCAGGTCATCTACAAGACCCTGCTAGGTAAAGTCCCCCCTTATCTCCGCTCACTGGTCACCATAGCAGCACCCACCTGTAGCACGCGCTCCAGCAGGTATATCTCTCTGGTCACCCCTAAAGCCAACTCCTCCTTTGGTCGTCTCTCCTTCCAGTTCTCTGCTGCCAATGACTGGAACGAACTACAAAAATCTCTGAAACTGGAAACACTTATCTCCCTCACTAGCTTTAAGCACCAGTTGTCAGAGCAGCTCACAGATCACTGCACCTGTACATAGCCCATCTATAATTTAGCCCAAACTACTACCTCTTCCCCTACTGTATTTATTTATTTTATTTATTTTGCTCCTTTGCACCATATTATTTATATTTTATCTCTGAACTTTCTTCAAACTACAAATCTACCATTCCAGTGTTTTTCTTGCTATACTTTATTTACTTTGCCACCATGGCATTTTTTTGCCTTTACCTCCCTTATCTCACATCATTTGCTCACATTGTATATAATCTTATTTTTATTTTTATTTTTTTTCTACTGCATCATTGATTGTATGTTGTTTTACTCCATGTGTAACTCTGTGTTTTTGTATGTTGTCGAACTGCTTTGCTTTATCTTGGCCAGGTCGCAATTGTAAATGAGAACTTGTTCTCAACTTGCCTACCTGGTTAAATAAAGGTGAAATAAATAAAATAAAAAAATTCCAAACGTCGTAAATTGCTGTATCTGCACGAACCCAGTCTTTACTAAGAGTCATCCATACATCAATTGTCTTAAAATCATTTATTTACTAAACTAAGTAATTCACAGAAAGTATACAAACAGTAATTATCGTCACAAAGAATTGGTAGAGTAATGTGCCCTAGTGGTCTAAAACAGTCATGGCTGGTGTCTTGTAGAACAATGGGTCATAAAATGTTCAGCTGAGGAGGTACACAGAGTTCATTAATATTAACAATTGACATGCTAATCAATTGCACATGAACGCTCACTCATTTGGGAACAATTGCAATCAATATATATTTACACTCAGTGTGTCGTCGGGATCCTTGTTGAAGAGTCGTTCTGTTGGAGAGTTCTCTCTCTCTCTCTCTCTCTCTCTCTCTCTCTCTCTCTCTCTCTCTCTCTCTCTCTCTCTCGGTTAGAATGGATCTTTCAAAGCGACATTCATTAATGTCGTTATAGAATGGATGTTTCGTTGGTCTTCGCGTTCAATTATATAATTTCTAGCTGCAGACTATTAATTAATATCAAAGACTTGTTCTTATTCTGTCGGTATCAATAGTCTAAAAGTTAACCACGTGGTATGGTTCACTTTCAGTAGAGTACTTGGATGGTCAAACCTATTGGCCAACTCGCAATGGAGTGGAGGCCTGGTCTGAAGAAAGTAGATCAGGGTATAGTTTTATAGTGAACATGTCACATGACGCCTGGTCCTGTCTGTGTCCCTGGGGGCGTGCCGATGACTGAGTTAAGCTTGGTACAGAAATACAATTCTATCACATTAACATCAGTACATAGCATCTCAATGTATTACAAATAGCTTTATCCTTATTAATACATTCTATACAACCATGTGGATGCAAGTCTCATCGCTGAGGCTATTATATAAACAGTTTTATGGTAATATGGCTATATTGTCTCTTCTGAGTATCACAAAATTGTACCAAGCGGACCAGTTCGTAGCTGGATTCTTCACCAATCTTTCATACCTTCTCCAGAACCTAAATGTCATTCGGTTCCCCAATTCTGTCAGTTGGAAGAATTTCCTGTGTCTCTCTATGGGACATGTGGCAAGAGATTCTCCTCTTAGAGTTTTACAACCCTTTCACACAGGGCCTGGGTGGGGGGAGGTAGGTTGGGGGATGGTGCAAGGGGGGAGGGGTCAACTGTCCTCCCTGTACTCAAAGAGGCCAACGTCATGACAGACGGTAGTGTTCGTACAAAACGCTTTGATGGACGGTAGTGTTCATACAAAATACTTTGATGGACAGTAGAGTTCGTTCGTACAAAACGCTTTGATGGACGGTAGTGTTCGTACAAAACGCTTTGATGGCCGGTAGAGTTCGTACAAAACGCTTTGATGGACGGTAGAGTTCTTACAAAATGCTTTGATGGACGGTAGAATTCGTACAAAACGCTTTGATCGATGGTAGAGTTCGTACAAAACGCTTTGATGGACGGTAGAGTTTGTACAAAATGCTTTGATGGATGGTAGAGTTCGTACAAGACTGTTTCCTCCTGCCCTTTTACACTTTGATGGTGTAGGGTTCTCCTCGCTCTGTCTCTCTTCCCACTCACCTGTTATGAGCACACACACACACACACACACACACACACACACACACACACACACACACACACACACACACACACACACACACACACACACACACACACAAACAAACAAACAAACAAACAAACAAACAAACAAACAAACAAACAAACAAACACACGGCTCTGATGGACAGTTTGAAAATGGCCTGTCCATGATTTGTTTGCCTTCGTCCAGACGTCAGTGATTTAGGAGTCATGTCAGTATGTTGGTTTTGTTTCTGTTGCCACTCAGGCTGAAAAGATTTTTCCGAATAGTTTGTTGGCAGAGTGAGGTTTTGCTTTCAGGCCAAGCTGCTTCTCATGCCAGCTGTTCAATATATCACATCCCTCCTGGGTGCAAAGTACTTTTCAGTAGAAAAATACAGAAAAAGACTTGGGGTGCATCTCAATAGTCTAAAAGTGACCTCCTCTTCTTGACCCCTTGTCCTCATATGCACGGATCTGAAAACAAACACCTCACTCTCTAACACACGTTCCCTCCATCTCCCTGTCTTTGTCTCTCTCATTCCCCATATGGAGCACAGAAAAAAGGAATAATTTAGAATGGAATTTGACGTATCACTGGCCAACTCCAGACTTCCATTCTGATGGTTGCTTAGAAAGGGATGGCTATGAGCTGTATGGGATTTAATGTGTGGGAGCTTTACTATACAAACTTTTACGATACAAACCCTATTCAAATCCTTACTATACAAACCCTATACAAACCCTTATGATACAAATCTTTACCAAAGATATTTATATCTAACCCAAGATAGTTCATTTGTGTAATTTACAGTGGGAGCAAATGAAGCATAGTGGGCAGAAAAAGCAGCGAGGTGGGAAAAGCCAAGCACGAGCTAGTGAGATCTTATTGGCGCGTTGTAGCATGTATTTGCATATTTCCGTTAGGGAACATCTCCTCTGTGAAGAGCGCGTGTGCACAAACTCAATTCAACCTTGCACTCCTTCTAAATAACACAATTTTGGCAAAGTGTGAAGTCTATAAAACTTAGTGCACTGTGCTCATAACAGATTTGAGTTTTGGGAACAGAAAAATATATTGTTTCATAGATGAGGAAAATTGGCAGAGTGTCAGCCCGATTTCACCAAGTTCTATCCTCTTTCACTACCTGCGTCTCTACCGTATTTGCTGGTGAGAAAACGTTCTAAACGGATGCTTCAGCTTCATAGTCCCTGTGATGTGTCTGGGTTTTCTGTTCTGTCTGTGTCCTTACTATGCAAACTCTATACAAACCCTATACAAACCATTTCTTTACTTCCTGGATAGTTCTGCATCGGTTTTAAATAGAAGATGCAAATATATGAACACAGCTTTACCTAAGGCTTTATTTGAGGTCTTTGTTGAGGCGGAAAAGGATGTCTAACTGCACTCTGAGCAGGAGTAATGGATGTTATGTTAGCTGAGCAAAGCAGAGACTGATGCCCCTGGTCCCTCTTCCTCCTCCTCTCTCTCAGGCTCTCCTAGTTATTCCATCTTCCTCACCCTGATAACCTTTAACCCTTTACACTTGTGGGAATTGGCCTATATAGCTCAATTGAAATGTTTCTTACAGTAGAAATATAACCATGGCAGGAATTGAAAGGGAACAGGTGAATTATTATGGTTGGCTGGGCTCACAGCCTGTGCCATTAAACCCCTACAACTCATCCAGAACGCCGCAGCCCGTCTGGTGTTCAACCTTCCCAAGTTCTCTCACGTCACCCCGCTCCTCCGCTCTCTCCACTGGCTTCCAGTTGAAGCTCGCATCCGCTACAAGACCATGGTGCTTGCCTACGGAGCTGTGAGGGGAACGGCACCTCCGTACCTTCAGGCTCTGATCAGGCCCTACACCCAAACAAGGGCACTGCGTTCATCCACCTCTGGCCTGCTCGCCTCCCTACCTCTGAGGAAGCACAGTTCCCGCTCAGCCCAGTCAAAACTGTTCGCTGCTCTGGCACCCCAATGGTGGAACAAGCTCCCTCACGACGCCAGGACAGCGGAGTCAATCACCACCTTCCGGAGACACCTGAAACCCCACCTCTTCAAGGAATACCTAGGATAGCATAAAGTAATCCTTCTACCCCCCCCCCCCCCCCCCCCCTAAAAGATTTAGATGCACTATTGTAAAGTGGTTGTTCCACTGGATATCATAAGGTGAATGCACCAATTTGTAAGTCGCTCTGGATAAGAGCGTCTGCTAAATGACTTAAATGTAATGTAAATGTAATGTAAATGTACAATTATTAGACCAAAGTTCAGGACACAATAGTTCACCTGACACGAGTGAATCCAAACATTACACTATTGATTTTATGTGCATTTTAGATTTACTGTACTTTTTTGCCATTTGTTGATAACGAAATCTGAACGTACTCTAGGTACAGTCAGTAACATTTTTTTATTTTTTTATTTTTATTTCACCTTTATTTAACCAGGTAGGCAAGTTGAGAACAAGTTCTCATTTACAATTGCGACCTGGCCAAGATAAAGCAAAGCAGTTCGACAACATACAACAACACAGAGTTACACATGGAGTAAAACAAATATACAGTCAATTATACAGTAGAAAAATAAGTCTATATACAATGTGAGCAAATGAGGTGAGATAAGGGAGGTAAAGGCAACAAAGTCCATGGTGGCAAAGTAAATACAATATAGCAAGTAAAACACTGGAATGGTAGATATGTAATAGAAGAAAGTGCAAAGTAGAAATAGAGATAATGGGGTGCAAAGGAGCAAAATAAAATAAATAAAATAAATAAATACAGTAGGGGAAGTGGTAGTTGTTTGGGCTAAATTATAGATGGGCTATGTACAGGTGCAGTGATCTGTGAGCTGCTCTGACAGCTGGTGCTTAAAGCTAGTGAGGGAGATAAGTGTTTCCAGTTTCAGAGATTTTTGTAGTTCGTTCCAGTCATTGGCAGCAGAGAACTGGAAAGAGAGACGGCCAAAGGAGGAATTGGCTTTGGGGGTGACCAGAGAGATATACCTGCTGGAGCGCGTGCTACAGGTGGGTGCTGCTATGGTGACCAGTGAGCGGAGATAAGGGGGGACTTTACCTAGCAGGGTCTAGTAGATGACCTGGAGCCAGTGGGTTTGGCGACGATTATGAAGCGAAGGCCAGCCAACGAGAGCGTACAGGTCGCAGTGGTGGGTAGTATATGGGGCTTTGGTGACAATATGGATGGCACTGTGATAGACTGCATCCAGTTTGTTGAGAAGGGTATTGGAGGCTATTTTGTAAATGACATCCCCGAAGTCGAGGATCGGTAGGATGGTCAGTTTTACGAGGGTATGTTTGGCAGCATGAGTGAAGGATGCTTTGTTGCGAAATAGGAAGCCAATTCTTGATTTAACTTTGGATTGGAGATGTTTGATGTGAGTCTGGAAGGAGAGTTTACAGTCTAACCAGACACCTAGGTATTTGTAGTTGTCCACATATTCTAAGTCAGAACCGTCCAGAGTAGTGATGCAGGACAGGCGGGCAGGTGCAGGCAGCGATCGGTTGAAGAGCATGCATTTAGTTTTACTTGTATTTAGGAGCAGTTGGCGGCCATGGAAGGAGAGTTGTATGGCATTGAAGCTCGTCTGGAGGGTTGTTAACCTCTATGGGCTAGGTGGGACGCTAGCGTGCCACCCGTGGTGCACTCCATCAACAGCAGGTGCATTTCAAGAGCGGCAAATTTGAATCCAAATAAATGTCAAAATTCAAATTTTTCAAACATACAACTATTTTACACCCTTTGAAAGATAAACATCTCCTTAATCTAACCACGTTTTACGATTTCAAAAAGGTTTTACGGCGAAAGCATAAATTTAGAGTATGTTAGGACAGTACATTTACAAGAGTTGTGTGTAATGTTTTGTCAAGTCAAAGACAGGGTCACCAAAACCATAAAACCAGCTAAAATGATGCACTAACCTTTTACAATCTCCATCAGATGACACTCCTAGGACATTATGTTAGACAATGCATGCATTTTTAGTTCTATCAAGTTCATATTTATATCCAAAAACAGCGTTTTACTATGGCATTGATGTTGAGGAAATCGTTTCCCTCCAATAACCGGCAGTCAAGTCAGCGTCACAAATTAAATAATTAAAATTAGAAAACATTGGTAAAATATTATATTGTCATTTAAAGAATTATAGATTTACATCTCTTGAACGCAATCAACTTGCCAGATTTAAAAATAACCTTACTGGGAAATCACACTTTGCAATAATCTGAGCACTGCGCCCAGAAAAATACGCGTTGCGATACAGACTAGACGTCATGTTGGGGAGATCTAAAATCGAAAATACTATGTAAATAATCCATTACCTTTGATTCTCTTCATCAGATGTCACTTCCAGGTATCACAGGTCCATAACGAATGTAGTTTTGTTCAAAAAAGCTCATCATTTATGTCCAAAAATCTCCGTCTTGTTAGCACATGATCTAAGCCAGCCGGACTTCTCGTCATGAACGAGGGGAAAAAATATATTTCCGTTCGTTCAAACATGTCAAACGTTGTATAGCATAAATCATTAGGGCCTTTTTTAACCAGAACATGAATAATATTCAAGGTGGACGAATGCATACTCTTTTATAACGTATTGGAACGAGGGTACCCAACATGAACTCGCGCGCCAGGTGTCTAATGGGACATCATCGTTCCATGGCTCTTGTTCGGTCAGATCTCCCTCCAGAAGACTCAAAACACTTTGTAAAGGCTGGTGACATCTAGTGGAAGCAATAGGAAGTGCCAAAATATTCCTCAGCCCCTGTGTTTTTCAATGGGATAGGTTTAAAGGTAATACAACACATCAGGTATCCACTTCCTGTCAGAAAATGTCTCAGGGTTTTGCCTGCCAAATGAGTTCTGTTATACTCACAGACACCATTCAAACAGTTTTAGAAACTTTAGAGTGTTTTCTATCCATATATAATAAGTATATGCATATTCTAGTTACTGGGTAGGATTAGTAACCAGATTAAATCGGGTACATTTTTTTTATCCAGACGTGCAAATGCTGCCCCCTAGCCCTAACAGGTTAACACAGTGTCCAAAGAAGGGCCAGAAGTATACAGAATGGTGTCGTCTGCGTAGAGGTGGATCAGAGACTCACCAGCAGCAAGAGCGACATCATTGATGTATACAGAGAAAGGAGTTGGCCCAAGAATTGAATCCTGTGGCACCCCCATAGAGACTGCCAGAGGTCTGGACAACAGGCCCTCCGATTTGACACAATAAACTCTATCAGAGAAGTAGTTGGTGAACCAGGCGATGCAATCATTAGAGAAACCAAGGCTATTGAGTCTGCCGATGAGGATGTGGTGATTGACAGAGTCGAAAGCTTTGGCCAGGTCAATGAAAACGGCAGCACGGTATTGTTTCTTATCGATGGCGGTTACGATATCGTTTAGGACCTTGAGCGTGGCTGAGGTGCACCCATGACCAGCTCTGAAACCAGATCGCATAGCGGAGAAGTTGCGGTGGGATTCGAAATGGTCGGTAATCTGTTTGTTGAGTTGGCTTTCGAAGACCTTAGAAAGGCAGGGTAGGATGGATATAGGTCTATAGCAATTTGGGTCAAGAGTGTCCCCTCCTTTGAAGAGGGGGATAACAGCAGCTGCTTTCCAATCTATGGGAATCTCAGACGACACGAAAGGCTAGTAATAGGGGTTGCAATAATTTTGGCAGATAATTTTAGAAAGAAAGGGTCCAGATTGTCTAGTCCGGCTGATTTGTAGGGGTCCAGATTTTGCAGCTCTTTCAGAACATCAGATGAATGGAGAAGGAGAAATGGGGAAGGCTTGGGCGAGTAGCTGTGAGGGTTGCAGTGCTGTTGACTGCAATAGGGGTAGCCAGGTGGAAAGCATGGCCAGCCGTAGAAAAAATGCTTATTGAAATTCTCAATTATAGTGGGTTTATCGGTGGTGACAGAGTTTCCTATCCTCAGTGCAGTGGGCAGTTGGGAGGAGGTGTTCTTATTCTCCATGGACTTTACAATGTCCCAGAACTTTTTTGAATTTGTGTTGCAGGAAGCAAATTTCTGCTTGAATAAGCTAGCCTTAGCTTTTATAACTGCCTGTGTATATTGGTTTTTAACTTCCCTGAAAAGTTGCATATCACGGGGGCTGTTTGATGCTAATGCAGAACGCCATAGGATGTTTTTGTGTTGGTTAAGGGCAGTCAGGTCTGGGGAGAACCAAGGGCTATATCTGTTCCTGGTTCTACATTTCTTGAATGGGGCATGCTTATTTAAGATGGTGAGGAATGCATTTAAAAAAAATAACCAGACATCCTCTACTGACGGGATGAGGTCAATATCCTTCCAGGATACCAGGGCCAGGTCGATTAGAAAGGCTTGCTCGCTGAAATGTTTCAGGGAGCGTTTGACAGTGATGAGTGGAGGTCGTTTGACTGCGGACCCATTACGGATGCAGGCAATGAGGCAGTGATCGCTGAGATCTTGGTTGAAAACAGCAGAGGTGTATTTAGAGGGCAAATTGGTTAGGATGATATCTATGAGGGTGCCAGTGTTTACAGCTTTGGGGTGGTACCTGGTGGGTTCATTAATAATTTGTGTGAGATTGAGGGCGTCAAGCTTGGATTGTAAGATGGCTGGGGTGTTAAGCATGTCCCAGTTTAGGTCACCTAGTAGCACGAGCTCTGAAGATAGATGGGGGGCAATCAGTTCACATATGGTGTCCAGAGCACAGCTGGGGGCCGAGGGTGGTCTATAGCAGGCGGCAACGGTGAGAGACTTGTTTTTAGATATATGGATTTTTAAAAGTAGAAGTTCAAATTGTTTGGGTACAGACCTGGATAGTAGGACAGAACTCTGCAGGCTATCTCTGCAGTAGATTGCAACACCGCCCCCTTTGGCCGTTCTATCTTGTCTGAAAACGTTGTAGTTAGGGATGAAGATTTCAGAGTTTTTGGTGGACTTCCTAAGCCAGGATTCAGACACGGCTAGGACATCCGGGTTGGCAGAGTGTGCTAAAGCAGTGAATAAAACAAACTTAGGGAGGAGGCTTCTAATGTTAACATGCATGAAACCAAGGCTATTACGGGTAGAGAAGTCATCAAAAGAGAGCGACTGGGGAGTAGGAGTGGAGCTAGGCACTGCAGGGCCTGGATTCACCTCTACATCACCAGGGGAGCAGAGAAGTATGAGGATAAGGGTACGGCTAAAAGCTATAAGAATTGGTCGTCTGTGACATCCGGAATAGAGAGAAAAAGGAGCAGGTTTCTGGGGGCGATAAAATAGCTTCATGGTATAATGTACAGACAAAGGTATGGTAGGATGTGAGTACAGTGGAGGTAAACCTAGGCATTTAGTGATGATGAGAGAGATATTGTCTCTAGAAACATCATTTAAACCAGAAGATGTCATAGCATGTGTGGGTGGAGGAACTGAGAGGTTGGATAAGGTGTAATGAGCAGGGCTAGAGGCTCTACAGTGAAATAAGCCAATAAACACTAACCAGAACTGCAATGGACAAGGCATATTGACATTAAGGAGAGGCATGCTTAGCCGAGTGATCAAAGGGTCCAGTGAGAGTTAGATAGCAAGCCGAGCCATAGGTAGCAAGCTGGTAGAAGATGGTGGAGGTCTGTTTTAGCCACCTCGTGCGATTCCGTCTGTAGATTAGTGGGGTTTCGTGTGGTAGGGGGGACCAGTCCAATTGGCTAAATAGTTAGTTACAGTGGCCCAAGAAAATTGTCCGATAGACCTATTCAGATAGCAGCCGATAAGACAGCTAACGATTAGCGGGCCGCAGATGGGCCAGTTGGATAACTCCCTCGGGCAGGCAACGCCGGTGGTCCAGTCGTGAAGGCCCGATGGGGCTCCGCATCGGCAGTAAAACGGGTCCGGATAGGTGATTGTAGCCCAGGAGAGGCTGATGGAACTCTTCAGCTGGCTAGCTCCGGAATAGCCCAGGAGTGGCTGATGAAACTCTTCAGCTGGCTAGCACCCGAATAATTATGTTAACTCCGGGACCAAAGTTGCCAATAGTCACTCAGGTAGCAGCTAGCTAGCTGCAAGATCCAGGTGTAAACGTCCAGAGCCTGCGGTAGAAATCCAGGGATATGGAGAGAGAATAGGTCCGGTAAGCTCTGGTCTGAGTCGCGCTGTACAAAAATTGGCGATAGCTTTTCGAGCTAATGGATAGCTGAGGACCGCTAACCGTGGCTAGCTGAACTCCAACGTTAGCCAGGCTAACCTTTGGCTAGCTTCTGTTGTGGATTTCAGATTTTAGGTAAATAATACTTTTATTTTTTAAATTGGTGAGGCGGGTTGCAGGAGAGTGTTTTGGGGTTGAGTTTTTAGAAAGAAAAAAAAAATATGTAAAAAGATATGCGAAGAAAATATGTAAATATATATATATATATACACGGGACACGACAAGAGGAAGACAAAGGACGTCTGAACTACTACGCCATCTTGGGACGTTTTTAACATGATAAGACTATTCCTAGAAAATGTGGAGTAGGTGCAACATAAGACAACAGATTACCAGGGTTTGAGTGAGAGGTCTAACTGGCGTCTCCAAGTGGTCTCACACCTGTCCAAAGTGTGCGCTGTTCCTTGGCAATTTCAATGCACTTTTATCACTCAAAGAAGAGTCTTCAACTAAAAGGTACTTTTTTGAGCTCTCCATGCTGTGTCGTTGAGGAAATAGAGCAAGCACACATGTAGTTGTTTCATTTGGAACACAACCCTGTCCATTATAAATCTCAATCTGGGTCAGGTAGGCATGATTTGAGAGCTTATTCTATTGCCAACATGTCTAGCTAGCTAAGTTATAAAATACAATCTTACAGTGTTAGGCCTTCAGAAGGCAGTTCAGAGCATAGAAAGGAGTCATGAGTGCATTCTGGTGCCTGTTCTGCAGCAGATTTTCTTCACAATAAACAAGCAGGCTAATTCTGTTCAGAGCAACCCAGGGTATGACACCATGTCATCTGGTAACTGTAGATCTAACAGGCTCATTCTGTTCAGAACAACCCAGGCTATGACACCGTCATCTGGTAACTGTACATCTAACAGGCTCATTCTGTTCAGAACAACCCAGGGTATGACACCATCATCTGGTAACTGTACATCTAACAAAGTGATCATAAACGTTGACACTATATGATTTGAAAAAGGGAAGTGCACATTTGGACTCACGGGTGGTGTTTGGCATGCTTGTATGACATCAAAGCGATATTTATTATAATCCTCAACGTCTCATCTTTCAAAATACATATAGTCTTCTTAATTTACAGCATTTCCCTCACTTAGACAACCCAACATTTGCAAAAGTTGCCCAATTAACGGGAGGGATGGGGGCAACTTCTCGCACGCGATGCTCAATTTCAGAACGCCTGTCAGTCAAAACCCATACAGAGCTGTGAAGCGCAGAGTCAGAGCTGTGACGTCATGTATAGCACCTTACTGTACAGCCACTGCGTTACAATTTAGGCACTTATTAGTGCCAAAATCTGCCATTTTAAACCTGTATAAGGGTACGAGGGTGAAGGGCTAAGATAGCACACAGACAATGGGGAGGAGGTGAGAAATATGAGGAGAAAGTATGGAAAGGGAGACTAAGACTGGGGCCTAAAGAATGGACACCTAGTATTTCCATGACAGACTGACCAGGTGAATCGAGGTGAAAGCTATGATACCTTATTGATGTAATCTGTTACATCCACTTCAGTCAGAGGAGATGAAGGGGAGGAGACAGGTTAAATAAGCATTTCTAAGCCTTGAGACAGTTGAGACATGGATTGTGAATGTGTGCCGTACAGAGGGTGAATGGCCAAGACAAAAATCTTTAAGTGCCTTTGAATGGGGTATCATAGTAGGTGCCAGGCGCACTGGTTTGAGTGTGTAAAAAACTGCAACACTGCTGGGTTTTTCACACTCAACAGTTTCCTGTGTGTATGAAGAATGGTCTACCACCCAAAGGACATCCAGCCAACTTGACTCAACTGTTGGCATTGGAGTCAATTTGGGCCAGCATCCCTGTGAAACGCATTCGACACCTTGTAGAGTCCATGCCCCGACGAATTGAGACTGTTCTTAGGGCAAAGGGGGTGGGCAACTCGATATTCGGAAGGTGTTTGTAATGTTCTGTACACTCAGTGTATAATCATTACTTATTTAGACCTGGTAAGCAAGTGAGGGGGCTCTCTGGCCAATCAATGTTGTTTTTGGATAGAGAGCCAGGGAGAAGAGAAACAAGCAGACAGTACAGCCTGCATATGTGGAGCCCAATTTTTAGAGTTGGTCACCCTTTGACAGGACTGCATCACATGAGAGATGTTTAAGAGACATCACCATCACACTGTTTTAACATGACAGATGTTTAAGAGACATCACCATCACACTGATTTAACATGAGAGATGTTTAAGAGACATCACCATCACACTGATTTAACATGAGAGATGTTTAAGAGACATCACCATCACACTGATTTAACATGAGAGATGTTTAAGAGACATCACCATCACACTGATTTAACATGAGAGATGTTTAAGAGACATCACCATCACACTGATTTAACATGACAGATGTTTAAGAGACATCACCATCACACTGTTTTAACATGACAGATGTTTAAGAGACATCACCATCACACTGATTTAACATGAGAGATGTTTAAGAGACATCACCATCACACTGATTTAACATGAGAGATGTTTAAGAGACATCACCATCACACTGATTTAACATGAGAGATGTTTAAGAGACATCACCATCACACTGATTTAACATGAGAGATGTTTAAGAGACATCACCATCACACTGATTTAACATGACAGATGTTTAAGAGACATCACCATCACACTGATTTAACATGAGAGATGTTTAAGAGACATCACCATCACACTGATTTAACATGACAGATGTGCACGTGTGTGTGTGTGTGTGTGTGTGTGTGTGTGTGTGTGTGTGTGTGTGTGTGGGGGGGGGAATAGTAACAACCAGTGTTCCTGCATGGCCACCATCTGACTCATAATACAGACTTGGGGTTGTTTCTTTTACATGTGTGAAGTGGAAATGTGTTTTTTGCATATCCCAACTCCCCCTGAGACACCCGCAAGGAGTCAGGGTCACCCTTTTCCAGCACTTGCTCAAGGGCACAGTGACATATTTTTAACCAGTCGGCTCCGAGATTTGAACCAGCAACCTTCGGTTACTGGCCCGACGCTTGAGGCTACATACTGCCCAAGACTAGTAGGGAGTAGGTTTCATTTTCCATTGAAAAATGTTTTGCTACAGTGTACCCTACTGAACACAACCAGGTGTTCATCTGAAAGTAACATCAACCCAACTGGTAACAGTCTGTTGGCTCTCCTGCTGGACAAATGACTCCCATTTAGCATTTAGATGGACCATGTAGCTGTGACGTGTCACTAAGGCTGTTTACCATGCTCAGTCCAAATCTCATCTGGGAAAGTGTAAATTATGTGCATTATTTTATCTCTCATTATGTACATAAAGATTATTATCTCTACTTGCAAATTCATATATATACATATATATATTCTGCACATCTACCATTCCAGTGTTTAATTTCTATATTGTAATTACTTTGCCACCATGGCCTATTTATTGCCTTTACCTCTCTTATCCTACCTCATTTACACATGCTGTATATAGACTTTTTCTACTGTATTATTGACTGTATGTTTTGTTTACTCCATGTGTAACTCTGTGTTGTTGTATGTGTCGAACTGCTTTGCTTTATCTTGGCCAGGTCGCAGTTGTAAATGAGAACTGGTTCTCAACTAGCCTACCTGGTTAAATAAAGGTGAAATAAATAAATAATAATAATTATCACGGGGTGCATCACAATACTCTGAGATTCTGCATCTTTTCAAGTGAAATGAACTCAGTTGCTAAGCTGTGATGTGTGTCTTTGTGAATATGTGTTTGTTGTGTGTGTTATTGAATGTGTGTGCTGTCTTTTGCAGAACAATATACCAGAACCTCATGTTTTCCCCTCATAATGCTCTCATAAACATCAAAGCAGCCTGTTGTTTTATATGGAAAACATCCCGGGCTTTATTGAATCAACAAAGAAATTGTCATTTTGTGGTATTAGCAATGTCAGCACCATGTTATCTGAGAAGCGGGCGTTTAACCAGGGGTGAAACATCTTTCTGCCTGTTTAAACCCCAAAACGCACGCACTCAGTCACTCACTCTCACGTTGCACTGATAAGAACCCACTGTATTACTGCTCTAGCTTAGCTTTTACTGTATAGAGTGGCAAGAAGAAGTATGCGAACCTGTCACGGGTGTCGTAGGGTAAAGACCAAGACACAGCGGGAAAATAATATACTCGTCTTCTTTTTATTTGGTGAAGAAGGAAACCACAAATCAAACACGTATACAAAAACGACTAACAGGTCAGTAAGGCACAAAGCTATATACAGCACAATCTCCCACAAAACCCCATGATAAACAAACTCCTAATTATAGGACCTTCAATCAGAGGCAACAATAACCAGCTGCCTCCAATTGAAGGTCCATCCCCAATTAACTAAACATAGAACTACAATAGACTAGACAGAATATAGAAATACAATAACATAGAACATAGACTAACAAACCCCGAACCACATAAACCAAACACCCCTCTACCTAAATACATAGCCCAAACCACATGAAACAAACACCCCCTGCCACGTCCTGACCAAACTATAATAACAAATAACCCCTATTACTGGTCAGGACGTGACAGAACCCTTTGGAAATACCTGGATTTCTGCATAAATTGGTCATGAAATGTAATCTGATCTTCATCTAGGTCACAGCAATAGACAAACAGTCTGCTTAAACTAATAACACACAAACAATTATATGTTGTCATGTCTTTATTGAACCCTTGGATTTAATAACTGATTGACCCTCCTTTGGCAGCAATAACCTCAACCAAATGTGCTCTGTAGTTGCGGATCAGACCTGCACAACGGTCAGGAGGAATTTTGGACCATTCCTCATTACAAAACTGTTTCACAGTTCCACAATATTCTTGGGATGTCTGGTGTGAACCACTCTCTTGAGGTCATGCCACAGCATCTCAATCGGATTGAGGTCAGGACTGACTGGGCCACTCCAGAAGGCGTATTTTCTTCTGTTCAAGCCATTCTTTTGTTGATTTACTTCTGTCTTTTGGTTGTTGTCCTGTTGCGTCACCTAACTTTTGTGGAGCTCCAACTGGTGGACAGATAGCCTTACATTCTCCTGTAAAATGTCTTGATAATCTTGGAATATATTTTTCCGTTGATGATAGCAAGTTGTCCAGGCCCTGAGGCAGCAAAGCAGCCCCAAACCATGATGCTCCCTTCACCATACTGTACAGTTGGGATGAGGTTTTGATGTTGGTGTGCTGTGCTTTTTTTTCTCCACACATAGTGTTGTGTTCCTTCCAAACACCACAACTTTAGTTTCATCTGTCCACAGAATATTTTGCCAGTAGCGCTGTGGAACATCCAAGTGCTCTTTGTGAACTTCAGACATGCAGAAATTGTTTTTTTTGGACAGCAGTGGACAGCAGAGCCCCTTTTTTGGACAGCAGAGCCTCTGGTCTTCAGGACCACTACAGTACAGAGAGAAACACAGACCAGGGCATCAGCCTCTGGCCTTCAGGACCGCTACAGTACAGAGTACAGTACTTCCACTGTCAGACAATAAGTTGTCTGATAGTGGCTTCTTCCACTGTCAGACAATAATTGTGTTGTCTGACAGCAGTGGCTTCTTCCATGGTGTCCTCCCATGAGCACCATTCTTGTTTAGGGGTTCACATACCTTTTCCAACCTACACTGTGAATGTTTAATTGATGTATTCAATATAGACAATAAAAATACAATAATTTGTGTATTGTATTTTAAGCAGATCAAATTTATGTCAAATATATGCAGAAATCAAGGTAATTCCAAAGAGTTCACATACTTTTTCTTGCCACTGTAGTTAGTTGGTCTTGCACCTAGAGAGTGATAAAATGGGTCTGTTTGTCTGTAGTCCAGTGCCTCTTCCTCCAGTCTTCTGTTTGTCTGCAGTCCAGTGCCTCTTCCACCAGGCTTCTCTTTCTTCTGTCTCTGTGAAGTTCACTCAGGGCCCAGTGGAGAGATACTTTTTCAATTCCTATCCTCTGTTTATCCCTCTATCGGTCTAATGTTCCCTTCTTTCAACGTCTTTTTTTTACCAAACTTGTGTGTACGAGAGTTGAACAGAGAGTCAACAATCCAACGGAACAATTAAAAGGTTTATATTGGCATAGGAAGCATGTTTACATTGCCAAAGCAAGTGGAATAGATAATAAACAAAAGTGTGAAATAATCCATCAGAAGTGAACAGTAAACATTACACTCACAAAAGTTTGAAAAGAATAAAGACATTTCAAATGTTATATTACTGGCTATATACAGTGTTGTAACAATGTGCAAATAGTTGAAGTATGAAAGGGAAAATAAATGAACAGATAAATATGGGTTGTATTTACAATGGTGTTTGTGCTCTAGTGGTTTCCCTTGTCTTGTGGCAACAGGTCACACATCTTGCTGCTGTGATGGCACACTGTGGGAGTTTATCAAAATTGGATTTGGTTTCAAATTCTTTGTGGGTCTGTGTAATCTGAGGGAAACATGTGTCTCTAATATTGTCATACATTTGGCAGGAGTGGAAATGACTGCTAGGTTAGGAAGTGCAGCTCAGTTTCCACCTCATTTTGTGGGCAGTGGCACATAGCCCGTCTTCTTTCGAGAGCCAGGTCTGCCTGCGGCATCCTCTTTGTACATAGTCAAAGCTTTCCTTAATTTTGGATCAGTTATTCTGCCACTGTGTACTCTCTGTTTTGGGCCAAATAGCAATCTGGTTTGCTCTGTTTTAAAAAAAAAAAATTCCAATGTGTCAAGAAATTATCTTTTTGTTTTCTCATGATTTGGTTGGGTCTAATTGTATTGCTGTCCTGGCGCTCAGTGGGGTCTGTTTGTGTTTGTCAGCAGAGCCCCAGGACCAGCTTGCTTAGGGGACTCTTCTCCAGATTCATCTCTGTAGGTGGTTGTAGAATTTAACAGCACTTTTCTGGATTTTGATAATTAGCGGGTATCGCCCTGATTCTGCTCTGCATTCATTAGTTTTTACATTGGATAAAAGTAGAGACTCGGAGCTACAAAATGGTATATCATACACTGCATTGTTGAGGAACAATGGGAAAGTATTTCTGCTTTGAAAGTTGATAAACTTGTTGATAAAAATGGTCTTTGAATGTTTTGGTATCTAGTGAAGAGCTCTTCTTTGTCTACACCCATTCAGCATCGTTCACACCCTCTTAATCGTTAGCCCCACCCATCTTGTTTCGCGCTTGGATCGTACAGAGCGCACACTTGACGCTCTGGTGGATGATTTGTTTATCTCTCAATAACATGGATAACATGAAAACAGCCTAACTAGCTCTGCTGGCAACATTTTCATAACGCTACTTTGCAGACGTTTACTGACACCGGCCATATTCAACGCGTGATGTACACTTTAGCTTAGGACATGTAGCTAGCTAGGTAAACAATGAACCTAGCTAGGTAAACAATGTGTAAGATCACACACGTAACATTAGCTAACGAGCCAGCCAGTTAACGTTAGCTAGTTAAACAACAATGAACAGAGTGCCAAATCATGTCGTTACTACCCTGCATGAATATGCTGGGACCTAACCATCCAGGTTCAATGTTACCTAGCTAACTTTAGGCTCTAAATACCGAAGCAAAAAGCTGTTAGATACAAATAATAACATCAGCTAGGGAGCCAGTTAGCTAACGTTAGCTAGCTAGCTAACGGTACACTTTAGCTTGAAATGAAACCACTTTCTGTCAAAATTAGAAATGCTAGACTATCTTACCTATATACATCATCATGCATGATGGACACGTCTCCCTGTCATGGATGCCATGCCACAGTTGCCCTTAGTTTGAAGATGTAATCTTGAAGATGTAATAAGGTGTTTTCTCTATTTCTTTAGCTATCATACTCTAATTCCACTGATTTCAAAACTGGATCCTCCAGAGAGTAGAGAGCAACACTTAGTTATGCAGCTCCACTACACGATACATTTTTAAAAAATCCACGTTCGGCAGGATTACCAACACAGACTGACCAGCTCAAACAGACCAATCCGGCAGACCAATTCGAACTCCTCTCTTGGCATGTCCAGCCCACTCACTATCTCAGCCAATCATGGCTAGTGGGTAGGTTGGAGACTTTTTCTGTGGCTTAACCAACAAGGCTCGTAATTTAACAATTTTAGTCGTATTTATTGATGGCATGCAAGTTTGCTATTAAGGCGCATGAAAGTTCACATATCAACAAAGTATGAGAATATTTTGCTTTTGTTTTGTTTTGTTTGTTTGTCAATTAAGGCGTCTGAATGCTTCCCAGCCTAAACAGTTCGGAAGAATTCGTGCATATATTATGACGACGTTTTGTGACGTTTTTGTTCGATTTAAACTTCTGTAAGGTTTTTTTCGGTTGTTCGGGCACACATTTCTTCTTGAGGCAAGCCGGAATTGGTAGCCGAAGTCTATGCCCCTTCGTCGGTGATTGGTCAACAGTGGGGGTTCTTCAGTAAGTGTTTGTTGTCATTCAATGAGAGACTTGTTTTCATGCAAATTTTTTCATTGAGAGAAATACTGCACCAAACATCTTAGTTAGATGCGCGACTAAAAAATTGCGCGACTAAAATCTCCTCGGCATAGAAGTCAACATTTATGACAGATTTCTTCAGTTATCATATATTTTTATTGATATATTTTTTAAATATTTTTTGAGGAAGTGTAGACTAGCTATGGTGTCTCAAAATGGACAAACAGTACTATTGGCGCTTTTTTTTCACGTTTTTCAAGCGAAAGCGTTTTAAGAGAGTATGCGAGCACACTTATATGGTATGGTAATTTGGTAAACCGCTAATTCGACATTTGCTCAGGACGTTGTTTTCACTGAGGAAATGTAGGAGTCTGCTGTTGATGATAATGCGGAGGATCTCTGTCAGTCTCTCTGCTTCATTCTTTGAAGTGTTTGATATACTTTATATACACTCCCATCTTTCAAATAACAGATACACTCTGCTTAGCAGAGCAAAATGCTCTCCTTTTCATCAATGTCGCTCTCTGAACATCTTTCGGTGATATATGTAATGAATCCATATTGATATAGTGAAAGGGAGCGGGACAATGTTCTTCCTGCGTATTGATCATCAATCCATAACAAGCTGTTGGCATTTGAAAGATACAAAACAATTAACTCTGTGAATGATGGAGATGGACGAACCTATCATAGCTCTACACCCAGATCCAGCCGTCTGTCCCACTCCTTCAACCTCTCCGCCTTTCTTTTTATTAATGTTGTTCCGTCTCTCTGTCTCTCCCTGTCTCTCTGAGCGATTCAAGTCAACTTCATAAGGAGGAGAGTCATGGAGTGTTGACACTGTGTACAGTACAGATAGAGGAACAGACCAGGGCATCAGCCTCTGGCCTTCAGGACCGCTACAGTACAGATAGAGGAACAGACCAGGGCATCAGCCTCTGGCCTTCAGGACCGCTACAGTACAGAGAGAGACACAGACCAGGGCATCAGCCTCTGGCCATCAGGACCGCTACAGTACAGAGAGAGACACTGACCAGGGCATCAGCCTCTGGCCATCAGGACCGCTACAGTACAGAGAGAGACACAGACCAGGGCATCAGCCTCTGGCCTTCAGGACCGCTACAGTACAGAGAGAGACACAGACCAGGGCATCAGCCTCTGGCCTTCAGGACCGCTACAGTACAGAGAGAGACACAGACCAGGGCATCAGCCTCTGGTCTTCAGGACCGCTACAGTACAGAGAGAGGCACAGTGTGTGTTTTATTGCTTCGCTGTGTAAATGAATTATTTTGATGGGGGAAATGTTTGTGTAGAAACAGCCAGGCTTCTAGGCACTCCAATAATTTTGTTGTCACACAGCTGGTGCACAACGCTAACTCCTAATTCTTCCAAATGTTTTAATCAACTTTCTCTTTGAAAAAGCTCCAATACTTTGAAATGCTTAACCCTTCCCCTCCCTCTCTCCTCTGTCTGGTGACTGATAAATCAGTGAGGGCGTTTGTCGCACACTGTCCCGAGCTGCAGTTCGTAGGCTTCATGGGCTGTTCTGTGATATCACTGGGAGTCATCCATCTTACTGAGGAGAGTAGACTTCACAAAATGGCAGACGTCTATGTGTGCTGATGAAGCTACAGTGTGGAAATAATATTCTCCAATGTTTGTTGTTGTTGTTTTTCTTTTAAATTGTCAAGCAGGCTGTTTTTGGAGAACACCTGGCTCAATTAATGTTGAATAAGTAAATACATTACCTGAATGCGTGGGAAATAATTTGGCCGTAAAAACACATTTTTATATTTAGAAATGAACTGTTATACACCGATGTGTTTTTTGAGGAAGGCATGAGGAAGGCATGCAACTTCCCGAAACACAGTTTAACTACAGGACTGAGTGTTTTTGTAACTTTCAAAGTTAACTTTAAATCTCCTGAAAGCTTAATGAGATGAATCCTAATACAACACCCTGCTGTTTGACTATTACCATGCTAATGAGAAGGGCTTCATGGTTAAAGATATCCATAACACGCAACACACACACGGAATGGAACCTATCAGCTAATTCTGTGTTTTCTGTTTCAGTACTACTATTTCCTCTTCTCCACCTGTAATGAACTGATCTGTGTGAATGTTGATGTGTGTGTGTGTGTGTGTGTGTGTGTGTTGGTGTGTGTATGTTTGTGCGTGTGTGTTGGTGCCTGTACTGGTGTGTGGGTGGGTGTGTGTTTGTGCGTGTGTGTTAGTGTGTGTTGATGTGTGTGTGTGTGTGTGTGTGTTGGTGCGTGTGTTTGTGCGTGTGCGTTAGTGTGTGTTAGTGTATGTGTGTGTTGGTGTTTTGGTGCATGTGTGTGTTGGTGTGTGTGTGTGTATGTGTGTCTGTGTTGGTGCATGTGTGTGCGCCTTCTCAAATGCAATTACACGTATGTTAATGAGAGGAGAAGCCTGATGCTGTGCCTCATTATTAGATTAAACAGCAGATTAATTTATTTTCATGGTCTGGCCGATCAACCGAGCTGTTTTGGTTTGACCTTCGCCACGCCGCTTTAGCGAAATATAATGATGCCAACAATTCATTATCATATTAGCATAGGCCCTACCTGCAAGTAATTGGGGGAAGTGAACCCACGCTAGATAAGTGAACGTTATCCCTGTGTGTTCATTGAAGTTACACTTTATTAGAAAATCAGGTAAAGGTAAGCCAAAAGGAGGTGCAGTATCTGTGTATGCGTGTATGGGTGTGTGCCACCTTACTCCCCAGTTCACTGTTCTCACCCCAGCACAATAGTAACTCCCTCTGTCTCTCTCTGTCCGTCTCCCCTCTCTGTCTCTCTCTGTCCGTCTCTCTCTGTCCGTCGCCTCTCTCTGTCCTTCTCCCCTCTCTGTCTCTATCTGTCTGTCTCCCCTCTCTGTCTCTCTCTGTCTCTCTCTGTCCGTCTCCTCTCTCTGTCCGTCTACCCGCTCTGTCTCTCTGTCCGTCTCCCCTCTCTGTTTCTGTCTGTCTCCTCTCTCTGTTCATCTCCCCTCTCTGTCTCTCTCTGTCCATCTCCACGTCTCCGCTCTCTGTCCGTCTCCCCTCTCTGTCTCTCTCTGTCCGTCTCCTCTCTCTGATCGTCTACCCTCTCTGTCTCTCTGTCCGTCTCCCCTCTCTGTTTCTCTCTGTCTGTCTTCTCTCTCTATCCGACTACCCTCTCTGTTTCTCTCTGGCATCTCCCCTCTCTGTCTCTCTGTCCGTCTCCTCTCTCTATCCGTCTCCCCTCTCTGTCTCTATCTGTCCGTCTCCCCTCTCTGTCTCTCTCTGTCTGACTCCCCTCACTGTCTCTCTCTGTCCGTCTCCCCGCTCTGTCTATCTCTGTCCGTCTCCCCTCTCTGTCCGTCTCCCCTCTCCTCTCTCTGTCTCTATCTGTCCGTCTCCTCTCTCTATCCGTCTCCCCTCTCTGTCTCTATCTGTCTGTCTCCCCTCTCTGTCTCTCTCTGTCTGTCTCCCCTCTCTGTCTCTTTCTGTCCGTCTCCTCTCTCTGATCATCTACCCTCTCTGTCTCTCTGTCCGTCTCCACTCTCTGTTTCTCTCTGTCCGTCTCCTCTCTCTATCCGACTACCCTCTCTGTTTCTCTCTGGCATCTCCCCTCTCTGTCTCTCTGTCCCGCTCCTCTCTATGTCCGTCTCCCCTCTCTGTCTGTCTCTGTCCGTCTCCTCTCTCTGTCTTTCTCTGTCCGTCTCCCCTCACTGTCCGCCTACCCTATCTGTCTCTCTGTCCGTCTCCCCTCTCTGTCTCTCTCTGTCCATCTCCCCTCTCTGTCTCTCTCTGTCCATCTCCATCTGCATGTCTCAGCTCTCTGTCCGTCTCCCCTCTCCCCTGTCTCTCTCTCTGTCCATCTCCACTTTCTGTCTCTCTCTGTCCGTCTCCCCTCTCTATTTGTCCGTCTCCTCTATCTGTCTGTCTCCCCTCTCTGTCTCGCTCTGTCCATCTCCCCTCTCTGTCTCTCTCTGTCGCTCTCCTCTCTCTGTCCGTCTCCCCTCTGTCTCTCTCTGTTCGTCTCCTCTCTCTGTCTCTCTCTGTTCATCTCCATCTCCCCGTCTCCGCTCTCTGTCCGTCTGCCCTCTCCCCTCTCTGTCTCTCTCTGTCTCTCTCTGTCCGTCTACCCTCTGTCTCTATCTGTCCGTCTCCCCTCTCTATCCCTCTCTTTCTGTCTCCCCTCTCTGTCTCTCTCTGTCCATCTCCCTTCTCTGTCTCTCTCTGTCTGTCTCACTTCTCTGTCCGTCTCCCCTCTCTGTCTCGATCTGTCTGTCTCCCCTGTCTGTCTCTCTCTGTCCATCTCCTCTCTCTGTCCGTCTCCCCTCTCTGTCTCTCTCTGTCCGTCTCCCCTCTCTGTCTCTCTCTGTCCATCTCACCTCTCTATCTCTTTCTGTCCGTCTTCTCTCTCTGTCCATCTCCCTTCTCTGTCTCTCTCTGTCTGTCTCACTTCTCTGTCCGTCTCCCCTCTCTGTCTCTATCTGTCTGTCTCCCCTGTCTGTCTCTCTCTGTCCATCTCCTCTCTCTGTCCGTCTCCCCTCTCTGTCTCTCTCTGTCCGTCTCCCCTCTCTGTCTCTCTCTGTCCATCTCACCTCTCTATCTCTTTCTGTCCGTCTTCTCTCTCTGTCCATCTCCCATCTCTGTCTCTCTCTGTCTGTCTCCTCTCTCTGTCCGTCTCCCCTCTCTGTCTCTCTCTGTCCGTCTCCTCTCTCTGTCCGTCTCCCCTCTCTGTCTCTCTGTCCGTCTCCCCTCTCTGTTTTTCTCTGTCAATCTTCTCTCTCTATCCGACTACCCTCTCTGTTTCTCTCTGGCATCTCCCCTCTCTGTCTCTCTGTCCGTCTCCTCTCACAATCCGTCTCCCCTCTCTGTCTCTATCTGTCCGTCTCCCCTCTCTGTCTCTCTCTGTCTGTCTCCCCTCTCTGTCTCTCTCTGTCCGTCTCCTCTCTCTGATCATCTACCCTCTCTGTCTCTCTGTCCATCTCCCCTCTCTGTTTCCCTCTGTCCGCCTCCTCTCTCTATCCGACTACCCTCTCTGTTTCTCTCTGGCATCTCCCCTCTCTGTCCCTCTCCTCTCTATGTCCGTCTCCCCTCTCTGTCTGTCTCTGTCCGTCTCCTCTCTCTGTCTTTCTCTGTCCGTCTCAACTCACTGTCCGCCTACCCTATCTGTCTCTCTCTGTCCGTCTCCCCTCTCTGTCTCTCTGTCCATCTCCCCTCTCTGTCTCTCTCTGTCTGTCTCCACTTTCTGTCTCTCTGTCCGTCTCCCCTCTCTGTCTATTTGTGTCCGTCTCCCCTCTCTGTCCGTCTCCCTTCTCCTCTCTCTGTATCTATCTGTCCGACTCCTCTCTCTATCCATCTCCCCTCTCTGTCTCGATCTGTCCGTCTCCCCTCTCTGTCTCCCTCTGTCTGTCTCCCCTCTCTCTGTCTCTCTCTGCCCATCTCCCTTCTCTGTCTCTCTGTCTGTCTCCCCTCTCCTCTCTCTGTCTCTATCTGTCCATCTCCTCTCTCTATCCGTCTCTCCTCTCTGTCTCTCTCTGTCCGTCTCCCCTCTCTATTCCTCTCTGTCCGTCTCCACTCTCTGTCTCTCTCTGTCCATCTCCCCTCTCTATCTCTCTCTGTCCGTCTCCCCTCTGTCTCTCTCTGTCCGTCTCCCCTGTCTGTCTCTCTCTGTCCATCTCCATCTCCATGTCTCAGCTCTCTGTCCGTCTCCCCTCTCACCTGTCTCACTCTCTTTCCAGCTCCCCTCTCTGTCTCTCTCTGTCCGTTTCCTCTCTCTGTCCGTCTCCCCTCTCTGTCTATCTCTGTCCGTCTCCCCTTTCCTCTCTCTGTCTCTATCTGTCTGTCTCCCTTCTCTGTCTCTATCTGTCTGTCTCCCTCCCTCTCTGTCTCTCTCTGTCTGGCTCCCCTCTCTGTCTCTCTCTGTCCGGCTCCTCTCTCTATCTGTCTCCCCTCTCTGTCTATCTCTGTCCGTCTTCCCTCTCTGTCCGTCTCCCCTCTCCTCTGTCTCTATCTGTCTCCCCTCTCTGTCGCTATCTGTCTGTCTCCCCTCTCTGTCTCTATCTGTCTGTCTCCCCTCTCTGTCTCTATCTGTCTGTCTCCCCTCTCTGTCTCTCTCTGTCCGTCTCCCCTCTCTGTCCGTCTACCCTGTCTGTTTCTCTCTGTCCGTCTCCTCTCTCTATCCGACTACCCTCTCTGTTTTTCTCCTGCATCTCCCCTCTCTGTCTCTCTGTCCCTCTCCTCTCTATGTCCGTCTCCCCTCTCTGTCTGTCTCTGTCCTTCTCCTCTCTCTGTCTTTTTCTGTCCGTCTCCCCTCACTGTCCGCCTACCCTATCTGTCTCTCTCTGTCCGTCTCCCCTCTCTGTCTCTCTGTCAGTCTCCCCACTCTGTCTCTCTCTGTCTGTCTCCCCTTTCTGTCTCTCTCTGTCCGTCTCCCCTCTCTGTATATTTGTGTCCGTCTCCCCTCTCTGTCCGTCTCCCTTCTCGTCTCTCTGTCAGTCTCCCCTCTCTGTCTCTCTCTGTCTGTCTCCCCTTTCTGTCTCGCTCTGTCCGTTTCCCCTCTCTGTCTATTTGTGTCCGTCTCACCTCTCTGTCTGTCTCCCTTCTCGTCTCTCGGTCTCTATCTATCCCACTCCTCTCTCTATCAATCTCCCCTCTCTGTCTCGATCTGTCCGTCTCCCCTCTCTGTCTCCCTCTGTCTGTCTCCCCTCTCTCTGTCTCTATCTGTCTGTCTCCCCTCTCGGTTTCTATCTGTCTGTCTCCCCTCTCTGTCTCTCTCTGTCCGTCTCCCCTCTCTGTCTATTTGTGGCCGTCTCCCCTCTCTGTCCTTCTCCCTTCTCGTCTCTCGGTCTCTATCTGTCCGTCTCCTCTCTCTATCCATCTCCCCTCTCTGTCTCGATCTGTCCGTCTCCCCTCTCTGTCTCCCTCTGTCTGTCTCCCCTCTCTCTGTCTCTCTCTGCCCATCTCCCATCTCTGTCTCTCTGTCCGTCTCCCCTCTCCTCTCTCTGTCTCTATCTGTCCGTCTCCTCTCTCTATCCGTCTCCCCTCTCTGTCTCTATCTGTCTGTCTCCCCTCTCGGTCTCTATCTGTCTGTCTCCCCTCTGTGTCTCTATCTGTCTGTCTCCGCTCTCTGTCTCTCTGTCTCTGTCTGTCATCCCTCTGTCTCTCTCTGTCCGTCTCCCCTCTCTGTCCATCTCCCCTCTCCTCTCTCTGTCTATATCTGTCCGTCTCCTCTCTCTATAAGTCTCCCCTCTGGCTCTCTCTGTCGGTCTCCCCTCTGTCTCTCTCTGTCTCTCCTCTCTGTCTCTCTCTGTCCGTCTCCCCTCTCTATCCCTCTCTGTCCGTCTCCACTCTCTGTCTCTCTCTGTCCATCTCCCCTCTCTATCTCTCTGTCCGTCTCCCCTCTGTCTCTCTCTGTCCGTCTCTCCTCTCTGTTTCTCTCTGTCTGTCTTCTCTCTCTGTCCATCTCCCCTCTCTGTCTCTCTCTGTCCGTCTCCTCTCTCTGTCCGTATCCCCTCTCTATCTCTCTCTGTCCGTCTCTTCTCTCTGTCCGTCTCCCCTCTCTGTCTCTCTGTCCGTCTCCTCACTCTAACCGACTACCCTCTCTGTCTCTCTCTGGCATCTCCCCTCTCTGTCTCTCTGTCCCTTTCCTCTCTATGTCCGTCTCCCCTCTCTGACTGTCTGTGTCCGTCTCCTCTCTCTGTCCTTCTCTGTCCGTCTCCCCTCACTGTCCGCCTACTCTGTCTCTCTCTGTCCGTCTCCCCTCTCTGTCTCTCTGTCCGTCTCCCCTCTCTGTCTCTCTCTGTCTGTCTCCCCTTTCTGTCTCTCTCTGTCCGTCTCCCCTCTCTGTCTCTATCTGTCCTTCTCCTCTCTCTATCCGTCTCCCTCTCTGTCTCTATCTGTCCGTCTCCCCTCTCTGTCTCTCTCTCTGTCTCCCCTCTCTGTCTCTCTCTGTCCGTCTCCTCTCTCTATCCGACTACCCTCTCTGTTTCTTTCTGGCATCTCCCCTCTCTGTCTCTCTGTCCCTCTCCTCTCTCTGTCCGTCTCCCTTCTCTGTTTCTCTCTCTCCGTCTGTCTCTCTCTGTCTCTCTCTGTCCGTCTACCCTCTGTCTCTATCTGTCCGTCTCCCCTCTCTATCCCTCTCTGTCTCTCTCTGTCCATCTCTCTTCTCTGTCTCTCTCTGTCTGTCTCACTTCTCTGTCCGTCTCCCCTCTCTGTCTTTATCTGTCTGTCTCCCCTGTCTGTCTCTCTCTGTCTATCTCCTCTCTCTGTCCGTCTGCCATCTCTGTCTCTCTCTGTCCGTCTCCCCTCTCTGTCTCTCTCTGTCCATCTCCCCTCTCTATCTCTTTCTGTCCTTCTTCTCTCTCTGTCCATCTCCCCTCTCTGTCTCTTTCTATCCGGCTCCTCTCTCTGTCCGTCTCACCTCTCTGTCTCTCTCTGTCCGTCTCCTCTCTCTGTCCGTCTCCCCTCTCTGTCTCTCACTGTCTGTCTCCCCTCTCTGTCTCTCTCTGTCCAGCTCCTCTCTCTGATCGTCAACCCTCTCTGTCTCTCTGTCCTTCTCCTCTCTCTATCCGACTACCCTCTCTGTTTCTCTCTGGCATCTCCCCTCTCTGTCTGTCTCTGTCCGTCTCCTCTCTCTGTCTCTCTCTGTCTCTCCTCTCTCTCTGTCTCTATCTGTCTGTCTCCCCTCTCTGTCTCTATCTGTCTGTCTCCCCTCTCTGTCTCTCTTTGTCCGTCTCCCCTCACTGTCCGTCTCCCCTCTGTCTCTCTCTGTCCGTCTCCCCTCTGTCTCTCTCTGTCTCTCCTCTCTGTCTCTCTCTGTCCATCACCTCTCTCTATCTCTCTCTGTCCGTCTCCACTCTGTCTCTCTCTGTCCGTCTCTCCTCTCTGTCTCTCTCTGTCCGTCTCCCCTCTCTGTCTCTCTCTGTCCATCTCCATCTCCATGTCTCAGCTCTCTGTCCATCTCCCCTCTCCCCTGTCTCTCTCTCTGTCCATCTCCACTTTCTGTCTCTCTCTGTCCGTCTCCCCTCTCTGTTTCTCTCTGTCCGTCTCCTCTCTCTATCTGACTACCCTCTCTGTTTCTCTCTGGCATCTCCCCTCTCTGTCCCTCTCCTCTCTATGTCCGTCTCCCCTCTCTGTCTGTCTCTGTCCGTCTCCTCTCTCTGTCTTTCTCTGTCCGTCTCCCCTCACTGTCCGCCTACCCTATCTGTCTCTCTCTGTCCGTCTCCCCTCTCTGTCTCTCTGTCCGTCTCCCCTCTCTGTCTCTCTGTCCGTCTCCCCTCTCTGTCTCTCTCTGTCTGTCTCCCCTTTCTGTCTCTCTCTGTCCGTCTCCCCTCTCTGTCTATTTGTGTCCGTCTCCCCTCTCTGTCCGTCTCCCTTCTCCTCTCTCTGTCCGTCTCCTCTCTCTATCCATCTCCCCTCTCTGTCTCGATCTGTCCGTTTCCCCTCTCTGTCTCCCTCTGTCTGTCTCCCCTCTCTCTGTCTCTCTCTGCCCATCTCCCTTCTCTGTCTCTCTGTCCGTCTCCACTCTCCTCTCTCTGTCTCTATCTGTCCATCTCCTCTCTCTATCCATCTCCCCTCTCTGTCTCTATCTGTCTGTCTCCCCTCTTGGTTTCTATCTGTCTGTCTCCCCTCTCTGTCTCTATCTGTCTGTCTCCCCTCTCTGTCTCTCTCTCTCTGTCTGTCATCCCTCTGTCTCTCTCTGTCCGTCTCCTCTCTCTATCCGTCTCCCCTCTGTCTCTCTCTGTCCATCTCCCCTCTCTGTCTCTATCTGTCTGTCTGTCCTGTCTGTCTCTCTCTGTCTATCTCCTCTCTCTGTCCGTCTGCCATCTCTGTCTCTCTCTGTCCTTCTCCCCTCTCTGTCTCTCTCTGTCCATCTCCCCTCTCTATCTCTTTCTGTCCGTCTTCTCTCTCTGTCCATCTCCCCTCTCTCTCTCTCTCTATCCGTCTCCTCTCTCTGTCCATCTCACCTCTCTGTCTCTCTCTGTCCGTCTCCTCTCTCTGTCCGTCTCCCCTCTCTGTCTCTCACTGTCTGTCTCCCCTCTCTGTCTCTCTCTGTCCATCTCCTCTCTCTGATCGTCAACCCTCTCTGTCTCTCTGTCCGACTCCCCTCTCTGTTTCTCTCTGTCCTTCTCCTCTCTCTATCCGACTACCCTCTCTGTTTCTCTCTGGCATCTCCCCTCTCTGTCTGTCTCTGTCCGTCTCCTCTCTCTGTCTCTCTCTGTCTCTCCTCTCTGTCTCTCTCTGTCTGTCTCCCCTCTCTGTCTCTATCTGTCTGTCTCCCCTCTCGGTCTCTATCTGTCTGTCTCCCCTCTCTGTCTCTATCTGTCTGTCTCCACTCTCTGTCTCTCTGTCTCTGTCTGTCATCCCTCTGTCTCTCTCTGTCCGTCTCCCCTCTCTGTCCATCTCCCCTCTCCTCTCTCTGTCTATATCTGTCCGTCTCCTCTCTCTATAAGTCTCCCCTCTGGCTCTCTCTGTCCGTCTCCCCTCTGTCTCTCTCTGTCTCTCCTCTCTGTCTCTCTCTGTCCGTCTCCCCTCTCTATCCCTCTCTGTCCGTCTCCACTCTCTGTCTCTCTCTGTCCATCTCCCCTCTCTATCTCTCTCTGTCCGTCTCCCCTCTGTCTCTCTCTGTCCGTCTCTCCTCTCTGTTTCTTTCTGTCTGTCTTCTCTCTCTGTCCATCTCCCCTCTCTGTCTCTCTCTGTCCGTCTCCCCTCTCTGTCTCTCTCTGTCCGTCTTTTCTCTCTGTCCGTCTCCCCTCTCTGATTCCCTCTGTCCGTCTCCTCACTCTAACCGACTACCCTCTCTGTCTCTCTCTGGCATCTCCCCTCTCTGTCTCTCTGTCCCTTTCCTCTCTATGTCCGTCTCCCCTCTCTGACTGTCTGTGTCCGTCTCCTCTCTCTGTCCTTCTCTGTCCGTCTCCCCTCACTGTCCGCCTACTCTGTCTCTCTCTGTCCGTCTCCCCTCTCTGTCTCTCTGTCCGTCTCCCCTCTCTGTCTCTCTCTGTCTGTCTCCCCTTTCTGTCTCTCTCTGTCCGTCTCCCCTCTCTGTCTCTATCTGTCCGTCTCACCTCTCTGTCCGTCTCCCCTCTCCTCTCTCTGTCTCTATCTGTCCTTCTCCTCTCTCTATCCGTCTCCCCTCTCTGTCTCTATCTGTCCGTCTCCCCTCTCTGTCTCTCTCTGTCTGTCTCCCCTCTCTGTCTCTCTCTGTCCCTGTCTGTCTCCCCTCTCGGTCTCTATCTGTCTGTCTCCCCTCTCTGTCTCTATCTGTCTGTCTCCGCTCTCTGTCTCTCTGTCTCTGTCTGTCATCCCTCTGTCTCTCTCTGTCCGTCTCCCCTCTCTGTCCATCTCCCCTCTCCTCTCTCTGTCTATATCTGTCCGTCTCCTCTCTCTATAAGTCTCCCCTCTGGCTCTCTCTGTCCGTCTCCCCTCTGTCTCTCTCTGTCTCTCCTCTCTGTCTCTCTCTGTCCGTCTCCCCTCTCTATCCCTCTCTGTCCGTCTCCACTCTCTGTCTCTCTCTGTCCATCTCCCCTCTCTATCTCTCTCTGTCCGTCTCCCCTCTGTCTCTCTCTGTCCGTCTCTCCTCTCTGTTTCTTTCTGTCTGTCTTCTCTCTCTGTCCGTCTCCCCTCTCTGTCTCTCTCTGTCCGTCTCTTCTCTCTGTCCGTCTCCCCTCTCTGTCTCTCTGTCCGTCTCCCCTCTCTGATTCCCTCTGTCCGTCTCCTCACTCTAACCGACTACCCTCTCTGTCTCTCTCTGGCATCTCCCCTCTCTGTCTCTCTGTCCCTTTCCTCTCTATGTCCGTCTCCCCTCTCTGACTGTCTGTGTCCGTCTCCTCTCTCTGTCCTTCTCTGTCCGTCTCCCCTCACTGTCCGCCTACTCTGTCTCTCTCTGTCCGTCTCCCCTCTCTGTCTCTCTGTCCGTCTCCCCTCTCTGTCTCTCTCTGTCTGTCTCCCCTTTCTGTCTCTCTCTGTCCGTCTCCCCTCTCTGTCTCTATCTGTCCGTCTCACCTCTCTGTCCGTCTCCCCTCTCCTCTCTCTGTCTCTATCTGTCCTTCTCCTCTCTCTATCCGTCTCCCCTCTCTGTCTCTATCTGTCCGTCTCCCCTCTCTGTCTCTCTCTGTCTGTCTCCCCTCTCTGTCTCTCTCTGTCCGTCTCCTCTCTCTATCTGACTACCCTCTCTGTTTCTTTCTGGCATCTCCCCTCTCTGTCTCTCTGTCCCTCTCCTCTCTCTGTCCGTCTCCCTTCTCTGTTTCTCTCTCTCCGTCTGTCTCTCTCTGTCTCTCTCTGTCCGTCTACCCTCTGTCTCTATCTGTCCGTCTCCCCTCTCTATCCCTCTCTGTCTCTCTCTGTCCATCTCCCTTCTCTGTCTCTCTCTGTCTGTCTCCCTTCTCTGTCCGTCTCCCCTCTCTGTCTTTATCTGTCTGTCTCCCCTGTCTGTCTCTCTCTGTCTATCTCCTCTCACTGTCCGTCTGCCATCTCTGTCTCTCTCTGTCCGTCTCCCCTCTCTGTCTCTCTCTGTCCATCTCCCCTCTCTATCTCTTTCTGTCCGTCTTCTCTCTCTGTCCATCTCCCCTCTCTGTCTCTCTCTCTATCCGTCTCCTCTCTCTGTCCGTCTCACCTCTCTGTCTCTCTCTGTCCGTCTCCTCTCTCTGTCCGTCTCCCCTCTCTGTCTGTCACTGTCTGTGTCCCCTCTCTGTCTCTCTCTTTCCAGCTCCTCTCTCTGATCGTCAACCCTCTCTGTCTCTCTGTCCGTCTCCCCTCTCTGTTTCTCTCTGTCCTTCTCCTCTCTCTATCCGACTACCCTCTCTGTTTCTCTCTGGCATCTCCCCTCTCTGTCTGTCTCTGTCCGTCTCCTCTCTCTGTCTCTCTCTGTCTCTCCTCTCTGTCTCTCTCTGTCTGTCTCCCCTCTCTGTCTCTATCTGTCTGTCTCCCCTCTCTGTCTCTCTCTGTCCGTCTCCACTCTCTGTCCGTCTCCCCTCTGTCTCCCTCTGTCCGTCTCCCCTCTGTCTCTCTCTGTCTCTCCTCTCTGTCTCTCTCTGTCCATCTCCTCTCTCTATCTCTCTCTGTCCGTCTCCACTCTGTCTCTCTTTGTCCGTCTCTCCTCTCTGTCTCTCTCTGTCCGTCTCCCCTCTCTGTCTCTCTCTGTCCATCTCCATCTCCATGTCTCAGCTCTCTGTCCATCTCCCCTCTCCCCTGTCTCTCTCTCTGTCCATCTCCACTTTCTGTCTCTCTGTCCGTCTCCCCTCTCTGTTTCTCTCTGTCCGTCTCCTCTCTCTATCTGACTACCCTCTCTGTTTCTCTCTGGCATCTCCCCTCTCTGTCCCTCTCCTCTCTATGTCCGTCTCCCCTCTCTGTCTGTCTCTGTCCGTCTCCTCTCTCTGTCTTTCTCTGTCCGTCTCCCCTCACTGTCCGCCTACCCTATCTGTCTCTCTCTGTCCGTCTCCCCTCTCTGTCTCTCTGTCCGTCTCCCCTCTCTGTCTCTCTCTGTCTGTCTCCCCTTTCTGTCTCTCTCTGTGCGTCTCCCCTCTCTGTCTATTTGTGTCCGTCTCCCCTCTCTGTCCGTCTCCCTTCTCCTCTCTCTGTCCGTCTCCTCTCTCTATCCATCTCCCCTCTCTGTCTCGATCTGTCCGTCTCCCCTCTCTGTCTCCCTCTGTCTGTCTCCCCTCTCTCTGTCTCTCTCTGCCCATCTCACTTCTCTGTCTCTCTGTCCGTCTCCCCTCTCCTCTCTCTGTCTCTATCTGTCCATCTCCTCTCTCTATCCGTCTCCCCTCTCTGTCTCTATCTGTCTGTCTCCCCTCTTGGTTTCTATCTGTCTGTCTCCCCTCTCTGTCTCTATCTGTCTGTCTCCCCTCTCTGTCTCTCTCTCTCTGTCTGTCATCCCTCTGTCTCTCTCTGTCCGTCTCCCCTCTCTGTCCGTCTCCCCTCTCCTCTCTCTGTCTATATCTGTCCATCTCCTCTCTCTATCCGTCTCCCCTCTGTCTCTCTCTGTCCATCTCCCCTCTGTCTCTCTCTGTCTCTCCTCTCTGTCTCTCTCTGTCCGTCTCCCCTCTCTATCCCTCTCTGTCCGTCTCCACTCTCTGTCTCTCTCTGTCCATCTACCCTCTCTATCTCTCTCTGTCCGTCTCCCCTCTGTCTCTCTTTGTCCGTCTATCCTCTCTGTCTCTCTCTGTCCGTCTCCCCTCTCTGTCTCTCTCTGTCCATCTCCATGTCTCAGCTCTCTGTCCATCTCCCCTCTCCCCTGTCTCTCTCTCTGTCCATCTCCACTTTCTGTCTCTCTCTGTCCGTCTCCCCTCTCTATCTGTCCGTCTCCTCTCTCTTTCCAGCTCCCCTCTCTGTCTCTCTCTGTCCGTTTCCTCTCTCTGTCCGTCTCCCCTCTCTGTCTATCTCTGTTCCTCTCCCCTATCCCCTCTCTGTCTCTATCTGTCTGTCTCCCCTCTCGGTTTCTATCTGTCTGTCTCCCCTCTCTGTCTCTCTCTCTCTGTCTGTCATCCCTCTGTCTCTCTCGGTCCGTCTCCCCTCTCTGTCCGTCTCCCCTCTCCTCTCTTTGTCTATATCTGTCCGTCTCCTCTCTCTATCCGTCTCCCCTCTGTCTCTCTGTCCGTCTCCCCTCTGTCTCTCCTCTCTGTCTCTCTCTGCCCGTCTCCCCTCTCTATCCCTCTCTGTCCGTCTCCCTTCTCTGTTTCTCTCTGTCCGTCTGTCTCTCTCTGTCTCTCTCTGTCCGTCTACCCTCTGTCTCTATCTGTCCGTCTCCCCTCTCTTCTCTCTGTCTCTATCTTTCCATCTCCTCTCTCTATCCATCTCCCATCTCTCTCTCTATCTGTCTGTCTCCCCTCTCGGTTTCTATCTGTCTGTCTCCCATCTCTGTCTCTATCTGTCTGTCTCCCCTCTCTGTCTCTCTCTCTCTGTCTGTCATCCCTCTGTCTCTCTCTGTCCGTCTCCCCTCACTGTCCGTCTCCCCTCTCCTCTCTCTGTCTATATCTGTCCGTCTCCTCTCTCTATCCATCTCCCCTCTGTCTCTCTCTGTCCGTCTCCCCTCTGTCTCTCTCTCTCTCTCCTCTCTGTCTCTCTCTGTCTGTCTCCCCTCTCTGTCTCTATCTGTCTGTCTCCCCTCTCTGTCGCTATCTGTCTGTCTCCCCTCTCTGTCTCTATCTGTCTGTCTCCCCTCTCTGTCTCTATCTGTCTGTCTCCCCTCTCTGTCTCTCCTCTCTGTCTATATCTGTCCGTCTCCTCTATCTGTCCGTCTCCCCTCTGTCTCTCTCTGTCTCTCCTCTCTGTCTCTCTCTGTCTGTCTCCCCTCTCTGTCTCTATCTGTCTGTCTCCCCTCTCTGTCTCTCTCTCTCTGTCTGTCATCTATTTTTCTCTCTCTGTCCGTCTCCCCTCTCTGTCCGTCTCCCCTCTCCTCTCTCTGTCTATATCTGTCCGTCATATCTCTCTATCCGTCTCCCCTCTGTCTCTCTCTGTCCGTCTCCACTCTGTCTCTCTCTGTCCGTCACCCCTCTCTGTCTCTCTCTGTCCATCTCCATCTCCATGTCTCAGCTCTCTGTCCATCTCCCCTCTCCCCTGTCTCTCTCTCTGTCCATCTCCACTTTCTGTCTCTCTCTGTCCGTCTCCCCTCTCTATCTGTCCGTCTCCTTTCTCTTTCCAGCTCCCCTCTCTGTCTCTCTCTGTCCGTTTCCTCTCTCTGTCCGTCTCCCCTCTCTGTCTATCTCTGTCCGTCTCTCCCTATCCTCTCTCTGTCTCTATCTGTCTGTCTCCCTCCCTCTCTGTCTCTCTCTGTCTGACTCCCCTCTCTGTCTCTCTCTGTCCGGCTCCTCTCTCTGTCTGTCTCCCCTCTCTGTCTATCTCTGTCTGTCTTCCCTCTCTGTCCGTCTCCCCTCTCCTCTCTCTGTCTCTATCTGTCTCCCCTCTCTGTCGCTATCTGTCTGTCTCCCCTCTCTGTCTCTATCTGTCTGTCTCCCCTCTCTGTCTCTATCTGTCTGTCTCCCCTCTCTGTCTCTCTGTCCATCTCCCCTCTCTGTCTCTCTCTGTCGCTCTCCTCTCTCTGTCTGTCTCACCTCTGTCTCTCTCTGTCCGTCTCCTCTCTCTGTCTCTCTCTGTCCATCTCCATCTCCCCGTCTCCGCTCTCTGTCCGTCTGCCTTCTCCCCTCTCTGTCTCTCTCTGTCGTTCTCCTCTCTCTGTCCGTCTCCCTTCTCTGTTTCTCTCTGTCCGTCTGTCTCTCTCTGTCTCTCTCTGTACGTCTACCCTCTGTCTCTATCTGTCCGTCTCCCCTCTCTATCCCTCTCTGTCTGTCTCCCCTCTCTGTCTCTCTCTGTCCATCTCCCTTTTCTGTCTCTCTCTGTCTGTCTCACTTCTCTGTCCGTCTCCCCTCTCTGTCTCTATCTGTCTGTCGCCCCTGTCTGTCTCTCTCTGTCCATCTTCCCTCTCTGTCCGTCTCCCCTCTCTGTCTCTCTCTGTCCGTCTCCCCTCTCTGTCTCCCTCTGTCCATCTCCCTTTTCTGTCTCTCTCTGTCTGTCTCACTTCTTTGTCCGTCTCCCCTCTCTGTCTCTATCTGTCTGTCTCCCCTGTCTGTCTCTCTCTGTCCGTCTCCCCTCTCTGTCTCTCTCTGTCCATCTCTTCTCTCTGTCCGTCTCCCCTCTCTGTCTCTGTCCGTCTCCCCTGTCTGTTTCTCTCTGTCTGTCTTCTCTCTCTGTCCATCTCCCCTCTCTGTCTCTCTCTGTCCATCTCCTCTCTCTGTCTGTCTCCCCTCTCTCTCTCTCTCTGTCCGTCTCTTCTCTCTGTCCGTCTCCCCTCTCTGTCTCTCTATCCGACGACCCTCTCTGTTTCTCTCTGGCATCTCCCCTCTCTGTCTCTCTGTCCGTCTCTTCTCTATCCGTCTCCCCTCTCTGTCTCTGTCTGTCCGTCTCCCCTCTCTGTCTCTCTCTGTCTGCCTCCCCTCTCTGTCTCTCTCTGTCCGTCTCCTCTCTCTGATCGTCTACCCTCTCTGTCTCTCTATCCAACTACCCTCTCTGTTTCTCTCTGGCATCTCCCCTCTCTGTCTCTCTGTCCGTCTCCTCTCTATCCGTCTCCCCTCTCTGTCTCTATCTGTCCGTCTCCCCTCTCTGTCTCTCTCTGTCTGCCTCCCCTCTCTGTCTCTCTCTGTCCGTCTCCTCTCTCTGATCGTCTACCCTCTCTGTCTCTCTATCCGACTACCCTCTCTGTTTCTCTCTGGCATCTCCCCTCTCTGTCTCTCTGTCCGTCTTCTCTCTATTCGTATCCCCTCTCTGTCTCTATCTGTCCGTCTCCCCTCTCTGTCTCTCTCTGTCTGCCTCCCCTCTCTGGCTCTCTCTGTCCGTCTCCTCTCTCTGATCGTCTCCCCTCTCTGTCTCTCTGTCCCTTTCCTCTCTATGTCCGTCTCCCCTCTCTGACTGTCTGTGTCCGTCTCCTCTCTCTGTCTTTCTCTGTCCGTCTCCCCTCACTGTCCGCCTACTCTATCTGTCTCTCTCTGTCCGTCTCCCCTCTCTGTCTCTCTCTGTCATTCTCCCCTTTCTGTCTCTCTGTCCGTCTCCCCTATCTGTCTATCTCTGTCCGTCTCCCCTCTCTGTCCGTCTCCCCTCTCCTCTCTCTGTCTCTATCTGTCTGTCTCCTCTCTCTATCCGTCTCCCCTCTCTGTCTCTATCTGTCCGTCTCCCCTCTCTGTTTCTCTCTGTCCGTCTCCTCTCTCTATCTGACTACCCTCTCTGTTTTTCTCTGGCATCTCCCCTCTCTGTATATCTCTGTCCCTCTCCTCTCTATGTCTGTCTCCCCTCTCTGTCTGTCTCTGTCCGTCTCCTCTCTCTGTCTTTCTCTGTCCGTCTCCCCTCACTGTCCGCCTACCCTATCTGTCTCTCTCTGTCCGTCTCCCCTCTCTGTCTATCTGTCAGTCTCCCCTCTCTGTCTGTCTCCCCTTTCTGTCTCTCTCTGTCCGTCTCCCCTCTCTGTCTCCCTCTGTCTGTCTCCCCTCTCTCTGCCTCACTCTGCCCATCTCCCTTCTCTGTCTCTCTGTCCGTCTCCCCTCTCCTCTCTCTGTCTCTATCTGTCCGTCTCCTCTCTCAATCCGTCTCCCCTCTCTGTCTCTATCTGTCTGTCTCCCCTCTCGGTCTCTATCTGTCTGTCTCCCCTCTCTGTCTCTATCTGTCTGTCTCCCCTCTCTGTCTCTCTCTCTCTGTCTGTCATCCCTCTGTCTCTCTCTGTCCGTCTCCCCTCTCTGTCCATCTCCCCTATCCTCTCTCTGTCTATATCTGTCCGTCTCCTCTCTCTATCCGTCTCCCCTCTGTCTCTCTCTGTCCGTCTCCCCTCTGTCTCTCTCTGTCTCTCCTCTCTGTCTCTCTCTGTCCGTCTCCACTCTCTGTCTCTCTCTGTCCGTCTCCCCTCTCTATCTCTCTCTGTCCATCTCCTCTCTCTGTCCGTCTCCCCTCTCTGTCTCTATCTGTCGGGTCTCCCCTCTCTGTCTCTCTCTGTCTGTCTCCCCTCTCTGTCTCTCTCTGTCAGTCTCCTCTCTCTGATCATCTACCCTCTCTGTCTCTCTGTCCGTCTCCCCTCTCTGTTTCTCTCTGTCCCTCTCCTCTCTCTATCCGACTACCCTCTCTGTTTTTCTCCGGCATCTCCCCTCTCTGTATCTCTCTGTCCCTCTCCTCTCTATGTCCGTCTCCCCTCTCTGTCTGTCTCTGTCCGTCTCCTCTCTCTGTCTTTCTCTGTCCGTCTCCCCTACCTGTCCGCCTACCCTATCTGTCTCTCTCTGTCCGTCTCCCCTCTCCGTCTCTCTGTCCGTCTCCCCTCTCTGTCTCTCCCTGTCTGTCTCCCCTTTCTGTCTCTCTCTGTCCGTCTCCCCTCTCTGTCTATCTCTGTCCGTCTCCCCTCTCCGTCCGTCTCCCTTCTCCTCTCTCTGTCTCTATCTGTCCGTCTCCACTCTCTATCCATCTCCCCTCTCTGTCTCCCTCTGTCTGTCTCCCCTCTCTCTGTCTCTCTCTGCCCATCTCCCTTCTCTGTCTCTCTGTACGTCTCCCCTCTCCTCTCTCTGTCTCTATCTATCCGTCTCCTCTCTCTATCCGTCTCCCCTCTCTGTCTCTATCTGTCTGTCTCCCCTCTCGGTCTCTATCTGTCTGTCTACCCTCTCTGTCTCTCTCTCTCTGTCTGTCATCCCTCTATCTCTCTCTGTCCGTCTCCCCTCTCCTCTCTCTGTCTATATCTGTCTGTCTCCTCTCTCTATCCGTCTCCCCTCTGTCTGTCTGTCCGTCTCCCCTCTGTCTCTCTCTGTCTCTCCTCTCTCTCTCTCTCTGTCCGTCTCCCCTCTCTATCCCTCTCTGTCCGTCTCCACTCTCTGTCTCTCTCTGTCCATCTCCCCTCTCTATCTCTCTCTGTCCGTCTCCCCTCTGTCTCTCTCTGCCATCCCCCTCTCTATCTCTTTCGTCTGTCTCTCTCTCTGTCCATCTCCCCTCATCTGTCTCTCTCTGTCTGTCTCCCCTCTCTGTCTCCCTCTGTCTGTCTCCCCTCTCTCTGCCTCTCTCTGCCCATCTCCCTTCTCTGTCTCTCTGTCCGTCTCCTCTCTCCTCTCTCTGTCTCTATCTGTCCGTCTCCTCTCTCAATCCGTCTCCCCTCTCTGTCTCTATCTGTCTGTCTCCCCTCTCGGTCTCTATCTGTCTGTCTCCCCTCTCTGTCTCTATCTGTCTGTCTCCCCTCTCTGTCTCTCTCTCTCTGTCTGTCATCCCTCTGTCTCTCTCTGTCCATCTCCCCTCTCTGTCCGTCTCCACTCTCCTCTCTCTGTCTATATCTGTCCGTCTCTTCTCTCTATCCGTCTCCCCTCTCTGTCTCTCTGTCCGTCTCCCCTCTGTCTCTCTCTGTCTCTCCTCTCTCTGTCCGTCTCCCCTCTCTATCTCTCTCTGTCCGTCTCCCCTCTGTCTCTCTCTGTCCGTCTCCCCTCTCTATCTCTTTCTGTCTGTCTTCTCTCTCTGTCCATCTCCCCTCTCTGTCTCTCTCTGTCCGTCTCCCCTCTCTGTCTCCCTCTGTCCGTCTCCCCTCTCTGTCTCCCTCTGTCTGTCTCCCCTCTCTCTGCCTCTCTCTGCCCATCTCCCTTCTCTGTCTCTCTGTCCCTCTCCCCTCTCCTCTCTCTGTCTCTATCTGTCCGTCTCCTCTCTCTATCCGTCTCCCCTCTGTCTCTCTCTGTCCGTCTCCCCTCTGTCTCTCTTTGTCTCTCCTCTCTGTCTCTCTCTGTCCGTCTCCACTCTCTGTCTCTCTCTGTCCACCTCCCCTCTCTATCTCTCTCTGTCCATCTCCCCTCTATCTCTCTCTGTCCATCTCCCCTCTCTATCTCTTTCTGTCTGTCTTCTCTCTCTGTCCATCTCACCCTCTCTGTCTCTCTCTGTCCATCTTCTCTCTCTGTCCATCTCGCCTCTCTGTCTCTCTCTGTCCGTCTCCTCTCTCTGTCCGTCTCCCCTCTCTGTCTCTATCTGTCCGTCTCCCCTCTCTGTCTCTCTCTGTCTGTCTCCCCTCTGTGTCTCTCTCTGTCCGTCTCCTCTCTCTGATCATCTACCCTCTCTGTCTCTCTGTCCGTCTCCCCTCTCTGTTTCTCTCTGTCCGTCTGCTCTCTCTATCCGACTACCCTCTCTGTTTTTCTCTGGCATCTCCCCTCTCTGTATCTCTCTGTCCCTCTCCTCTCTATGTCCTCTCCCCTCTCTGTCTGTCTCTGTCCGTCTCCCCTCTGTCTCTCTCTGTCTCTCCTCTCTGTCTCTCTCTGTCCGTCTCCCCTCTCTATCCCTCTCTGTCCGTCTCCACTCTCTGTCTCTCTCTGTCCATCTCCCCACTCTATCTCTCTCTGTCCGTCTCCCCTCTGTCTCTCTCTGTCCGTCTCTCCTCTCTGTCTCTCTCTGTCCGTCTCCCCTCTCTGTCTCTCTCTGTCCATCTCCATCTCCATGTCTCAGCTCTCTGTCCATCTCCTCTCTCCCCTGTCTCTCTCTCTGTCCATCTCCACTTTCTGTCTCTCTCTGTCCGTCTCCCCTCTCTATCTGTCCGTCTCCTCTCTCTTTCCAGCTCCCCTCTCTTTCTATCTCTGTCCGTCTCCCCTTTCCTCTCTCTGTCTCTATCTGTCTGTCTCCCTTCTCTGTCTCTATCTGTCTGTCTCCCTCCCTCTCTGTCTCTCTCTGTCTGGCTCCCCTCTCTGTCTCTCTGTCTGGCTCCTCTCTCTGTCTGTCTCCCCTCTCTGGCTATCTCTGTCCGTCTTCCCTCTCTGTCCATCTCCCCTCTCCTCTCTCTGTCTCTATCTGTCTCCCCTCTCTGTCGCTATCTATCTGTCTCCCCTCTCTGTCTCTATCTGTCTGTCTCCCCTCTCTGTCTCTATCTGTCTGTCTCCCCTCTCTGTCTCTCTCTGTCCATCTCCCCTCTCTGTCTCTCTCTGTCGCTCTCCTCTCTCTGTCCGTCTCCCCTCTGTCTCGTTCTGTCCGTCTCCTCTCTCTGTCTCTCTCTGTCCATCTCCATCTCCCCGTCTCCGCTCTCTGTCCGTCTGCCCTCTCCCCTCTCTGTCTCTCTCTGTCGTTCTCCTCTCTCTGTCCATCTCCCCTCTCTGTTTCTCTCTGTCCGTCTGTCTCTCTCTGTCTCTCTCTGTCCGTCTACCCTCTGTCTCTATCTGTCTGTCTCCCCTCTCTGTCTCTCTCTGTCCATCTCCCCTCTCTGTCTCTCTCTGTTGCTCTCCTCTCTCTGTCCGTCTCCCCTCTGTCTCTCTCTGTCCGTCTCTCTCTGTCCATCTCCATCTCCCCGTCTCCGCTCTCTGTCCGTCTGCCCTCTCCCCTCTCTGTCTCTCTCTGTCCATCTCCTCTCTCTGTCCATCTCCCCTCTCTGTCTCTCTCTGTCCATCTCCCCTCTCTGTCTCTCTCTGTCCGTCTCCCCTCTCTATCCCTCTCTGTCTGTCTCCCCTCTCTGTCTCTCTCTGTCCATCTCCCTTCTCTGTCTCTCTCTGTCTTTCTCACTTCTCTGTCCATCTCCCCTCTCTATATCTATCTGTCTGTCTCCCCTGTCTGTCTCTCTCTGTCCATCTCTTCTCTCTGTCCGTCTCCCCTCTCTGTCTCTCTCTGTCCATCTCCCCTCTCTGTCTCTCTCTGTCCATCTCCCCTCTCTCACTTTCTGTCTGTCTTCTCTCTCTGACCATCTCCCCTCTCTGTTTCTCTCTGTCCGTCTCCTCTCTCTGTCCGTCTCCCCTCTCTGTCTCTCTCTGTCCATCTCTTCTCTCTGTCCGTCTCCCCTCTCAGATTCTCTGTCTGTCTCCCCTCTCTGTTTCTCTCTGTCCGTCTCCTCTCTCTATCCGATTACCCTCTCTGTTTCTCTCTGGCATCTCCCCTCTCTGTCCCTCTCCTCTCTATGTCTGTCTCCCCTCTCTGTCTGTCTCTGTCCGTCTCCTCTCTCTGTCTTTCTCTGTCCGTCTCCCCTCACTGTCCGCCTACCCTATCTGTCTCTCTCTGTCCGTCTCCCCTCTCTGTCTATCTGTCAGTCTCCCCTCTCTGTCTGTCTCCCCTTTCTGTCTCTCTCTGTCCGTCTCCCCTCTCTGTCTCCCTCTGTCTGTCTCCTTCTCTCTGCCTCTCTCTGCCCATCTCCCTTCTCTGTCTCTCTGTCCGTCTCCCCTCTCCTCTCTCTGTCTCTATCTGTCCGTCTCCTCTCTCAATCCGTCTCCCCTCTCTGTCTCTATCTGTCTGTCTCCCCTCTCGGTCTCTATCTGTCTGTCTCCCCTCTCTGTCTCTATCTGTCTGTCTCCCCTCTCTGTCTCTCTCTCTCTGTCTGTCATCCCTCTGTCTCTCTCTGTCCGTCTCCCCTCTCTGTCCATCTCCCCTATCCTCTCTCTGTCTATATCTGTCCGTCTCCTCTCTCTATCCGTCTCCCCTCTGTCTCTCTCTGTCCGTCTCCCCTCTGTCTCTCTCTGTCTCTCCTCTCTGTCTCTCTCTGTCCGTCTCCACTCTCTGTCTCTCTCTGTCCGTCTCCCCTCTCTATCTCTCTCTGTCCATCTCCTCTCTCTGTCCGTCTCCCCTCTCTGTCTCTATCTGTCGGGTCTCCCCTCTCTGTCTCTCTCTGTCTGTCTCCCCTCTCTGTCTCTCTCTGTCAGTCTCCTCTCTCTGATCATCTACCCTCTCTGTCTCTCTGTCCGTCTCCCCTCTCTGTTTCTCTCTGTCCCTCTCCTCTCTCTATCCGACTACCCTCTCTGTTTTTCTCCGGCATCTCCCCTCTCTGTATCTCTCTGTCCCTCTCCTCTCTATGTCCGTCTCCCCTCTCTGTCTGTCTCTGTCCGTCTCCTCTCTCTGTCTTTCTCTGTCCGTCTCCCCTACCTGTCCGCCTACCCTATCTGTCTCTCTCTGTCCGTCTCCCCTCTCCGTCTCTCTGTCCGTCTCCCCTCTCTGTCTCTCCCTGTCTGTCTCCCCTTTCTGTCTCTCTCTGTCCGTCTCCCCTCTCTGTCTATCTCTGTCCATCTCCCCTCTCCGTCCGTCTCCCTTCTCCTCTCTCTGTCTCTATCTGTCCGTCTCCACTCTCTATCCATCTCCCCTCTCTGTCTCCCTCTGTCTGTCTCCCCTCTCTCTGTCTCTCTCTGCCCATCTCCCTTCTCTGTCTCTCTGTACGTCTCCCCTCTCCTCTCTCTGTCTCTATCTATCCGTCTCCTCTCTCTATCCGTCTCCCCTCTCTGTCTCTATCTGTCTGTCTCCCCTCTCGGTCTGTATCTGTCTGTCTACCCTCTCTGTCTCTCTCTCTCTGTCTGTCATCCCTCTATCTCTCTCTGTCCGTCTCCCCTCTCCTCTCTCTGTCTATATCTGTCTGTCTCCTCTCTCTATCCGTCTCCCCTCTGTCTGTCTGTCCGTCTCCCCTCTGTCTCTCTCTGTCTCTCCTCTCTCTCTCTCTCTGTCCGTCTCCCCTCTCTATCCCTCTCTGTCCGTCTCCACTCTCTGTCTCTCTCTGTCCATCTCCCCTCTCTATCTCTCTCTGTCCGTCTCCCCTCTGTCTCTCTCTGTCCATCTCCCCTCTCTATCTCTTTCTGTCTGTCTACTCTCTCTGTCCATCTCCCCTCTCTATCTCTCTCTGTCCGTCTCCCCTCTGTCTCTCTCTGTCCGTCTCCCCTCTCTGTCTCCCTCTGTCTGTCTCCCCTCTCTCTGCCTCTCTCTGCCCATCTCCCTTCTCTGTCTCTCTGTCCGTCTCCTCTCTCCTCTCTCTGTCTCTATCTGTCCGTCTCCTCTCTCAATCCGTCTCCCCTCTCTGTCTCTATCTGTCTGTCTCCCCTCTCGGTCTCTATCTGTCTGTCTCCCCTCTCTGTCTCTATCTGTCTGTCTCCCCTCTCTGTCTCTCTCTCTCTGTCTGTCATCCCTCTGTCTCTCTCTGTCCATCTCCCCTCTCTGTCCGTCTCCACTCTCCTCTCTCTGTCTATATCTGTCCGTCTCTTCTCTCTATCCGTCTCCCCTCTCTGTCTCTCTGTCCGTCTCCCCTCTGTCTCTCTCTGTCTCTCCTCTCTCTGTCCGTCTCCCCTCTCTATCCCTCTCTGTCCGTCTCCACTCTCTGTCTCTCTCTGTCCATCTCCCCTCTCTATCTCTCTCTGTCCGTCTCCCCTCTGTCTCTCTCTGTCCGTCTCCCCTCTCTATCTCTTTCTGTCTGTCTTCTCTCTCTGTCCATCTCCCCTCTCTGTCTCTCTCTGTCCGTCTCCCCTCTCTGTCTCCCTCTGTCCGTCTCCCCTCTCTGTCTCCCTCTGTCTGTCTCCCCTCTCTCTGCCTCTCTCTGCCCATCTCCCTTCTCTGTCTCTCTGTCCCTCTCCCCTCTCCTCTCTCTGTCTCTATCTGTCCGTCTCCTCTCTCTATCCGTCTCCCCTCTGTCTCTCTCTGTCCGTCTCCCCTCTGTCTCTCTTTGTCTCTCCTCTCTGTCTCTCTCTGTCCGTCTCCACTCTCTGTCTCTCTCTGTCCACCTCCCCTCTCTATCTCTCTCTGTCCATCTCCCCTCTATCTCTCTCTGTCCATCTCCCCTCTCTATCTCTTTCTGTCTGTCTTCTCTCTCTGTCCATCTCACCCTCTCTGTCTCTCTCTGTCCATCTTCTCTCTCTGTCCATCTCGCCTCTCTGTCTCTCTCTGTCCGTCTCCACTCTCTGTCCGTCTCCCCTATCTGTCTCTATCTGTCCGTCTCCCCTCTCTGTCTCTCTCTGTCTGTCTCCCCTCTGTGTCTCTCTCTGTCCGTCTCCTCTCTCTGATCATCTACCCTCTCTGTCTCTCTGTCCGTCTCCCCTCTCTGTTTCTCTCTGTCCGTCTGCTCTCTCTATCCGACTACCCTCTCTGTTTTTCTCTGGCATCTCCCCTCTGCTCCGTCCCTCTCCTCTCTATGTCCGTCTCCCCTCTGTCTCTCTCTGTCTCTCCTCTCTGTCTCTCTCTGTCCGTCTCCCCTCTCTATCCCTCTCTGTCCGTCTCCACTCTCTGTCTCTCTCTGTCCATCTCCCCACTCTATCTCTCTCTGTCCGTCTCCCCTCTGTCTCTCTCTGTCCGTCTCTCCTCTCTGTCTCTCTCTGTCCGTCTCCCCTCTCTGTCTCTCTCTGTCCATCTCCATCTCCATGTCTCAGCTCTCTGTCCATCTCCTCTCTCCCCTGTCTCTCTCTCTGTCCATCTCCACTTTCTGTCTCTCTCTGTCCGTCTCCCCTCTCTATCTGTCCGTCTCCTCTCTCTTTCCAGCTCCCCTCTCTTTCTATCTCTGTCCGTCTCCCCTTTCCTCTCTCTGTCTCTATCTGTCTGTCTCCCTTCTCTGTCTCTATCTGTCTGTCTCCCTCCCTCTCTGTCTCTCTCTGTCTGGCTCCCCTCTCTGTCTCTCTCTGTCTGGCTCCTCTCTCTGTCTGTCTCCCCTCTCTGGCTATCTCTGTCCGTCTTCCCTCTCTGTCCATCTCCCCTCTCCTCTCTCTGTCTCTATCTGTCTCCCCTCTCTGTCGCTATCTATCTGTCTCCCCTCTCTGTCTCTATCTGTCTGTCTCCCCTCTCTGTCTCTATCTGTCTGTCTCCCCTCTCTGTCTCTCTCTGTCCATCTCCCCTCTCTGTCTCTCTCTGTCGCTCTCCTCTCTCTGTCCGTCTCCCCTCTGTCTCGTTCTGTCCGTCTCCTCTCTCTGTCTCTCTCTGTCCATCTCCATCTCCCCGTCTCCGCTCTCTGTCCGTCTGCCCTCTCCCCTCTCTGTCTCTCTCTGTCGTTCTCCTCTCTCTGTCCATCTCCCCTCTCTGTTTCTCTCTGTCCGTCTGTCTCTCTCTGTCTCTCTCTGTCCGTCTACCCTCTGTCTCTATCTGTCTGTCTCCCCTCTCTGTCTCTCTCTGTCCATCTCCCCTCTCTGTCTCTCTCTGTCGCTCTCCTCTCTCTGTCCGTCTCCCCTCTGTCTCTCTCTGTCCGTCTCTCTCTGTCCATCTCCATCTCCCCGTCTCCGCTCTCTGTCCGTCTGCCCTCTCCCCTCTCTGTCTCTCTCTGTCCATCTCCTCTCTCTGTCCATCTCCCCTCTCTGTCTCTCTCTGTCCATCTCCCCTCTCTGTCTCTCTCTGTCCGTCTCCCCTCTCTATCCCTCTCTGTCTGTCTCCCCTCTCTGTCTCTCTCTGTCCATCTCCCTTCTCTGTCTCTCTCTGTCTGTCTCACTTCTCTGTCCATCTCCCCTCTCTATATCTATCTGTCTGTCTCCCCTGTCTGTCTCTCTCTGTCCATCTCTTCTCTCTGTCCGTCTACCCTCTCTGTCTCTCTCTGTCCATCTCCCCTCTCTGTCTCTCTCTGTCCATCTCCCCTCTCTATCACTTTCTGTCTGTCTTCTCTCTCTGACCATCTCCCCTCTCTGTTTCTCTCTGTCCGTCTCCTCTCTCTGTCCGTCTCCCCTCTCTGTCTCTCTCTGTCCATCTCTTCTCTCTGTCCGTCTCCCCTCTCAGATTCTCTGTCTGTCTCCCCTCTCTGTTTCTCTCTGTCCGTCTCCTCTCTCTATCCGATTACCCTCTCTGTTTCTCTCTGGCATCTCCCCTCTCTGTCCCTCTCCTCTCTCTGTCCGTCTCCCCTCTCTGTCTGTCTCTGTCTGTCTCCTCTCTCTGTCTTTCTCTGTCCGTCTCCCCTCACTGTCCGCCTACCCTATCTGTCTCTCTCTGTCCGTCTCCCTCTCTGTCTCTCTGTCCGTCTCCCCTCTCTGTCTCTCTCTGTCTCCCCTTTCTGTCTCTCTCTGTCCGTCTCCCCTCTCTGTCTATCTGTGTCCGTCTCCCCTCTCTGTCCGTCTCCCTTCTCCTCTCTCTGTCTCTATCTGTCCGTCTCCTCTCTCTATCCATCTCCCCTCTCTGTCTCGATCTGTCCATCTCCCCTATATGTCTCCCTCTGTCTGTCTCCCCTCTCTCTGTCTCTCTCTGCCCATCTCCCTTCTCTGTCTCTCTGTCCGTCTCCCCTCTCCTCTCTCTGTCTCTATCTGTCCATCTCCTCTCTCTATCCGTCTCCCCTCTCTGTCTCTATCTGTCTGTCTCCCCTCTCGGTTTCTATCTGTCTGTCTCCCCTCTCTGTCTCTCTCTCTCTGTCCGTCTCCACTCTCTGTCTCTCTCTGTCCATCTCCCCTCTCTATCTCTCTCTGTCCGTCTCCCCTCTGTCTCTCTCTGTCCGTCTCTCCTATCTGTCTCTCTCTGTCCGTCTCCCCTCTCTGTCCGTCTCCCCTCTCCTCTCTCTGTCTCTATCTGTCCGTCTCCTCTCTCTATCCGTCTCCCCTCTCTGTCTCTATCTGTCTGTCTCCCCTGTCTGTCTCTCTCTGTCCATCTCCTCTCTCTGTCCGTCTCCCCTCTCTGTCTCTCTCTGTCACTCTCCTCTCTCTGTCCGTCTCCCCTCTGTCTCACTCTGTCCGTCTCCTCTCTCTGTCTCTCTCTGTCCATCTCCATCTCCCCGTCTCCGCTCTCTGTCCGTCTGCCCTCTCCCCTCTCTGTCTCTCTCTGTTGTTCTCCTCTATCTGTCCATCTCGCCTCTCTATCCCTCTCTGTCTGTCTCCCCTCTCTGTCTCTCTCTGTCCATCTCCCTTCTCTGTCTCTCTCTGTCTGTCTCACTTCTCTGTCCATCTCCCCTCTCTATATCTATCTGTCTGTCTCCCCTGTCTGTCTCTCTCTGTCCATCTCTTCTCTCTGTCCGTCTACCCTCTCTGTCTCTCTCTGTCCATCTCCCCTCTCTGTCTCTCTCTGTCCATCTCCCCTCTCTATCACTTTCTGTCTGTCTTCTCTCTCTGACCATCTCCCCTCTCTGTTTCTCTCTGTCCGTCTCCTCTCTCTGTCCGTCTCCCCTCTCTGTCTCTCTCTGTCCATCTCTTCCTCTGTCCTCTCCCCTCTCAGATTCTCTGTCTGTCTCCCCTCTCTGTTCTCTCTGTCCGTCTCCCTCTCTATCCGTTACCCTCTCTGTTTCTCTCTGGCATCTCCCCTCTCTGTCCCTCTCCTCTCTCTGTCCGTCTCCCCTCTCTGTCTGTCTCTGTCTGTCTCCTCTCTCTGTCTCTCTCTGTCCGTCTCCCCTCTCTGTCTCTCTGTCCGTCTCCCCTCTCTGTCTCTCTCTGTCTCCCCTTTCTGTCTCTCTCTGTCCGTCTCCCCTCTCTGTCTATCTGTGTCCGTCTCCCCTCTCTGTCCGTCTCCCTTCTCCTCTCTCTGTCTCTATCTGTCCGTCTCCTCTCTCTATCCATCTCCCCTCTCTGTCTCGATCTGTCCGTCTCCCCTATATGTCTCCCTCTGTCTGTCTCCCCTCTCTCTGTCTCTCTCTGCCCATCTCCCTTCTCTGTCTCTCTGTCCGTCTCCCCTCTCCTCTCTCTGTCTCTATCTGTCCATCTCCTCTCTCTATCCGTCTCCCGTCTCTGTCTCTATCTGTCTGTCTCCCCTCTCGGTTTCTATCTGTCTGTCTCCCCTCTCTGTCTCTCTCTCTCTGTCCGTCTCCACTCTCTGTCTCTCTCTGTCCATCTCCCCTCTCTATCTCTCTCTGTCCGTCTCCCCTCTGTCTCTCTCTGTCCGTCTCTCCTATCTGTCTCTCTCTGTCCGTCTCCCCTCTCTGTCCGTCTCCCCTCTCCTCTCTCTGTCTCTATCTGTCCGTCTCCTCTCTCTATCCGTCTCCCCTCTCTGTCTCTATCTGTCTGTCTCCCCTGTCTGTCTCTCTTTGTCCATCTCCTCTCTCTGTCCGTCTCCCCTCTCTGTCTCTCTCTGTCACTCTCCTCTCTCTGTCCGTCTCCCCTCTGTCTCACTGTGTCCGTCTCCTCTCTCTGTCTCTCTCTGTCCATCTCCATCTCCCCGTCTCCGCTCTCTGTCCGTCTGCCCTCTCCCCTCTCTGTCTCTCTCTGTCGTTCTCCTCTATCTGTCCATCTCGCCTCTCTATCCCTCTCTGTCTGTCTCCCCTCTCTGTCTCTCTCTGTCCATCTCCCTTCTCTGTCTCTCTCTGTCTGTCTCACTTCTCTGTCCGTCTCCCCTCTCTGTCTCTATCTGTCTGTCTCCCCTGTCTGTCTCTCTCTGTCCATCTCCTCTCTCTGTCCGTCTCCCCTCTCTGTCTCTCTCTGTCCGTCTCCCCTCTCTGTCTCTCTCTGTCTGTCTCACTTCTCTGTCCGTCTCCCCTCTCTGTCTCTATCTGTCTGTCTCCCCTGTCTGTCTCTCTCTGTCCATCTCCTCTCTCTGTCCGTCTCCCCTCTCTGTCTCTCTCTGTCTGGCTCCTCTCTCTGTCTGTCTCCCCTCTCTGGCTATCTGTGTCCGTCTCCCCTCTCTGTCCGTCTCCCTTCTCCTCTCTCTGTCTCTATCTGTCCGTCTCCTCTCTCTATCCATCTCCCCTCTCTGTCTCGATCTGTCCGTCTCCCCTATATGTCTCCCTCTGTCTGTCTCCCCTCTCTCTGTCTCTCTCTGCCCATCTCCCTTCTCTGTCTCTCTGTCCGTCTCCCCTCTCCTCTCTCTGTCTCTATCTGTCCATCTCCTCTCTCTATCCGTCTCCCGTCTCTGTCTCTATCTGTCTGTCTCCCCTCTCGGTTTCTATCTGTCTGTCTCCCCTCTCTGTCTCTCTCTCTCTGTCCGTCTCCACTCTCTGTCTCTCTCTGTCCATCTCCCCTCTCTATCTCTCTCTGTCCGTCTCCCCTCTGTCTCTCTCTGTCCGTCTCTCCTATCTGTCTCTCTCTGTCCGTCTCCCCTCTCTGTCCGTCTCCCCTCTCCTCTCTCTGTCTCTATCTGTCCGTCTCCTCTCTCTATCCGTCTCCCCTCTCTGTCTCTATCTGTCTGTCTCCCCTGTCTGTCTCTCTTTGTCCATCTCCTCTCTCTGTCCGTCTCCCCTCTCTGTCTCTCTCTGTCACTCTCCTCTCTCTGTCCGTCTCCCCTCTGTCTCACTCTGTCCGTCTCCTCTCTCTGTCTCTCTCTGTCCATCTCCATCTCCCCGTCTCCGCTCTCTGTCCGTCTGCCCTCTCCCCTCTCTGTCTCTCTCTGTCGTTCTCCTCTATCTGTCCATCTCGCCTCTCTATCCCTCTCTGTCTGTCTCCCCTCTCTGTCTCTCTCTGTCCATCTCCCTTCTCTGTCTCTCTCTGTCTGTCTCACTTCTCTGTCCGTCTCCCCTCTCTGTCTCTATCTGTCTGTCTCCCCTGTCTGTCTCTCTCTGTCCATCTCCTCTCTCTGTCCGTCTCCCCTCTCTGTCTCTCTCTGTCTGTCTCCTTCTCTGTCCATCTCCCCTCTCTTTCTATCTGTCCGTCTCCCCTGTCTGTCTCTCTCTGTCCATCTCTCTCTCTGTCTCTCCGTCTCTCTCTCTCTGTCCATCTCCCCTCTCTGTCTCTCTCTGTCCGTCTCCCCTCTCTATCACTTTCTGTCTCTCTTCTCTCTCTGACCATCTCCCCTCTCTGTTCTCTCTGTCCGTCTCCTCTCTCTGTCCGTCTCCCCTCTCTGTCTCTCTCTGTCCATCTCTTCTCTCTGTCCGTCTCCCCTCTCAGTTCTCTGTCTGTCTCCCCTCTCTGTTTCTCTCTGTCCGTCTCCTCTCTCTATCCGTTCCCTCTCTGTCTCTCTCTGGCATCTCCCCTCTCTGTCCTCTCCCTCTCTGTCCGTCTCCCCTCTCTGTCTGTCTCTGTCCGTCTCCTCTCTCTGTCTTTCTCTGTCCGTCTCCCCTCACTGTCCGTCTACCCTCTCTGCTCTCTCTGTCCGTCTCCCCTCTCTGTCTCTCTGTCCGTCTCCCCTCTCTGTCTCTCTCTGTCTCCCCTTTCTGTCTCTCTCTGTCCGTCTCCCCTCTCTGTCTCTCTCTGTCACTCTCCTCTCTCTGTCCGTCTCCCCTCTGTCTCACTCTGTCCGTCTCCTCTCTCTGTCTCTCTCTGTCCATCTCCATCTCCCCGTCTCCGCTCTCTGTCCGTCTGCCCTCTCCCCTCTCTGTCTCTCTCTGTCGTTCTCCTCTATCTGTCCATCTCGCCTCTCTATCCCTCTCTGTCTGTCTCCCCTCTCTGTCTCTCTCTGTCCATCTCCCTCTCTCTGTCTCTCTCTGTCTGTCTCACTTCTCTGTCCGTCTCCCCTCTCTGTCTCTATCTGTCTGTCTCCCCTGTCTGTCTCTCTCTGTCCATCTCCTCTCTCTGTCCGTCTCCCCTCTCTGTCTCTCTCTGTCCGTCTCCCCTCTCTGTCTCTCTCTGTCTGTCTCACTTCTCTGTCCGTCTCCCCTCTCTGTCTCTATCTGTCTGTCTCCCCTGTCTGTCTCTCTCTGTCCATCTCCTCTCTCTGTCCGTCTCCCCTCTCTGTCTCTCTCTGTCTGGCTCCTCTCTCTGTCTGTCTCCCCTCTCTGGCTATCTCTGTCCGTCTTCCCTCTCTGTCCATCTCCCCTCTCCTCTCTCTGTCTCTATCTGTCTCCCCTCTCTGTCGCTATCTATCTGTCTCCCCTCTCTGTCTCTATCTGTCTGTCTCCCCTCTCTGTCTCTATCTGTCTGTCTCCCCTCTCTGTCTCTCTCTGTCCATCTCCCCTCTCTGTCTCTCTCTGTCGCTCTCCTCTCTCTGTCCGTCTCCCCTCTGTCTCGTTCTGTCCGTCTCCTCTCTCTGTCTCTCTCTGTCCATCTCCATCTCCCCGTCTCCGCTCTCTGTCCGTCTGCCCTCTCCCCTCTCTGTCTCTCTCTGTCGTTCTCCTCTCTCTGTCCATCTCCCCTCTCTGTTTCTCTCTGTCCGTCTGTCTCTCTCTGTCTCTCTCTGTCCGTCTACCCTCTGTCTCTATCTGTCTGTCTCCCCTCTCTGTCTCTCTCTGTCCATCTCCCCTCTCTGTCTCTCTCTGTCGCTCTCCTCTCTCTGTCCGTCTCCCCTCTGTCTCTCTCTGTCCGTCTCTCTCTGTCCATCTCCATCTCCCCGTCTCCGCTCTCTGTCCGTCTGCCCTCTCCCCTCTCTGTCTCTCTCTGTCCATCTCCTCTCTCTGTCCATCTCCCCTCTCTGTCTCTCTCTGTCCATCTCCCCTCTCTGTCTCTCTCTGTCCGTCTCCCCTCTCTATCCCTCTCTGTCTGTCTCCCCTCTCTGTCTCTCTCTGTCCATCTCCCTTCTCTGTCTCTCTCTGTCTGTCTCACTTCTCTGTCCATCTCCCCTCTCTATATCTATCTGTCTGTCTCCCCTGTCTGTCTCTCTCTGTCCATCTCTTCTCTCTGTCCGTCTCCCCTCTCTGTCTCTCTCTGTCCATCTCCCCTCTCTGTCTCTCTCTGTCCATCTCCCCTCTCTATCACTTTCTGTCTGTCTTCTCTCTCTGACCATCTTCCTTCTCTGTTTCTCTCTGTCCGTCTCCTCTCTCTGTCCGTCTCCCCTCTCTGTCTCTCTCTGTCCATCTCTTCTCTCTGTCCGTCTCCCCTCTCAGATTCTCTGTCTGTCTCCCCTCTCTGTTTCTCTCTGTCCGTCTCCTCTCTCTATCCGATTACCCTCTCTGTTTCTCTCTGGCATCTCCCCTCTCTGTCCCTCTTCCTCTCTCTGTCCGTCTCCCCTCTCTGTCTGTCTCTGTCTGTCTCCTCTCTCTGTCTTTCTCTGTCCGTCTCCCCTCACTGTCCGCCTACCCTATCTGTCTCTCTCTGTCCGTCTCCCCTCTCTGTCTCTCTGTCCGTCTCCCCTCTCTGTCTCTCTCTGTCTCCCCTTTCTGTCTCTCTCTGTCCGTCTCCCCTCTCTGTCTATCTGTGTCCGTCTCCCCTCTCTGTCCGTCTCCCTTCTCCTCTCTCTGTCTCTATCTGTCCGTCTCCTCTCTCTATCCATCTCCCCTCTCTGTCTCGATCTGTCCGTCTCCCCTATATGTCTCCCTCTGTCTGTCTCCCCTCTCTCTGTCTCTCTCTGCCCATCTCCCTTCTCTGTCTCTCTGTCCGTCTCCCCTCTCCTCTCTCTGTCTCTATCTGTCCATCTCCTCTCTCTATCCGTCTCCCCTCTCTGTCTCTATCTGTCTGTCTCCCCTCTCGGTTTCTATCTGTCTGTCTCCCCTCTCTGTCTCTATCTGTCTGTCTCCCCTCTCTGTCTCTCTCTCTCTGTCCGTCTCCACTCTCTGTCTCTCTCTGTCCATCTCCCCTCTCTATCTCTCTCTGTCCGTCTCCCCTCTGCTCTCTGTCCGTCTCCCCTCTCTGTCTCTCTCTGTCCGTCTCCCCTCTCTGTCCGTCTCCCCTCTCCTCTCTCTGTCTCTATCTGTCCGTCTCCTCTCTCTATCCGTCTCCCCTCTCTGTCTCTATCTGTCTGTCTCCCCTGTCTGTCTCTCTCTGTCCATCTCCTCTCTCTGTCCGTCTCCCTCTCTGTCTCTCTCTGTCACTCTCCTCTCTCTGTCCGTCTCCCCTCTGTCTCCTCTGTCTCTCCTCTCTGTCTCTCTCTGTCCATCTCCATCTCCCCGTCTCCGCTCTCTGTCCGTCTGCCCTCTCCCCTCTCTGTCTCTGTCGTTCTCCTCTATCTGTCCATCTCGCCTCTCTATCCCTCTCTGTCTGTCTCCCCTCTCTGTCTCTCTCTGTCCATCTCCCTTCTCTGTCTCTCTCTGTCTGTCTCACTTCTCTGTCCGTCTCCCCTCTCTGTCTCTATCTGTCTGTCTCCCCTGTCTGTCTCTCTCTGTCCGTCTCCTCTCTCTATCCGTCTCCCCTCTCTGTCTCTCTCTGTCCGTCTCCCCTCTCTGTCTCTCTCTGTCCGTCTCCCCTCTCTGACTCTCGTCCGTCCCCTCTCTATCCTCTCTGTCCGTCTCCCCTCTCTGTCTCTCTCTGTCCTCTCCCTCTCTGTCTCTCTGTCGTCTCCTCTCTGTCCGTCTCCCCTCTCTATCTCTGTCTGTCTCCCTTCTGTCTCTTCTGTCCTCTCTCTCTCTGTCCGTCTCCCTCTCTGTCTCTCTCTGTCCGTCTCCCCTCTCTGTCTCTCTCTGTCCGTCTCCCCTCTCTGTCTCTCTCTGTCCGTCTCCTCTCTCTGATCATCTACCCTCTCTGTCTCTCTGTCCGTCTCCCCTCTCTGTTTCTCTCTGTCCGTCTCCTCTCTCTATCCGACTACCCTCTCTGTTTCTCCTCTGGCATCTCCCCTGTCTGTCTCGCTGTCCCTCTCCTCTCTATGTCCGTCTCCCCTCTCTGTCTGTCTCTGTCCGTCTCCTCTCTCTGTCTTTCTCTGTCCGTCTCCCCTCACTGTCCGCCTACCCTATCTGTCTCTCTCTGTCCGTCTCCCCTCTCTGTCTCTCTGTCCGTCTCCTCTCTCTGTCTCTCTCTGTCTGTCTCCCCTTTCTGTCTCTGTCCGTCTCCCCTCTCTGTCTATCTGTGTCCGTCTCCCCTCTCTGTCCGTCTCCCTTCTCCTCTCTCTGTCTCTATCTGTCTGTCTCCTCTCTCTATCCATCTCCCCTCTCTGTCTCGATCTGTCCGTCTCCCCTCTCTGTCTCCCTCTGTCTGTCTCCCCTATCTCTGTCTCTCTCTGCCCATCTCCCTTCTCTGTCTCTCTGTCCGTCTCCCCTCTCCTCTCTCTGTCTCTATCTGTCCATCTCCTCTCTCTATCCGTCTCCCCTCTCTGTCTCTATCTGTCTGTCTCCCCTCTTGGTTTCTATCTGTCTGTCTCCCCTCTCTGTCTCTATCTGTCTGTCGTCCCCTCTCTGTCTCTATCTGTCCGTCTCCACTCTCTGTCTCTCTCTGTCTGTCTCCCCTCTCTGTCTCTCTCTGCCCGTCTCACCTCTCTGTCTCTCTCTGTCCGTCTCCCCTCTGTCCGTCTCCCCTCTCGTCTCTATCTGTCCGTCTCCTCTCTCTATCCGTCTCCCCTCTCTGTCTCTATCTGTCTGTCTCCCCTCTCGGTCTCTATCTGTCTGTCACCCCTCTCTGTCTCTATCTGTCTGTCTCCCCTCTCGGTCTCTCTCTGTCCGTCTCCCCTCTCCTCTCTCTGTCTCTATCTGTCCGTCTCCTCTCTTTATCCGTCTCCCCTCTCTGTCTCTATCTGTCTGTCTCCCCTCTCGGTCTCTATCTGTCTGTCACCCCTCTCTGTCTCTATCTGTCTGTCTCCCCTCTCGGTCTCTATCTGTCCATCTCCCCTCTCTATCTCTTTCTGTCTGTCTTCTCTCTCTGTCCATCTCCCCTCTCTGTCTCTCTCTGTCCGTCTCCTCTCTCTGTCCGTCTCCCCTCTCTGTCTCTCTCTGTCCATCTCTTCTCTCTGTCCGTCTCACCTCTCTGTCTCTCTGTCTGTCTCCCCTCTCTGTTTCTCTCTGTCTGTCTTCTCTCTCTATCAGACTACCCTCTCTGTTTCTCTCTGGCATATCCCCTCTCTGTCTCTCTGTCAGTCTCCTCTCTATCCGTCTCCCCTCTCTGTCTCTATCTGTCCGTCTCCCCTCTCTGTCTCTCTCTGTCTGTCTCCCCTCTCTGTCTCTCTGTCCGTCTCCTCTCTCTGATCATCTACCCTCTCTGTCTCTCTGTCCGTCTCCCCTCTCTGTTTCTCTCTGTCCGTCTCCTCTCTCTATCCGACTACCCTCTCTGTTTTTCTCCGGCATCTCCCCTCTCTGTCTCTCTGTCCCTCTCCTCTCTATGTCTGTCTCCCCTCTCTGTCTGTCTCTGTCCATCTTCTCTCTCTGTCTTTCTCTATCCGTTTCCCCTCACTGTCCGCCTACCCTATTTGTCTCTCTCTGTCCGTCTCCCCTCTCTGTCTCTCTGTCCGTCTCCCCTCTCTGTCTCTCTCTGTCTGTCTCCCCTTTCTGTCTCTCTCTGTCCGTCTCCCCTCTCTGTCTATCTGTGTCCGTCTCCCCTCTCTGTCCGTCTCCCTTCTCCTCTCTCTGTCTCTATCTGTCTGTCTCCTCTCTCTATCCATCTCTCCTCTCTGTCTCAATCTGTCCGTCTCCCCTCTCTGTCTCCCTCTGTCTGTCTCCCTTCTCTCTGTCTCTCTCTGCCCATCTCTTTTCTCTGTCCGTCTCCCCTCTCCTCTCTCTGTCTCTATCTGTCCGTCTCCTCTCTCTGTCCGTCTCCCCTCTCTGTCTCTCTGTCTGTCTCCCCTCTGTCTCTCTCTGTCCATCTCCCCTCTCTATCTTTTTCTGTCTGTCTTCTCTCTCTGGCATCTCCCCTCTCTGTCTCTCTGTCCCTTTCCTCTCTATGTCCGTCTCCCATCTCTGACTGTCTGTGTCCGTCTCCTCTCTGTCCTTCTCTGTCCGTCTCCCCTCACTGTCCGCCTACTCTATCTGTCTCTCGCTGTCCGTCTCCCCTCTCTGTCTCTCTGTCCGTCTCCCCTCTCTGTCTCTCTCTGTCTGTCTCCCCTTTCTTTCTCTCTCTGTCCATCTCCCCTCTCTGTCTCTCTCTGTCCGTCTCCTCTCTCTATCCGTCTCCCCTCTCTGTCTCTATCTGTCTGTATACCCTCTCTGTCTCTCTCTGTCTGTCTCCCCTCTCTGTCTCTCTCTGTCCGTCTCCTCTCTCTGATCATCTACCCTCTCTGTCTCTCTGTCCGTCTCCCCTCTCTGTTTCTCTCTGTCCGTCTCCTCTCTCTATCCGACTACCCTCTCTGTTTTTCTCCGGCATCTCACCTCTCTGTCTCTCTGTCCCTCTCCTCTCTATGTCTGTCTCCCCTCTGTCTGTCTCTGTCCGTCTCCTCTCTCTGTCTTTCTCTGTCCGTCTCCCCTAACTGTCCGCCTATCCTATCTCTCTCTCTCTGTCCGTCTCCCCTCTCTGTCTCTCTGTCCGTCTCCCCTCTCTGTCTCTCTCTGTCTGTCTCCCCTTTCTGTCTCTCTCTGTCCGTCTCCCCTCTCTGTCTATCTCTGTCCGTCTCCCCTCTCTGTTTCTCTCTGTCCGTCCCCTCTCTCTATCCGACTACCCTCTCTGTTTCTCTCTGGCATCTCCCCTCTCTGTCTCTCTGTCCCTCTCCTCTCTCTGTCTCTCTCTGTTTCTCCCTTCTCTGTCTCTCTCTGTCCGTCTCGCTCTCTCTCTGTCCGTCTCCCCTCTCTGTCCCTCTCTGTCTGTCTCCCCTCTCTGTCTCTATCTGTCTGTCTCCCCTCTCTGGTCTCTATCTGTCTGTCTCCCCTCTCTGTCTCTATCTGTCTGTCTCCCCTCTCTGTCTCTATCTGTCTGTCTCCCCTCTCTGTCTCTATCTGTCTGTCTCCCCTCTCTGTCTCTCTCTGCCCATCTCACTTCTCTGTCTCTCTCTGTCCGTCTCCCCTCTCCTCTCTCTGTCTCTATCTGTCCGTCTCCTCTCTTTATCCGTCTCCCCTCTCTGTCTCTATCTGTCTGTCTCCCCTCTCGGTCTCTCTCTGTCTGTCACCCCTCTCTGTCTCTATCTGTCTGTCTCCCCTCTCGGTCTCTCTCTGTCCGTCTCCCCTCTCCTCTCTCTGTCTCTATCTGTCCGTCTCCTCTCTTTATCCGTCTCCCCTCTCTGTCTCTATCTGTCTGTCTCCCCTCTCGGTCTCTATCTGTCTGTCACCCCTCTCTGTCTCTATCTGTCTGTCTCCCCTCTCGGTCTCTATCTGTCCATCTCCCCTCTCTATCTATTTCTGTCTGTCTTCTCTCTCTGTCCATCTCCCCTCTCTGTCTCTCTCTGTCCGTCTCCTCTCTCTCTCCGTCTCCCCTCTCTGTCTCATTCTGTCCATCTCTTCTCTCTGTCCGTCTCACCTCTCTGTCTCTCTGTCTGTCTCCCCTCTCTGTTTCTCTCTGTCTGTCTTCTCTCTCTATCAGACTACCCTCTCTGTTTCTCTCTGGCATATCCCCTCTCTGTCTCTCTGTCCGTCTCCTCTCTATCCGTCTCCCCTCTCTGTCTCTATCTGTCCGTCTCCCCTCTCTGTCTCTCTCTGTCTGTCTCCCCTCTCTGTCTCTCTGTCCGTCTCCTCTCTCTGATCATCTACCCTCTCTGTCTCTCTGTCCGTCTCCCCTCTCAGTTTCTCTCTGTCCGTCTCCTCTCTCTATCCGACTACCCTCTCTGTTTTTCTCCGGCATCTCCCCTCTCTGTCTCTCTGTCCCTCTCCTCTCTATGTCTGTCTCCCCTCTCTGTCTGTCTCTGTCCATCTTCTCTCTCTGTCTTTCTCTGTCCGTTTCCCCTCACTGTCCGCCTACCCTATCTGTCTCTCTCTGTCCGTCTCCCCTCTCTGTCTCTCTGTCCGTCTCCCCTCTCTGTCTCTCTCTGTCTGTCTCCCCTTTCTGTCTCTCTCTGTCCGTCTCCCCTCTCTGTCTATCTGTGTCCGTCTCCCCTCTCTGTCCGTCTCCCTTCTCCTCTCTCTGTCTCTATCTGTCTGTCTCCTCTCTCTATCCATCTCTTCTCTCTGTCTCTCTCTGCCCATCTCCCTTCTCTGTCCGTCTCCCCTGTCCTCTCTCTGTCTCTATCTGTCCGTCTCCTCTCTCTGTCCGTCTCCACTCTCTGTCTCTCTGTCCGTCTCCCCTCTGTCTCTCTCTGTCCATCTCCCCTCTCTATCTCTTTCTGTCTGTCTTCTCTCTCTGGCATCTCCCCTCTCTGTCTCTCTGTCCCTTTCCTCTCTATGTCCGTCTCCCCTCTCTGACTGTCTGTGTCCATCTCCTCTCTCTGTCCTTCTCTGTCCGTCTCCCCTCACTGTCCGCCTACTCTATCTGTCTCTCGCTGTCCGTCTCCCCTCTCTGTCTCTCTGTCCGTCTCCCCTCTCTGTCTCTCTCTGTCTGTCTCCCCTTTCTTTCTCTCTGTCCGTCTCCCCTCTCTGTCTCTCTCTGTCCGTCTCCTCTCTCTATCCGTCTCCCCTCTCTGTCTCTATCTGTCCGTATACCCTCTCTGTCTCTCTCTGTCTGTCTCCCCTCTCTGTCTCTCTCTGTCCGTCTCCTCTCTCTGATCATCTACCCTCTCTGTCTCTCTGTCCGTCTCCCCTCTCTGTTTCTCTCTGTCCGTCTCCTCTCTCTATCCGACTACCCTCTCTGTTTTTCTCCGGCATCTCACCTCTCTGTCTCTCTGTCCCTCTCCTCTCTATGTCGGTCTCCCCTCTGTCTGTCTCTGTCCGTCTCCTCTCTCTGTCTTTCTCTGTCCGTCTCCCCTAACTGTCCGCCTATCCTATCTCTCTCTCTCTGTCCGTCTCCCCTCTCTGTCTCTCTGTCCGTCTCCCCTCTCTGTCTCTCTCTGTCTGTCTCCCCTTTCTGTCTCTCTCTGTCCGTCTCCCCTCTCTGTCTATCTCTGTCCGTCTCCCCTCTCTGTCTCTCTCTGTCCGTCCCCCTCTCTCTATCCGACTACCCTCTCTGTTTCTCTCTGGCATCTCCCCTCTCTGTCTCTCTGTCCCTCTCCTCTCTCTGTCCGTCTCCCTTCTCTGTTTCTCTCTGTCTGTCTGTCTCTCTCTGTCCATCTCCCCTCTCTATCCCTCTCTGTCTGTCTCCCCTCTCTGTCTCTCTCTGTCCATCTCCCTTCTCTGTCTCTCTGTGTCTGTCTCACTTCTCTGTCCGTCTCCTCTCTCTGTCCGTCTCCCCTCTCTGTTTCTCTCTGTCTGTCTTCTCTCTCTATCAGACTACCCTCTCTGTTTCTCTCTGGCATATCCCCTCTCTGTCTATCTGTCCGTCTCCTGTCTATCCGTCTCCCCTCTCTGTCTCTCTCTGTCTGTCTCCCCTCTCTGTCTCTCTGTCCGTCTCCTCTCTCTGATCATCTACCCTCTCTGTCTCTCTGTCCGTCTCCCCTCTCTGTCTCTCTCTGTCTGTCTCCCCTTTCTGTCTCTCTCTGTCCGTCTCCCCTCTCTGTCTATCTCTGTCCGTCTCCCCTCTCTGTTTCCCTCTGTCCGTCCCCTCTCTCTATCCGACTACCCTCTCTGTTTCTCTCTGGCATCTCCCCTCTCTGTCTACTCTGTCCCTCTCCTCTCTCTGTCCGTCTCCCTTCTCTGTTTCTCTCTGTCTGTCTGTCTCTCTCTGTCCATCTCCCCTCTCTATCCCTCTCTGTCTGTCTCCCCTCTCTGTCTCTCTCTGTCCATCTCCCTTCTCTGTCTCTCTGTGTCTGTCTCACTTCTCTGTCCGTCTCCTCTCTCTGTCCGTCTCCCCTCTCTGTTTCTCTCTGTCTGTCTTCTCTCTCTATCAGACTACCCTCTCTGTTTCTCTCTGGCATATCCCCTCTCTGTCTCTCTGTCCGTCTCCTGTCTATCCGTCTCCCCTCTCTGTCTCTCTCTGTCTGTCTCCCCTCTCTGTCTCTCTGTCCGTCTCCTCTCTCTGATCATCTACCCTCTCTGTCTCTCTGTCCGTCTCCCCTCTCTGTTTCTCTCTGTCCGTCTCCTCTCTCTATCCGACTACCCTCTCTGTTTTTCTCCAGCATCTCCCCTCTCTGTCTCTCTGTCCCTCTCCTCTCTATGTCTGTCTCCCCTCTCTGTCTGTCTCTGTCCATCTTCTCTCTCTGTCTTTCTCTGTCCGTTTCCCCTCACTGTCCGCCTACCCTATCTGTCTCTCTCTGTCCGTCTCCCCTCTCTGTCTCTCTGTCCGTCTCCCCTCTCTGTCTCTCTCTGTCTGTCTCCCCTTTCTGTCTCTCTCTGTCCGTCTCCCCTCTCTGTCTATCTGTGTCCGTCTCCCCTCTCTGTCCGTCTCCCTTCTCCTCTCTCTGTCTCTATCTGTCTGTCTCCTCTCTCTATCCATCTCTCCTCTCTGTCTCGATCTGTCCGTCTCCCCTCTCTGTCTCCCTCTGTCTGTCTCCCTTCTCTCTGTCTCTCTCTGCCCATCTCCCCTCTCTGTCCGTCTCCCCTCTCCTCTCTCTGTCTCTATCTGTTCGTCTCCTCTCTCTATCCGTCTCCCCTCTCTGTCTCTATCTGTCCGTCTCCCCTCTCTGTCTCTCTCTGTCTGTCTCTCCTCTCTGTCTCTCTCTGTCTGTCACCCCTTTCTGTCTCTCTCTGTCCGTCTCCCCTCTCTGTCTATCTGTGTCCGTCTCCCCTCTCTGTCCGTCTCCCTTCTCCTCTCTCTGTCTCTATCTGTCTGTCTCCTCTCTCTATCCGTCTCCCCTCTCTGTCTCCCTCTGTCTGTCTCCCTTCTCTCTGTCTCTCTCTGCCCATCTCCCTTCTCTGTCCATCTCCCCTCTCCTCTCTCTGTCTCTATCTGTGCGTCTCCTCTCTCTGTCCGTCTCCCCTCTCTGTCTCTCTGTCCGTCTCCCCTCTGTCTCTCTCTGTCCATCTCCCCTCTCTATCTCTTTCTGTCTGTCTTCTCTCTCTGGCATCTCGCCTCTCTGTCTCTCTGTCCCTTTCCTCTCTATGTCCGTCTCCCCTCTCTGACTGTCTGTGTCCGTCTCCGCTCTCTGTCCTTCTCTGTCCGTCTCCCCTCACTGTCCGCCTACTCTATCTGTCTCTCGCTGTCCGTCTCCCCTCTCTGTCTCTCTGTCCGTCTCCCCTCTCTGTCTCTCTCTGTCTGTCTCCCCTTTCTTTCTCTCTCTGTCCGTCTCCCCTCTCTGTCTCTCTCTGTCTGTCTCCCCTCTCTGTCTCTCTCTGTCCATCTCCCTTCTCTGTCCGTCTCCCCTCTCCTCTCTCTGTCTCTATCTGTGCGTCTCCTCTCTCTGTCCGTCTCCCCTCTGTCTCTCTCTGTCCATCTCCCCTCTCTATCTCTTTCTGTCTGTCTTCTCTCTCTGGCATCTCGCCTCTCTGTCTCTCTGTCCCTTTCCTCTCTATGTCCGTCTCTCCTCTCTGACTGTCTGTGTCCGTCTCCTCTCTCTGTCCTTCTCTGTCCTTCTCCCATCACTATCCGCCTACTCTATCTGTCTCTCGCTGTCCGTCTCCCCTCTCTGTCTCTCTGTCCGTCTCCCCTCTCTGTCTCTCTCTGTCCGTCTCCTCTCTCTATCCGTCTCCCCTCTCTGTCTCTATCTGTCCGTATACCCTCTCTGTCTCTCTCTGTCTGTCTCCCCTCTCTGTCTCTCTCTGTCCATCTCCTCTCTCTGATCATCTACCCTCTCTGTCTCTCTGTCCGTCTCCCCTCTCTGTTTCTCTCTGTCCGTCTCCTCTCTCTATCCGACTACCCTCTCTGTTTTTCTCCGGCATCTCACCTCTCTGTCTCTCTGTCCCTCTCCTCTCTATGTCGGTCTCCCCTCTGTCTGTCTCTGTCCGTCTCCTCTCTCTGTCTTTCTCTGTCCGTCTCCCCTAACTGTCCGCCTATCCTATCTCTCTCTCTCTGTCCGTCTCCCCTCTCTGTCTCTCTGTCCGTCTCCCCTCTCTGTCTCTCTCTGTCTGTCTCCCCTTTCTGTCTCTCTCTGTCCGTCTCCCCTCTCTGTCTATCTCTGTCCGTCTCCCCTCTCTGTTTCTCTCTGTCCGTCCCCTCTCTCTATCCGACTACCCTCTCTGTTTCTCTCTGGCATCTCCCCTCTCTGTCTCTCTGTCCCTCTCCTCTCTCTGTCCGTCTCCCTTCTCTGTTTCTCTCTGTCCGTCTGTCTCTCTCTGTCCATCTCCCCTCTCTATCCCTCTCTGTCTGTCTCCCCTCTCTGTCTTTCTCTGTCCATCTCCCTTCTCTGTCTCTCTGTGTCTGTCTCACTTCTCTGTCCGTCTCCCCTCTCTGTCTCTATCTGTCTGTCTCCCCTGTCTGTCTCTCTCTGTCCATCTCCTCTCTCTGTCCGTCTCCCCTCTCTGTCTCTCTCTGTCCGTCTCCCCTCTCTGTCTCTCTCTGTCCATCTCCCCTCTCTATCTCTTTCTGTCCATCTTCTCTCTCTGTCCATCTCCCCTCTCTGTCTCTCTCTATCCGTCTCCTCTCTCTGTCCGTCTCCCCTCTCTCTCTCTCTGTCCGTCTCCTCTCTCTGTCCGTCTCCCCTCTCTGTCTCTCTCTGTCTGTCTCCCCTCTCTGTCTCTCTCTGTCCATCTCCTCTCTCTGATCGTCTACCCTCTCTGTCTCTCTGTCCGTATCCCCTCTCTGTTTCTCTCTGTCCGTCTCCTCTCTCTATCCGACTACCCTCTCTGTTTCTCTCTGGCATCTCCCCTCTCTGTCCCTCTCCTCTCTATGTCCATCTCCCCTCTCTGTCTCTCTCTGTCCATCTCCCCTCTCTATCCGTCTCCCCTCTCTGTCTCTATCTGTCTGTCTCCCCTCTCTGTCTCTATCTGTCTGTCTCCCCTCTCTGCCTCTCTCTCTCTGTCTGTCATCCCTCTGTCTCTCTCTGTCCGTCTCCCCTCTCTTCTCTCTGTCTATATCTGTCCGTCTCCTCTCTCTGTCTGTCTCCCCTCTGTCTCTCTCTGTCCGACTCTCCTCTCTGTCTCTCTCTGTCCGTCTCCCCTCTCTGTCTCTCTCTGTCCATCTCCATCTCCATGTCTCAGCTCTCTGTCCATCTCCCCTCTCCCCTCTCCCCTGTCTCTCGCTCTGTCCATCTCCACTTTCTGTCTCTCTCTGTCCGTCTCCCCTCTCTATCTGTCCGTCTCCTCCCTCTTTCCAGCTCCCCTCTCTGTCTCTCTGTCCGTCTCCCCTCTCTGTCTCTCTCTGTCTGTCTCCCCTTTCTGTCTCTCTCTGTCCGTCTCCCCTCTCTGTCTATCTCTGTCCATCTCCCCTCTCTGTTTCTCTCTGTCCGTCTCCTCTCTCTATCCGACTACCCTCTCTGTTTCTCTCTGGCATCTCCCCTCTCTGTCTCTCTGTCCCTCTCCTCTCTTTATCCGTCTCCCCTCTCTGTCTCTATCTGTCTGTCACCCCTCTCTGTCTCTATCTGTCTGTCTCCCCTCTCTGTCTCTATCTGTCTGTCTCCCCTCTCTGTCTCTATCTGTCTGTCTCCCCTCTCTGTCTCTCTCTGTCTTTCTCCTCTCGCTGTCCGTCTCCCCGCTCTGTCTATCTCTGTCCGCCTCCCCTCTCTTTCCGTCTCCCCTCTACTCTCTCTGTCTCTTTCTGTCTGTCTCCCCTCTCTGTCTCTATCCGTCACCCCTCTCTGTCTCTATCTGTCTGTCTCCCCTCTCTGTCTCTCTCTGTCTTTATCCTCTCTCTGTCCTTCTCCCCTCTCTCTCTCCTCTCTCTGTCCGTCTCCCCTCTCTGTCTCTATCTGTCTGTCTCCCCTCTCTGTCTCTATCCATCTCCCCTCTCTGTCTCTGTCTGTCTGTCTCCCCTCTCTGTCTCTATCTGTCTGTCTCCCCTCTCTGTCTCTATCTGTCTGTCTCCCCTCTCTGTCTCTCTCTGTCTTTCTCCTCTCTCTGTCTGTCTCCCCTCTCTGTCTCTCTCTGTCCTTCTCCTCTCTCTGTCTCGCTCTGTCCATCTCCATCTCCCCGTCTCCGCTCTCTGTCTGTCTCCCCTCTCCTCTCTCTGTCTCTATCTGTCCATCTCCCTTCTCTGTTTCTCTCTCCGTCTCCCCTCTATGTCTCTTTCTGTCCGTCTCTCTCTCTCTGTCTCTCTCTGTCCATCTCCCCTCTCCCCCTCTGTCTCTATCTGTCCGTCTCCCCTTTCTGTCTCTCTCTGTCCGTCTACCCTCTCTGTCTCTCTCTGTCCGTCTCCTCTCTGTCCGTCTCCCCTCTCTGTCTCTCTCTGTCCGTCTCCCCTCTCTGTCTCTCTCTGTCCATCTCCCCTCTCTGTCTCTCTCTGTCCATCTCCATGTCTCTGCTCGCTGTCCGTCTGCCCTCTCCTCTCTCTGTCTCAATCTGTCTGTATCCACTCTCTGTCTCTATCTTTCCATCTCCCCTCTCTGTCTTTCTCTGTTCGTCACCCCTCTCTGACTCTTTCTGTCCATCTGCCCTCTCTGTCTCTCTCTCTGTCCGTCTCCCCTCTCTGTCTCTCTCTGTCCGTCTCCTCTCTCTGTCCATCTCCCCTCTTTATCCCTCTCTGTCCGGCTTCCCTGTCTTTCTCTCTCTGTGCGTCTCCTCTCTCTGTCCGTCTCCCCTCACTGTCTATCTCTGTCCGTCTCCCCTCTCTTTCCGTCTCCCCTCTCCTCTCTCTGTCTCTATCTGTCTGTCTCCCCTCTCTGTCTCTATCCATCACACTTCTCTGTCTCTATCTGTCTGTCTCCCCTCTCTGACTCTATCTGTCTGTCTCCCCTCTCTGTCTCTATCCATCACCCTTCTCTGTCTCTGTCTGTCCGTCTCCCCTCTCTGTCTCTCTCCTCTCTGTCTGTCTGTCTCTCCTCTCTGTCTCTATCTCTCTGTCTCCGCTCTCTGTCTCTCTCTGTCTTTCTCCTCTCTCTGTCCGTCTCCCTTCTCTGTCTCTCTCCTCTCTCTGTCCGTCTCCTCTCTCTGTCTCTCTCTGTCCGTCTCCTCTCTCTGTCTTTCTCCCCTCTCTGTCTATCTCTGTCCGTCTCCCTTCTCCTCTCTCTGTCTATATCTGTCCGTCTCCTCTCTCTATCCATCTCCCCTCTCTGTCTCTCTGTCCATCTCCCCTCACTGTCTCTCTCTGTCTGTCTCCACTTTCTTTCTATCTCTCTCCGTCTCCCCTCTCTGTCCGTCTCCCCTCTCCTCTCTCTGTCTCTATCTGTCCTTCTGCTCTCTCTATCCATCTCCCCTCTCTGTCTCTATCTGTCCGTATCCCCTCTCTGTCTCTCTCTGTCTGTCTCCCCTCTCTGTCTCTCTCTGTCCGTCTCCTCTCTCTATCCGACTACCCTCTCTGTTTTTCTCCGGCATCTCACCTCTCTGTCTCTCTGTCCCTCTCCTCTCTATATCTGTCTCCCCTCTGTCTGTCTCTGTCCGTCTCCTCTCTCTGTCTTTCTCTGTCCGTCTCCCCTAACTGTCCGCCTATCCTATCTCTCTCTCTCTGTCCGTCTCCCCTCTCTGTCTCTCTGTCCATCTCCCCTCTCTGTCTCTCTCTGTCTGTCTCCCCTTTCTGTCTGTCTCTGTCCGTCTCCCCTCTCTGTCTATCTCTGTCCATCTCCCCTCTCTGTTTCTCTCTGTCCGTCTCCTCTCTCTATCCGAATACCCTCTCTGTTTCTCTCTGGCATCTCCCCTCTCTGTCTCTCTGTCCCTCTCCTCTCTCTGTCCGTCTCCCTTCTCTGTTTCTCTCTGTCCGTCTGTCTCTCTCTGTCTCTCTCTGTCCGTCTCCCCTCTCTATCCCTCTCTGTCTGTCTCCCCTCTCTGTCTCTCTCTGTCCATCTCCCTTCTCTGTCTCTCTCTGTCTGTCTCACTTCTCTGTCCGTCTCCCCTCTCTGTCTCTATCTGTCTGTCTCCCCTGTCTGTCTCTCTCTGTCCATCTCCTCTCTCTGTCCGTCTCCCCTCTCTGTCTCTCTCTGTCCGTCTCCCCTCTCTGTCCATCTCCCCTCTCTATCTCTTTCTGTCCGTCTTCTCTCTCTGTCCATCTCCCCTTTCTGTCTCTCTCTATCCATCTCCTCTCTCTGTCCGTCTCCCCTCTCTGTCTCTCTCTGTCCGTCTCCTCTCTCTGTCTGTCTCCCCTCTCTCTGTCTCTCTCTGCCCATTTCACTTCTCTGTCTCTCTCTGTCCGTCTCCCCTCTCCTCTCTCTGTCTCTATCTGTCCGTCTCCTCTCTATATCCGTCTCCCCTCTCTGTCTCTATCTGTCTGTCTCCCCTCTCGGTCTCTATCTGTCTGTCACCCCTTTCTGTCTCTATCTGTCTGTCTCCCCTCTCTGTCTCTATCTGTCTATCTCCCCTCTCTGTCTCTATCTGTCTGTCTCCCCTCTCTGTCTCTCTCTGCCCATCTCACTTCTCTGTCTCTCTCTGTCCGTCTCCCCTCTCCTCTCTCTGTCTCTATCTGTCCGTCTCCTCTCTTTATCCGTCTCCCCTCTCTGTCTCTATCTGTCTGTCTCCCCTCTCGGTCTCTATCTGTCTGTCACCCCTCTCTGTCTCTATCTGTCTGTCTCCCCTCTCGGTCTCTATCTGTCTGTCTCCCCTCTCTGTCTCTATCTGTCTGTCTCCCCTCTCTGTCTCTCTCTGTCTTTCTCCTCTCGCTGTCCGTCTCCCCTCTCTTTCTGTCTCCCCTCCACTCTCTCTGTCTCTATCTGTCTCTCTCCCCTCTCTGTCTCTATCCGTCACCCCTCTCTGTCTCTATCTGTCTGTCTCCCCTCTCTGTCTCTCTGTCTTTATCCTCTCTCTGTCCTTCTCCCCTCTCTCTATCTCTCCTCTCTCTGTCCGTCTCCCCTCTCTGTCTCTATCTGTCTGTCTCCCCTCTCTGTCTCTATCCATCTCCCCTCTCTGTCTCTATCTGTCTGTCTCCCCTCTCTGTCTCTATCTGTCTGTCTCCCCTCTCTGTCTCTATCTGTCTGTCTCCCCTCTCTGTCTGTCTCTGTCTTTCTCCTCTCTCTGTCTGTCTCCCCTCTCTGTCTCTCTCTGTCCTTCTCCTCTCTCTGTCTCTCTCTGTCCATCTCCATCTCCCCGTCTCCGCTCTCTGTCTGTCTCCCCTCTCCTCTCTCTGTCTCTATCTGTCCATCTCCCTTCTCTGTTTCTCTCTCCGTCTCCCCTCTATGTCTCTTTCTGTCCGTCTCTCTCTCTCTGTCTCTCTCTGTCCATCTCCCCTCTCCCCCACTGTCTCTATCTGTCCGTCTCCCCTTTCTGTCTCTCTCTGTCCATCTACCCTCTCTGTCTCTCTCTGTCCGTCTCACCTCTCTGTCTCTCTCTGTCCATCTCCCCTCTCTGTCTCTCTCTGTCCATCTCCATGTCTCTGCTCGCTGTCCGTCTGCCCTCTCCTCTCTCTGTCTCTATCTGTCTGTATCCACTCTCTGTCTCTATCTGTCTGTCTCCCCTCTCTGTCTCTATCTGTCTGTCTCCCCTCTCTGTCTCTATCCATCACCCTTCTCTGTCTCTGTCTGTCCGTCTCCCCTCTCTGTCTCTCTTCTCACTGTCTGTCTGTCTCTCCACTCTGTCTCTATCTGTCTGTCTCCGCTCTCTGTCTCTCTCTGTCTTTCTCCTCTCTCTGTCCGTCTCCCTTCTCTGTCTCTCTCCTCTCTCTGTCCGTCTCCTCTCTCTGTCTCTATCTGTCCGTCTCCTCTCTCTATCCATCTCCCCTTTCTGTCTCTATCTGTCCGTCTCCCCTCACTGTCTCTCTCTGTCTGTCTCCCCTTTCTTTCTCTCTCTGTCCGTCTCCCCTCTCTGTCTATCTCTCTCCGTCTCCCCTCTCTGTCCGTCTCCCCTCTCCTCTCTCTGTCTCTATCTGTCCTTCTCCTCTCTCTATCCATCTCCCCTCTCTGTCTCTATCTGTCCGTATCCCCTCTCTGTCTCTCTCTGTCTGTCTCCCCTCTCTGTCTCTCTCTGTCTGTCTCCTCTCTCTGATCATCTACCCTCTCTGTCTCTCTGTCCGTCTCCCCTCTCTGTTTCTCTCTTTCCGTCTCCTCTCTCTATCCGACTACCCTCTCTGTTTTTCTCCGGCATCTCCCCTCTCTGTCTCTCTGTCCCTCTCCTCTCTATATCTGTCTCCCCTCTGTCTATCTCTGTCCGTCTCCTCTCTCTGTCTTTCTCTGTCCGTCTCCCCTAACTGTCCGCCTATCCTATCTCTCTCTCTCTGTCCATCTCCCCTCTCTGTCTCTCTCTGTCTGTCTCCCCTTTCTGTCTCTCTCTGTCCGTCTCCCCTCTCTGTCTATCTCTGTCCGTCTCCCCTCTCTGTTTCTCTCTGTCCGTCTCCTCTCTCTATCCGAATACCCTCTCTGTTTCTCTCTGGCATCTCCCCTCTCTGTCTCTCTGTCCCTCTCCTCTCTCTGTCCGTCTCCCTTCTCTGTTTCTCTCTGTCCGTCTGTCTCTCTCTGTCTCTCTCTGTCCGTCTCCCCTCTCTATCCCTCTCTGTCTGTCTCCCCTCTCTGTCTCTCTCTGTCCATCTCCCTTCTCTGTCTCTCTCTGTCTGTCTCACTTCTCTGTCCGTCTCCCCTCTCTGTCTCTATCTGTCTGTCTCCCCTGTCTGTCTCTCTCTGTCCATCTCCTCTCTCTGTCCGTCTCCCCTCTCTGTCTCTCTCTGTCCGTCTCCCCTCTCTGTCTCTCTCTGTCCATCTCCCCTCTCTATCTCTTTCTGTCCGTCTTCTCTCTCTGTCCATCTCCCCTTTCTGTCTCTCTCTATCCGTCTCCTCTCTCTGTCCGTCTCCCCTCTCTGTCTCTCTCTGTCCGTCTCCTCTTTCTGTCCGTCTCCCCTCTCTGTCTCTCTCTGTCTGTCTCCCCTCTCTCTGTCTCTCTCTGCCCATTTCACTTCTCTGTCTCTCTCTGTCCGTCTCCCCTCTCCTCTCTCTGTCTCTATCTGTCCGTCTCCTCTCTATATCCGTCTCCCCTCTCTGTCTCTATCTGTCTGTCTCCCCTCTCGGTTTCTATCTGTCTGTCTCCCCTCGCTGTCTCTATCTGTTCGTCTCCCCTCTCTGTCTCTATATGTCTGTCTCCCCTTCTCTGTCTCTCTCTGTCTTTCTCCTCTCGCTGTCCATCTCCCCGCTCTGTCTATCTCTGTCCATCTCCCCTCTCTTTCCGTCTCCCCTCTACTCTCTCTGTCTCTATCTGTCTGTCTCCCCTCTCTGTCTCTATCCGTCACCCCTCTCTGTCTCTATCTGTCTGTCTCCCCTCTCTGTCTCTATCTGTCTGTCTCCCCTCTCTGTCTCTCTCTGTCTGTCTCCCCTCTCTGTCCTTCTCCCCTCTCTGTCTCTCTCCTCTCTCTGTCCGTCTCCCCTCTCTGTCTCTATCTGTCTGTCTCCCCTCTCTGTCTCTCTCTGTCTTTCTCCTCTCTCTGTCCGTCTCCCCTCTCTGTCTCTCTCCTCTCTCTGTCCGTCTCCCCTCTCTGTCTCTCTGTCCATCTCCTCTCTCTATCCGACTACCCTCTCTGTTTTTCTCCGGCATCTCCCCTCTCTGTCTCTCTGTCCCTCTCCTCTCTATATCTGTCTCCCCTCTGTCTGTCTCTGTCCGTCTCCTCTCTCTGTCTTTCTCTGTCCGTCTCCCCTAACTGTCCGCCTATCCTATCTCTCTCTCTCTGTCCGTCTCCCCTCTCTGTCTCTCTGTCCATCTCCCCTCTCTGTCTCTATCTGTCTGTCTCCCCTCTCTGTCGCTCTCTGTCTTTCTCCTCTCTCTGTCCGTCTCCCCTCTCTGACTCTCTCCTCTCTCTGTCCGTCTCCCCTCTCTGTCTCGCTCTGTCCGTCTCCTCTCTCTGTCCGTCTCCCCTCTCTGTCTATCTCTGTCCGTCTCACCTCTCTTTCTGTCTCCCCTCTCCTGTCTCTGTCTCTATCTGTCTGTCTCCCCTCTCTGTCTCTATCCATCTCCCCTCTCTGTCTCTATCTGTCTGTCTCCCCTCTCTGTCTCTGTCTGTCTCCCCTCTCTGTCTCTCTCTGTCTTTCTCCTCTCTCTGTCCGTCTCCCCTCTCTGTCTCTCTCTGTCCGTCTCCTCTCTCTGTCTCTCTCTGTCCATCTCCATCTCCCCGTCTCCGCTCTCTGTCCGTCTGCCCACTCCTCTCTCTGTCTCTATCTGTCCGTCTCCCTTCTCTGTTTCTCTCTCCGTCTCCCCTCTCTGTCTCTTTCTGTCCATCTGTCTCTCTCTGTCTCTCTCTGTCCATCTCCCCTCTCCCCCTCTGTCTCTATCTGTCCGTCTCTCCTCTCTGTCTCTCTCTGTCCGTCTCCCCTCTGTCTCTCTCTGTCCATCTCCCCTCTCTGTCTCTCTCTGTCCGTTTACCCTCTCTGTCTCTCTCTGTCCGTCTCCCCTCTCTGTCTCTCTCTGTCCTTCTCCTCTCTCTATCCATCTCCCCTCTCTGTCTCTATCTGTCCGTTTACCCTCTCTGTCTCTCTCTGTCCGTATCCCCTCTCTGTCTCTCTCTGTCTGTCTCCCCTCTCTGTCTCTCTCTGTCTGTCTCCTCTCTCTGATCATCTACCCTCTCTGTCTCTCTGTCCGTCTCCCCTCTCTGTTTCTCTCTGTCCGTCTCCTCTCTCTATCCGACTACCCTCTCTGTTTTTCTCCGGCATCTCCCCTCTCTGTCTCTCTGTCCCTCTCCTCTCTATATCTGTCTCCCCTCTGTCTGTCTCTGTCCGTCTCCTCTCTCTGTCTTTCTCTGTCCGTCTCCCCTAACTGTCCGCCTATCCTATCTCTCTCTCTCTGTCCATCTCCCCTCTCTGTCTCTCTCTGTCTGTCTCCCCTTTCTGTCTCTCTCTGTCCGTCTCCCCTCTCTGTCTATCTCTGTCCGTCTCCCCTCTCTGTTTCTCTCTGTCCGTCTGTCTCTCTCTGTCTCTCTCTGTCCGTCTCCCATCTCTATCCCTCTCTGTCTGTCTCCCCTCTCTGTCTCTCTCTGTCCATCTCCCTTCTCTGTCTCTCTCTGTCTGTCTCACTTCTCTGTCCGTCTCCCCTCTCTGTCTCTATCTGTCTGTCTCCCCTGTCTGTCTCTCTCTGTCCATCTCCTCTCTCTGTCCGTCTCCCCTCTCTGTCTCTCTCTGTCCATCTCCCCTCTCTATCTCTTTCTGTCCGTCTTCTCGCTCTGTCCATCTCCCCTCTCTGTCTCTCTCTCTATCCGTCTCCTCTCTCTGTCCATCTCCCCTCTCTGTCTCTCTCTGTCCGTCTCCTCTCTCTGTCCGTCTCTCATCTCTGTCTCTCTCTGTCCGTCTCCCCTCTCTGTCCATCTCCCCTCTCCTCTCTCTGTCTGTCTCTCTCTGTCCGTCTCCTGTCTCTATCCATCTCCTCTCTCTGTCTCTTTCTGTCCAACTGTCTCTCTCTGTCTCTCTCTGTCCATCTCCCCTCTCCCCCTCTGTCTCTATCTGTCCGTCTCTCCTCTCTGTCTCTCTCTGTCCGTCTCCCCTCTGTCTCTCTCTGTCCGTCTCCCCTCTCTGTCCGTCTACTCTCTCTGTCTCTCTCTGTCCGTCTCCCCTGTCTGTCTCTCTCTGTCCGTCTCCCCTGTCTGTCTCTCTCTGTCCATCTCCATCTCCACATCTCCACTCTCTGTCCATCTCCCCTCTCCTCTCTCTGCCCATCTCCCCTCTCTGTCTCTCTCTGTCTATCTCTGTCCGTCTCCCATCTCTGTTTCTCTCTGTCCGTCTCCTCTCTCTATCCGAATACCCTCTCTGTTTCTCTCTGGCATCTCCCCTCTCTGTCTCTCTGTCCCTCTCCTCTCTCTGTCCGTCTCCCTTCTCTGTTTCTCTCTGTCCGTCTGTCTCTCTCTGTCTCTCTCTGTCCGTCTCCCCTCTCTATCCCTCTCTGTCTGTCTCCCCTCTCTGTCTCTCTCTGTCCATCTCCCTTCTCTGTCTCTCTCTGCCTGTCTCACTTCTCTGTCCTTCTCCCCTCTCTGTCTCTATCTGTCTGTCTCCCCTGTCTGTCTCTCTCTGTCCATCTCCTCTCTCTGTCCGTCTCCCCTCTCTGTCTATCTCTGTCCGTCTCCCCTCTCTGTCTCTCTCTGTCCATCTCCCCTCTCTATCTCTTTCTGTCCGTCTTCTCGCTCTGTCCATCTCCCCTCTCTGTCTCTCTCTATCCGTCTCCTCTCTCTGTCCATCTCCCCTCTCTGTCTCTCTCTGTCCGTCTCCTCTCTCTGTCCGTCTCCCCTCTCTGTCTCTCTCCGTCCGTCTCCCCTCTCTGTCCATCTCCCCTCTCCTCTCTCTGTCTGTCTCTCTCTGTCCGTCTCCTGTCTCTATCCATCTCCCCTCTCTGACTCGATCTGTCCGTCTCCCCTCTCTGTCTCTTTCTGTCTGTCTCCCCTCTCTCTGTCTCTCTCTGCCCATCTCACTTCTCTGTCTCTCTCTGTCCGTCTCCCCTCTCCTCTCTCTGTCTCTATCTGTCCGTCTCCTCTCTCTATCCGTCTCCCCTCTCTGTCTCTATCTGTCTGTCTCCCCTCTCAGTCTCTATCTGTCTGTCTCCCCTCTCTGTCTCTGTCTGTCTCCCCTCTCTGTCTCTATCTGTTTGTCTCCCCTCTCTGTCTCTCTCTGTCTTTCTCCTCTCGCTGTCCGTCTCCCCGCTCTGTCTATCTCTGTCCGTCTCCCCTCTCTTTCCGTCTACCCTCTACTCTCTCTGTCTCTATCTGTCTGTCTCCCCTCTCTGTCTCTATCCGTCACCCCTCTCTGTCTCTATCTGTCTGTCTCCCCTCTCTGTCTCTATCTGTCTGTCTCCCCTCTCTGTCTCTCTCTGTCTTTCTCCTCTCTTTGTCCTTCTCCCCTCTCTGTCTCTCTCCTCTCTCTGTCCGTCTCCCCTCTCTGTCTCTATCTGTCTGTCTCCCCTCTCTGTCTCTCTCTGTCTTTCTCCTCTCTCTGTCCGTCTCCCCTCTCTGTCTCTCTCCTCTCTCTGTCCGTCTCCCCTCTCTGTCTCTCTGTCCATCTCCTCTCTCTATCCGACTACCCTCTCTGTTTTTCTCCGGCATCTCCCCTCTCTGTCTCTCTGTCCCTCTCCTCTCTATATCTGTCTCCCCTCTGTCTGTCTCTGTCCGTCTCTTCTCTCTGTCTTTCTCTGTTCGTCACCCCTCTCTGACTCTTTCTGTCCATCTGCCCTCTCTGTCTCTCTCTCTGTCCGTCTTCCCTCTCTGTCTCTCTCTGTCCGTCTCCTCTCTCTGTCCGTCTCCCCTCTTTATCCCTCTCTGTCCATCTCCTCTCTCTGTCTTTCTCCCCTCTCTGTCTATGTCTGTCCGTTTCCCCTCTCTGTCCGTCTCCCCTCTCTGTCCGTCTCCCCTCTCCTCTCTCTGTCTCTATCTGTCTGTCTCCCCTCTCTGTCTCTATCCATCTCCCCTCTCTGTCTCTATCTGTCTGTCTCCCCTCTCTGTCTCTATCTGTCTGTCTCCCCCCTCTCTGTCTCGCTCTGTCCGTCTCCTCTCTCTGTCCGTCTCCCCTCTCTGTCTATCTCTGTCCGTCTCCCCTCTCTTTCTGTCTCCCCTCTCCTGTCTCTGTCTCTATCTGTTTGTCTCCCCTCTCTGTCTCTATCCATCTCCCCTCTCTGTCTTTCTCTGTTCGTCACCCCTCTCTGACTCTTTCTGTCCATCTGCCCTCTCTGTCTCTACCTCTGTCCGTCTCCCCTCTCTGTCTATCTCTGTCCGTCTCCCCTCTCTTTCTGTCTCCCCTCTCCTGTCTCTGTCTCTATCTGTCTGTCTCCCCTCTCTGTCTCTATCCATCTCCCCTCTCTGTCTCTATCTGTCTGTCTCCCATCTCTGTCTCTGTCTGTCTCCCCTCTCTGTCTCGCTCTGTCTTTCTCCTCTCTCTGTCCGTCTCCCCTCTCTGTCTCTCTCTGTCCGTCTCCTCTCTCTGTCTCTCTCTGTCCACCTCCATCTCCCCGTCTCCGCTCTCTGTCCATCTGCCCTCTCCTCTCTCTGTCTCTATCTGTCCGTCTCCCTTCTCTGTTTCTCTCTCCGTCTCCCCTCTCTGTCTCTTTCTGTCCATCTGTCTCTCTCTGTCTCTCTCTGTCCATCTCCCCTCTCCCCCTCTGTCTCTATCTGTCCGTCTCTCCTCTCTGATCTCTCTGTCCGTCTCCCCTCTGTCTCTCTCTGTCCGTCTCCCCTCTCTGTCTCTCTCTGTCCGTCTCCCCTCTCTGTCCATCGCCCCTCTTTATCCCTCTCTGTCCGTCTCCCTTTTCTGTTTCTCTCCTCTCTCTGTCCGTCTCCTCTCTCTGTCCCTCTCTGTCCGTCTCCTCTCTCTGTCTTTCTCCCCTCTCTGTCTATCTCTGTCCGTTTCCCCTCTCTGTCCGTCTCCCCTCTCTGTCCGTCTCCCCTCTCCTCTCTCTGTCTCTATCTGTCTGTCTCCCCTCTCTGTCTCTCTCTGTCCGTCTCCCCTCTCTGTCTCTCTGTCCGTCTCCCCTCTCTGTCTCTCTCTATCCATCTCCACTTTCTGTCTCTCTCTGTCCATCTCCCCTCTCTGTCTCGCTCTGTCCGTCTCCTCTCTCTGTCCGTCTCCCCTCTCTGTCTATCTCTGTCCGTCTCCCCTCTCTTTCTGTCTCCCCTCTCCTGTCTCTGTCTCTATCTGTCTGTCTCCCCTCTCTGTCTCTGTCTGTCTCCCCTCTCTGTCTCTCTCTGTCTTTCTCCTCTCGCTGTCCGTCTCCCCGCTCTGTCTATCTCTGTCCGTCTCCCCTCTCTATCCATCTCCCCTCTCTGTCTCTATCTGTCTGTCTCCCATCTCTGTCTCTGTCTGTCTCCCCTCTCTGTCTCGCTCTGTCTTTCTCCTCTCTCTGTCCGTCTCCCCTCTCTGTCTCTCTCTGTCCGTCTCCTCTCTCTGTCTCTCTCTGTCCACCTCCATCTCCCCGTCTCCGCTCTCTGTCCATCTGCCCTCTCCTCTCTCTGTCTCTATCTGTCCGTCTCCCTTCTCTGTTTCTCTCTCCGTCTCCCCTCTCTGTCTCTTTCTGTCCATCTGTCTCTCTCTGTCTCTCTCTGTCCATCTCCCCTCTCCCCCTCTGTCTCTATCTGTCCGTCTCTCCTCTCTGATCTCTCTGTCCGTCTCCCCTCTGTCTCTCTCTGTCCGTCTCCCCTCTCTGTCTCTCTCTGTCCGTCTCCCCTCTCTGTCCATCGGTCTATCTCTGTCCGTCTCCCCTCTCTTTCTGTCTCCCCTCTCCTGTCTCTGTCTCTATCTGTTTGTCTCCCCTCTCTGTCTCTATCCATCTCCCCTCTCTGTCTTTCTCTGTTCGTCACCCCTCTCTGACTCTTTCTGTCCATCTGCCCTCTCTGTCTCTACCTCTGTCCGTCTCCCCTCTCTGTCTATCTCTGTCCGTCTCCCCTCTCTTTCTGTCTCCCCTCTCCTGTCTCTGTCTCTATCTGTCTGTCTCCCCTCTCTGTCTCTATCCATCTCCCCTCTCTGTCTCTATCTGTCTGTCTCCCATCTCTGTCTCTGTCTGTCTCCCCTCTCTGTCTCGCTCTGTCTTTCTCCTCTCTCTGTCCGTCTCCCCTCTCTGTCTCTCTCTGTCCGTCTCCTCTCTCTGTCTCTCTCTGTCCACCTCCATCTCCCCGTCTCCGCTCTCTGTCCATCTGCCCTCTCCTCTCTCTGTCTCTATCTGTCCGTCTCCCTTCTCTGTTTCTCTCTCCGTCTCCCCTCTCTGTCTCTTTCTGTCCATCTGTCTCTCTCTGTCTCTCTCTGTCCATCTCCCCTCTCCCCCTCTGTCTCTATCTGTCCGTCTCTCCTCTCTGATCTCTCTGTCCGTCTCCCCTCTGTCTCTCTCTGTCCGTCTCCCCTCTCTGTCTCTCTCTGTCCGTCTCCCCTCTCTGTCCATCGCCCCTCTTTATCCCTCTCTGTCCGTCTCCCTTTTCTGTTTCTCTCCTCTCTCTGTCCGTCTCCTCTCTCTGTCCCTCTCTGTCCGTCTCCTCTCTCTGTCTTTCTCCCCTCTCTGTCTATCTCTGTCCGTTTCCCCTCTCTGTCCGTCTCCCCTCTCTGTCCGTCTCCCCTCTCCTCTCTCTGTCTCTATCTGTCTGTCTCCCCTCTCTGTCTCTCTCTGTCCGTCTCCCCTCTCTGTCTCTCTGTCCGTCTCCCCTCTCTGTCTCTCTCTATCCATCTCCACTTTCTGTCTCTCTCTGTCCATCTCCCCTCTCTGTCTCGCTCTGTCCGTCTCCTCTCTCTGTCCGTCTCCCCTCTCTGTCTATCTCTGTCCGTCTCCCCTCTCTTTCTGTCTCCCCTCTCCTGTCTCTGTCTCTATCTGTCTGTCTCCCCTCTCTGTCTCTGTCTGTCTCCCCTCTCTGTCTCTCTCTGTCTTTCTCCTCTCGCTGTCCGTCTCCCCGCTCTGTCTATCTCTGTCCGTCTCCCCTCTCTATCCATCTCCCCTCTCTGTCTCTATCTGTCTGTCTCCCATCTCTGTCTCTGTCTGTCTCCCCTCTCTGTCTCGCTCTGTCTTTCTCCTCTCTCTGTCCGTCTCCCCTCTCTGTCTCTCTCTGTCCGTCTCCTCTCTCTGTCTCTCTCTGTCCACCTCCATCTCCCCGTCTCCGCTCTCTGTCCATCTGCCCTCTCCTCTCTCTGTCTCTATCTGTCCGTCTCCCTTCTCTGTTTCTCTCTCCGTCTCCCCTCTCTGTCTCTTTCTGTCCATCTGTCTCTCTCTGTCTCTCTCTGTCCATCTCCCCTCTCCCCCTCTGTCTCTATCTGTCCGTCTCTCCTCTCTGATCTCTCTGTCCGTCTCCCCTCTGTCTCTCTCTGTCCGTCTCCCCTCTCTGTCTCTCTCTGTCCGTCTCCCCTCTCTGTCTCTCTCTGTCCGTCTCCTCTCTCTGTCCATCTCCCCTCTTTATCCCTCTCTGTCCGTCTCCCTTTTCTGTTTCTCTCCTCTCTCTGTCCGTCTCCTCTCTCTGTCCCTCTCTGTCCGTCTCCTCTCTCTGTCTTTCTCCCCTCTCTGTCTATCTCTGTCCGTTTCCCCTCTCTGTCCGTCTCCCCTCTCTGTCCGTCTCCCCTCTCCTCTCTCTGTCTCTATCTGTCTGTCTCCCCTCTCTGTCTCTCTCTGTCCGTCTCCCCTCTCTGTCTCTCTGTCCGTCTCCCCTCTCTGTCTCTCTCTATCCATCTCCACTTTCTGTCTCTCTCTGTCCATCTCCCCTCTCTGTCTCGCTCTGTCCGTCTCCTCTCTCTGTCCGTCTCCCCTCTCTGTCTATCTCTGTCCGTCTCCCCTCTCTTTCTGTCTCCCCTCTCCTGTCTCTGTCTCTATCTGTCTGTCTCCCCTCTCTGTCTCTGTCTGTCTCCCCTCTCTGTCTCTCTCTGTCTTTCTCCTCTCGCTGTCCGTCTCCCCGCTCTGTCTATCTCTGTCCGTCTCCCCTCTCTTTCCGTCTCCCCTCTACTCTCTCTGTCTCTATCTGTCTGTCTCCCCTCTCTGTCTCTATCCGTCACCCCTCTCTGTCTCTATCTGTCTGTCTCCCTTCTCTGTCTCTCTCTGTCTTTCTCCTCTCTCTGTCCTTCTCCCCTCTCTGTCTCTCTCCTCTCTCTGTCTGTCTCCCCTCTCTGTCTCTATCTGTCTGTCTCCCCTCGCTGACTCTCTCTGTCTTTCTCCTCTCTCTGTCCGTCTCCCCTCTCCTTCTCTCTCCTCTCTCTGTCCGTCTCCCCTTTCTGTCTCTCTCTGTCCATCTCCTCTCTCTGTCCGTCTCCCCTCTCTGTCTATCTCTGTCCGTCTCCCCGCTCTGCCCGTCTCCCCTCTCATCTCTCTGTCTCTATCTGTCTGTCTCCCCTCTCTGTCTCTATCCATCTCCCCTCTCTGTCTCTATCTGTCTGTCTCCCCTCTCTGTCTCTATCTGTCTGTCTCCCCTCTCTGTCTCTATCTGTCTGTCTCCCCTCTCTGTCTCTCTCTGTCTTTCTCCTCTCTCTGTCCGTCTCCCCTCTCTGTCTCTCTCTGTCCTGCTCCTCTCTCTGTCCCTCTCTGTCCGTCTACCCTCTCTGTCTCTCTCTGTCCATCTCCTCTCTCTGGCCGTCTCCCCTCTCTGTCTCTCTCTGTCCATCTCCCCTCTCTGTCTCTCTCTGTCCATCTCCTCTATCTGTCTGTATCCACTCTCTGTCTCTATCTTTCCATCTCCCCTCTCTGTCTTTCTCTGTTCGTCACCCCTCTCTGACTCTTTCTGTCCGTCTCCTCTCTCTGTCCGTCTCCCCTCTTTATCCCTCTCTGTCCGTCTCCCTTCTCTGTCTCTCTCCTCTCTCTGTCCGTCTCCTCTCTCTGTCCCTCTCTGTCCGTCTCCTCTCTCTGTCTTTCTCCCCTCTCTGTCTATCTCTGTCCGTTTCCCCTCTCTCTCCGTCTCCCCTCTCCTCTCTCTGTCTCTATCTGTCTGTCTCCCCTCTCTGTCTCTATCCATCTCCCCTCTCTGTCTCTGTCTGTCTCCCCTCTCTGTCTCTGTCTGTCTTTCTCCTCTCTCTGTCCGTCTCCCCTCTCTGTCTCTCTCTGTCCGTCTCCTCTCTCTGTCTCTCTCTGTCCATCTCCATCTCCCCGTCTCCGCTCTCTGTCCGTCTGCCCTCTCCTCTCTCTGTCTCTATCTGTCTGTCTCCCTTCTCTGTTTCTCTCTCCCTCTCCCCTCTCTGTCTCTTTCTGTCCATCTGTCTCTCTCTGTCTCTCTCTGTCCATCTCCCCTCTCCCCCTCTGTCTCTATCTGTCCGTCTCTCCTCTCTGTCTCTCTCTGTCCGTCTCCCCTCTGTCTCTCTCTGTCCGTCTCCCCTCTCTGTCTCTCTCTGTCCGTCTACCCTCTCTGTCTCTCTCTGTCCATCTCCCCTGTCTATCTCTCTCTGTCCATCTCCATCTCCACATCTCCGGTCTCTGTCCATCTCCCCTCTCCTCTCTCTGTCTCTATCTGTCAGTCTCCCCTCTCTGTCTCTCTCTGTCCGTCTCCCCTCTCTGTCTCTCTGTCTGTCTCCCCTCTCTGTCTCTCTCTATCCATCTCCACTTTCTGTCTCTCTCTGTCCATCTCCCCTCTCTATCTGTCCGACTCCTCTCTCTGTCCGGCTCCCGTCTCTGTCTTTCTCTGTCTGTCTCCCCTGTCTGTCTCTCTCTGTCCATCTCCTCTCTCTGTCCGTCTCCCCTCTCTGTCTCTCTCTGTCCGTCTCCCCTCTCTCTCTCTCTCTCTCTGTCCCATCTCCCCTCTCTGTCTCTCTCTGTCCGTCTCCTCTCTCTGTCCGTCTCCCCTCTCTGTCTCTCTCTGTCCGTCTCCTCTCTCTGTCCGTCTCCCCTCTCTGTCTCTCTCTGTCCGTCTCCCCTCTCTCTCTCTCTCTGTCCATCTCCCCTCTCTTTCTCTCGCTGTCTGTCTCCCCTCTCTGTCTCTATCTTTCCATCTCCCCTCTGTCTCTCTCTGTTCGTCACCCCTCTCTGACTGTTTCTGTCCATCTGCCCTCTATGTCTGTCTCTCTGTCCGTCTCCCCTCTCTGTCGCTCTCTGTCCGTCTCCACTCTCTGTCCGTCTCCCCTCTCTATCCATCTCTGTCCGTCTCCCTTCTCTGTCTCTCTCTGTCCATCTCCCCTCTCTGTCCGTCTCCCCTCTCTGTCTCTCTCTGTCCGTCTCCCATCTCTGTCTCTCTCTGTCCATCTCCCCTCTTTCTCTCTCTGTTCGTCTCCACTTCTCTCTCCCTCCTTATTTCTCTCTCTCTCCCTCTCTGTATCTCTCTGTCTGTCTCCCCTCGCCGTCTCTCTCTGACTAATCTGCTGTGGTAATTTATCTGCGTTTAGACTTTAATTCCTCGTCTCATTCAGCCTTGTTCAGCAGCCATAGGAAATATTCCTTTGCTTGGAATCGTTGCATTTCTTATGACTCAGAGGACCTCTTCCCTCTTTCCATCTCTCCCCTCTCCTGGCTCGTTCTGTCTTTTTTCACACTCGTTCCTATCAGTGACGCTCTTCCTAACGCTCCCGAGTTATCAGGAAAAATCCGTTACTTCTCTCCTATTGGTCTCTATTAATTTACCTTTAATATTCTTTTTAGCCACTTCTGAGAAATTATCTCGCGAGCGGGAATCAATTTAAGTAGACTTTTTATCAAGTGAGCTGCCAATCCAAGTAGCTCATCAGAAGGGTTTAGGGTAGAATAGAATGTTAAGTGAAATTTAAGTGAAATATGTGAACTATGCTCAATTTGGATACCAATGTCTTGCGGTGAACAGCATTTCAGGGCCAGGGGAACTTCATCTCTGTTAACTTCTCTAGGGTAGGTGGCACCAAATCGTCCCACCTACGTAACAGCCAGTGTAATCCCGTGGCGCGTTATTCAAAAACCTCAAAAATGCAAAAACTTCAATTTTTCAAACATATGACTATTTTACACCATTTTAAAGACAAGAATCTCGTTAATCTAACCACACTGTCCGATTTCAAAAAGGCTTTACAACGAAAGCAAAACATTAGATTATGTCAGCAGAGTACCCAGCCAGAAATAATCAGACACCCATTTTTCAAGCTAGCATATAATGTCACATAAACCCAAACCACAGCTAAATGCAGCACTAACCTTTGATGATCTTCATCAGATGACAACCCTAGGACATTATGTTATACAATACATGCATGTTTTGTTCAATCAAGTTCATATTTATATCAAAAACCAGCTTTTTACATTAGCATGTGACTAGCATGTGACTAGCATTCCCACCGAACACTGCCGGTGAATTTACTAAATTACTCACGATAAACGTTCACAAAAAGCATGACAATTATTTTAAGAATTATAGATACAGAACTCCTCTATGCACTCGATATGTCCGATTTTAAAATAGCTTTTCGGTGAAAGCACATTTTGCAATATTCTCAGTAGATAGCCCGGCATCACAGGGCTAGCTATTTAGACACCCAGCAAATTTAGCACTCACCAAAGTCAGATTTACTATAAGAAAAATGTTATTACCTTTGCTGTCTTCGTCAGAATGCACTCCCAGGACTTCTACTTCAATAACAAATGTTGGTTTGGTTCAAAATAATCCATAGTTATATCCAAACAGCGGCGTTTTGTTTGTGCGTTCAAGACACTATCCGAAAGGGTAAATAAGGGTGACGAGCATGGTGCAATTCGTGACAAAAAAAATCTAAATATTCCATTACCGTACTTCGAAGCATGTCAACCGCTGTTTAAAAGCAATTTTTATGCCATTTTTCTCATAAAAAAGCGATAATATTCCGACCGGGAATCTGCGTTTAGGTAAACAGACGAAAGAAAATAAAGCATTCGGTCGACTCGGGCACGCGCCTAAGCCCATAGTACTCTGATCGGCCACTTGCCAAAAGCGATAATGTGTTTCAGCCAGAGGCTGCCTCGATATCGTTCAGCTTTTTCCCGGGCTCTGAGAGCCTATGGGAGCCGTAGGAACTGTCACGTTAGAGCAAAGATCCTCAGTCTTCAATAAACAGAGCCAAGATGAAACACAACTTCTCAGACAGGCCACTTCCTGCATGGAATCTTCTCAGGTTTTGGCCTGCCATTTGAGTTCTGTTATACTCACAGATACCATTCAAACAGTTTTAGAAACTTTAGGTTTTTTTCTATCCAAAGTCAATAATTATATGCATATTCTAGTTACTGGGCAGGAGTAGTAACCAGATTAAATCGGGTACGTTTTTTATCCGGCCGTGTCAATACTGCCCCCTAGCCCTAACAGGTTAACACTGTATTGTGACGTACAGCCTTGTTCCTTGTTTAGTTGACAGAGCTTGTGTAGTATCAAAGGTTATGTTGATGTTGGTTGTCATATGCTGAGGCATGGTAATGCATACAGGATACGTTTTTTTGGTGTGTGTTTATTTGTGGGGATGTGTGTTTGTTTGTGTGTATGTTTGTTTGTTTGTGTGTTGTGTGTTCGTTTGTGTGTTGTGTGATGATTTGTGTGTATGTGTGTTCGTTTGTGTGTATGTGTGTTCGTTTGTGTGTATGTGTGTTCGTTTGTGTGTATGTGTGTTTGTTTGTGTGTTGTGTGATGGTTTGTGTGTATGTTTGTTCGTTTGTGTGTATGTTTGTTCGTTTGTGTGTTGGTGTGTATGTTTGTTCGTTTGTGTGTATGTGTGTTCGTTTGTGTGTATGTGTGTTCGTTTGTGTGTATGTGTGTTCGTTTGTGTGTATGTGTGATGGTTTGTGTGTATGTGTGTGTGTTTGTTTGTGTGTATGTGTGATGGTTTGTGTGTATGTGTGTTTGTTTGTGTGTTGTGTGATGGTTTGTGTGTTGTGTGTATGTGTGTAGTGACTGTGTGAAAGTGTCTGTGTGAAAGTGTCTGTGTTCTAGTGACTGTGTGAATGTGTCTGTGTTCTAGTGACTGTGTGAACGTGTCTGTGTGCCCTTGTATGTGTATTAATTAAACACTGTGAAAAACAACAGATTTCCTTTACTCTGCTTTCTTGCTCTCTCTCTCTGACCTATAGCAGCCTAGACCTCAATCTTCTTCACACTTCATTTGAAAGCTGAGATGCAGTGAGACCATCCCCTCCCCACATCTAACAGTGTCATTATCAATGTAGAGGGAGAAAACACACTGATAGCCTTCCATTACACTGACAAATCCAACCCTGTCTGCATATGGTTCTAATAGAACATCAACACAACTCTCTCTTGTCTCTGTCTGTCTGTCTGTCTGTCTGTCTGTCTGTCTGTCTGTCTGTCTGTCTGTCTGTCTGTCTGTCTGTCTGTCTGTCTGTCTGTCTGTCTGTCTGTCTGTCTGTCTGTCTGTCTGTCAAACACACTGCACTCATTTGGAAGTCACTAACTCGAGGCTGTCCATATCAAACTCAATCAGACTGGTGTTCAGGACCAGAAAGCCTTCACTCCGCTGCCTTAGATGTCTCAGTGATGGGCTCCACTTTCCCCACAATGGCCTCATATTTGAGCTGGGACTATAAACCAAAAATAATGTCTCAGTGATGGGCTCCACTTTCCCCACAATGGCCTCATATTAGAGCTGGAACGATAAACTGAAAGTAATGTCTCAATGATGAGCTCCACTTTCCCCACAATTGCCTCATATTAGAGCTGGGACGATAAACCGAAAATAACCCACCATTTATCGAGAACATATTTCTGATATCGATAATATCCATCAGTAGCCAGTTTACTAGAGGAATGTGAAGTTCGAAAGGAAATAGGCCTAAGCCTGCTAATATGGCTATTGCTAACAGGACAATCGAATCCCCGAGCTGACAAGGTAAAAATCTGTCGTTCTGCCCCTAAACAAGGCAGTTAACCTACTGTTCCCCGGTAGGCCGTCATTGTAAATAAGAATTTGTTCTTAAACTACTACTACGTTATCCATTTTTTTAACTAGGCAAGTCAGTTAAGGACACAGCAACAGATTTTTTACCTTGTCAGCTTTGGGATTAGAACCAGGAACTTTTCAGTTACTGGCCCAATGCTCTAACCACCAGGCTACCTGCCTCCTCACATATCACATCAGTCTCACATAAGCCTCCCCAGTCCTGCAGAATGTGGAGTGTGGAATGCCTTTGTGTGTGAGACTTCGCGCCTTCAGGAAAGTCAGAGCCAGAGACAAAACAATAGGTCTAATTCTAGAATGTGTCAGAAAGGAGTCATGCTGGAGACAATAATAGATGTCCTTTTGTTTTGAGATGACATGTCTCTGGTATTCATTTGAGCCTTGAAAGAAAAGTTATTTTAAAGTGAGTCGGCCCGCTAAAGAACGTTTAGGCTGAGCGATGGTTGGTGAGGAGGATATTTTACGGTTCTGTTACAGCCTCATAATATTCTCGTATTTATTAAGAAATGTGGGCATGTTCTGGTGCTTGATTGACTCACAATTGATTTAATTAACTGGAATTGTGTGTGTGTGTGTGTGTTAGAGAGGGTAACAGACACACACGCACACACACACAAAGAAAAAGACTGTTAGGCAGGAAGGCATCCACGCATGTAGGACTCCCCTTCTCTGGGGTTGGTGGAAGCCTCTGGTCCCTTCTCTGGGCCCAGCTCCACGAGGGGGAAAAAATGCCCTGAGTTGAAACTTGTGCCCCCTCAGTTTTCATTTTATGTCCCAATAAAAAAATTGCTAAAAAGTTCAAATGATTGACAGATTTTTAGATTTTTGTCATTTAGCAGACGCTCTTATCCAGAGCGACTTACAGTAGTGAATGCATACATTTCATTGCATGCATTTTTTTTTGTACTGGCCCCCCGTGGGAATCAAACCCACAACCCTGGCGTTGCACACACCATGCTGCTACCAACTGAGCCACAGGGAAGATAGGTTGACGCAAAATCTGTATCTCCGCTGCGCTGGAGGGCTATTGAGGGCTATTGAAGCGACCGGGTCGGTTAGGAATAACTCCTTTGGGTTTCCATAAAATCCGGGAAAAATGCTCCGTACAAATATTTGGTTTTGATTTATAAGGGCGGGTCAAGTTTACCGTTGAAGTTGTTTCACTCAACTCTGCCTCATGCCCAGGTACTACATAGTTCAGTTAGCTTCTTAGCTAGCTGTAAAAAGCGTTATTAGCCTTAGCCTATTTAGCTAGCTCGAACCAGTTAATCTGCCACGATGGATATCAGAAATTGGCTTTGCCAAAATACCCAAAGCAAAAGGAGTTAGTAAGATATATGTAATCATTTTAAGAAGGTCATACCAGGGATCATTTTGCTTTTTGGTTTTGAATTTTAAGACCCCTTGAAGTATAAAAAACAACAACATATACAACAATTTTATTTCGCCATACTGCTATTAGCCCATACAAACACATTGAATAACAGATTCACTACATGGAACAACAGATAGTCCTCTCCAAAAATATCTAAAGGAAGTTTGTTCTGAAGTGTCTGTTCTATATCTGAGAGATACTGTATAAGAAAGATCAGGAAACGTGTTTTGTTTTTTTCACATGGTTTTAGCCCCTTATTTTTGGCACTAAACAGTCTGCACACAGTGCATTCGGAAAGTGTTCAGACCCCTTGACTTTTTCCACATTCTGTTACGTTACGGTCTTATTCTAAAATTGATTAAATAGTTTTTTTCCCGTCACCAATCTACACACAATACCCCATAACGACAAAGTAAAAACAAAAACTAAGTATTCACACCCTTTACTCAGCACTATGTTGAAGCACTTTTGGCAGTGATTACAGCCTTGAGTCTTCTTGGGTATGACGCTACAAGCTTGGTACAACTGCATTTGGGGTGTTTCTCCCATTCTTCTCGGCAGATCCTATCAAGCTTTGCCAGGTTAGTTGGGGAGCGTTGCTGCACAGCTATTTTCAGGTCTCTCAAGAGATGTTCGATTGGGTTCAATTCCAGGCTTTGGCTGGGCCACTCAAGGACATTCAGACACATCTCCCAAAGCCACTCCTGTGTTGTCTTGGCTGTGTGCTTAGGGTTGTTGCCCTTTTGGAAGGTGAACCTTCGCCCCAGTCTGAGGTCCTGAGCGCTCTGGAACAGGTTTTCATGAAGGATCTCTCTGTACTTTACTCCTTTCATCTTTCCCTCAATCCTGACTAGTCTCCTAGTCATCCCCAAGCATCCCCAAGCATGATGCTGCCACCACCATGCTTCACCGTAGGGATGGTGTCAGGTTTCCTCCAGACGTGACGCTTGGCATTCAGGCCAAAGAGTTCAATCTTGGTTTCATCAGACCAGAAAATCTTGTATGTCATGGTCTGAGAGTCCTTTAGGCTGTCATGTGATTTACACTGAGGAGTGGCTTCCGCCTGGCCACTGTACCATAAAGGCCTGATTGGTGGAGTGCTGCAGAGATGGTTGTCCTTCTGGAAGGTTCTACCATCTCCACAGAGGAACTTTGGAACTCTGTCAGTGACGATTGGGTTCTTGGTCACCTCTCTGACCAAGGCCCTTCTCCCCCCGATTACTCTGTTTGGCCGTGAGGCCAGCTCTAGGAAGAGTCTTGATGGTTCCAAACTTCTTCCATTTAAGAATGATGGAGACCACTGTGTTCTTGGGGACCTTTAATGCTGCAGAAATGTTTTGTTACCCTATCCCCAGGTCTGTGCCTCGACACAATCCTGTCTTGGAGCTCTATGGACAATTCCTTCGACCTCATGGCTTGGTTTTTGCTCTTATATGCACTGTCAACTGTGGAACCTTACATAGACAGGTGTGTGCCCTTCCAAATCGTGTCCAATCAATTCAATTTACCACAGGTTGACTCCAATCGAGTTGTAGAAACATCTCAAGGATGATCAATGGAAACAGCATGCACCTGAGCTAAATTTCGTGTCTCATAGCAAAGGCTCTGAATACTTATGTAAAGATTGTATTTCTGTTTTTTATTTAATACATTTGCAAAAATGTATAAAAAACTGTTTTCTCTTTGTCATTATGGGGTATTGTGTGTAGATTGATAAGGAGAAACAAATGAATTAATACATTTTAGAATAAGGCTGTAACGTAGAAAACTTTGGGAGTAGTCAAGCAGTCTGAATACTTTCTGAATGCACTGTATATACTGTACTTCCATTCATATTTTTTAACTGGTACCAGGGGACCTTCAGACAGGTCTTGTGAGGCCTGTGGGCATCCTAGAACAAAACAACTGACATGTACGTGTTCGTGAGAGTCTCAGCTTTGCACAGTGGGTTCATATTAAACCGTTCGGATGCTACAGACAGAAGTTGGCACATCAACCGTATCGACTTCAGATGAGGCCAATACACTTGTGGGGGTTGTAGACCAAAACGGATAACACCATCGTGTTTGTGAGATCTCATCTTTCCATAGAGGGGTCATAATAGTTTGTCGGGCAAACCGTTCGGACGCTACATGCGATTTTGTGTGAAGATTTCTGGGATGTCTCATGGTCTGACAAACACCGCTCTAGCTCTGTCACCTTTCACCACAGATGTGGTGGATTGAGACTTATCCAATGCAAAAAACATATCTCTAGCTTAAACTGGGGATTTCTTTTATTATGCCAATTAGATTTCCACGGGGGCGCTGACATCAACCTTGGGGGGTTAAGGAGGATCTTACAAGAAGATTTCGGAAAGAATGGAATGATCGGTTACTCAGAAATTTCCTCAGAGCATCAAGGAGGCTGCAACTCTTCTGAAAAGGTAAGAAATAATCCAGCTGGTTGGCTTTTGTCAAAATCTTGATGATATAGCCAATGGTGTCATTTCAGCAGAAACCTAGAGTACGGAATGGCAAAATGACTTCCTCAGCCACCAGCCTAGATTTTAAACGACCTTCCTTTAGTGTGTATGGTGCTGTCCATGGTGCTGAAAGAGTGCAGTGAAGACTTTGCGCCAACCTGTCACTTCTTGGTCAAAAGCACTCAATGCTTCATGTTTATTGTGGTATAGCATGATATAAGCAGAATTCAATATAATTCCAATGCAAGAACCCCCCAAAATGCAGCCCCCTCACCTATTTCAACTGCCCCTTTAGTCACTTTATCCTGGTGCCTGGTCTGACTGGAACAGACAAATACATAATCAAAGTGAGCCCTTCTAGCCAACCCTTCACTCAAAGATAGCCCCAGAACACACACAGGACTGGGAGGGAGGGAGGGAGGGAGGGAGGGAGGGAGGGAGGGAGGGAGGGAGGGAGGGAGGGAGGAGAGGAGAGGAGAGGAGAGGAGACACGAGAGAGGAGTGTAGGGAGGGAGGGAGGGGAGAGGAGATGCGAGGGAGGGAGGGAGGGAGGGAGGGAGGGAGGGAGGGAGGGAGGGAGGGAGGGAGGGAGGGAGGGAGGGAGGGAGGGGAGAGGAAGAGGGAACGAGGTAGGGGAGAGTGGAGGGAAGGGAGGGAGGGTAGGTAAGCCGGGGAGGGTGAGGAGAAGAAGAGAAGGAAGATGGGATGAATAATAATAATTGTATTCTCAGCCATGGGGTGGAGAGGGAGAATGATGTAGCAACAGGGTAAATGGAGAATGCATAATTTCATGGTGCTTCAAGAAAAATAATCCTTTCTGTCATCCAACCTGGGGATGGAGGAAAGAGGTGGTGTAGAGAGAGAGTGAGGGTGGGTGTGTGTGCATTCATAGGGGAGTGCTGCTAAGTTAGAATACGCATAATACACAAGGTATGACTGCAATCCAAGCTTTGGTTTAGTTTCCCTAGCACTGTTTCCACATGCTAACGTTTTAGCATTTGTGGCACGAATCCCACTCAAGTTCAAATAATCCGAATGTATCTCAAATTGATTGTGTAGCTCAACAAAGTCCCTTATAGATTTGATGCGCAAAAAAAGCTAATATCAGTCCCATGACTTCAATGGGATTTGTGCCACAAATGCTAAAATGTTATGTGGAAACTAAACCAAAGCATGGATTGCTGTCATACCTTGTCCAGAGACTGGTTACAGGGTAAGGAAACCAAATGTCAATTAGTAATTTGACGGATAATTTGAGGGAGCCCTTTGAAAGGATAACAGTATCCCTTCAAGGGTTAAAAATATTGTATTACCATATCTTCTCTGGCCTGTGAGCCAGATGGGGAATAAGCTCTACCCAGCACTAAGACTGACTGACTGAGGAATGAGTAAAGTGGGAGTGCAGAGGGTGTATGTGTTTTGTGTGTGTGTTATTTTGCGTGTTTGTGTGTGTGATGAGGGGGGTTATTGTATGGTATGTGGGTGCAGGGGTTGGATTTGTGGTGGTTGTTTATTTCATCATGTGTAGATGTGTGTTTCTGTGTGTGTACAGAATGAGACCCATCTGTATTTGTGACGTTTTGTATCTGTATAGTCTGAGTGTCAGTTGGGCGGGATGCTTTGAGACTGAGTGATCTCTCCTCCTGTTAAGCCTTGGGGCCTCATTTATAACCGTTGCAGAAATTTCACTCTAAATTTCTGCGTGCGCCATTTCTGATAAGTCTGCGCACGTACAAACCTATTGAGATTCATGAACTTTGCACCCGCCATACATACGCATGTTTTCCGTTATAAATCTGGCCTTGTCGCAAACCTGCCCGCATGAACGAGCGTTAAAACTCCTACTAGAAAACACCCTTTTATGGTGACTATTAGCATTAGGCCACGGCATGTAAAAGACGAATTGTTGTTCAATATTTAGTTTATCAGTAGATTATTGGGTTTCTATGTCCTGCCTTGGTATAGGGCTCCCGAGTGACACAGCGGTCTAAGGCCCTGCATCTCAGTGTAAGAGGCGTCACTACATTCCCTGGTTCGAATCCAGGCTGTATCACATCCGGCCATGATTGGGAGTCCCATAGGGTGGTGCACAATTGGCCCAGTGTCATCCGTGTTTGGCCAGGGTAGGCCATCATTGTAAATAATAATTTGTTCTTAACTGACTTGCCTAATTAAATAAAGGTCACATCTCAAAATAGGGCTACTTAATGTTAGATCCCTCACTTCCAAGGCAGTTCTAGTCAATTAACTAATCACTGATCATAATCTTGATGTGATTGGCCTGACCGAAACATGGTTTAAGCCTGATGAATTTACTATGGTAAATGAGTCCTCACCATATGGTTACACTAGTGACCATGTCCCCCTTGCATCCTGCTAAGGTGGAGGTGTTGCTAACATTCACGATAGCACATTTCAATTCACAAAAAAACTACTGTGCTTTTGTCTTTTGAGCTTCTAGTCATGAAATCTATGCAGCCTACACAATCACTTTTTATAGCTACTGTTTACAGGCCTCCTGGACCATATACAGCGTTCCTCACTGAGTTCCCTAAATTCCTATCGGACCTTGAAGTCACGGCAGATAATATTCAAATTTTTGGTGACTAATATTCACCCACTCCAAAAGGCTTTCGGAGCCATCATCAACTCAGTGGGTTTTGTCCATCTCTCCGGACCTGCTCAATGCCACAGTCATACTCTGGACCTAGTTTTGTCCTGTGGAATAAATGTTATTTATCTTAATGTTTTTCCTCATAATCCAGGACCATCGGACCACCATTTTATTATGTTTGCAATCGCAACAAATAATCTGCTCAGACCCCAACCAAGGATCATCAAAAGCCATGCTATAAATAATCGGACAACCCAAAGATTCCTAGATGCCCTTCTTTCCTTTCCTCCACCTACCCAAGGACGTCAGAGTACAACAATCAGTTAACCTGTTAGGGCTAGGGGGCAGTATTTGCACGGCTGGATAAGAAAATGTACCCGATTTAATCTGGTTACTAATCCTACCCAGTAACTAGAATATGCATATACTTATTATATATGGATAGAAAACACCCTAAAGTTTCTAAAACTGTTTGAATGGTGTCTGTGAGTATAACAGAACTCATTTGGCAGGCAAAACCCTGAGACATTTTCTGACAGGAAGTGGATACCTGATGTGTTGTATTACCTTTAAACCTATGCCATTGAAAAACACAGGGGCTGAGGAATATTTTGGCACTTCCTATTGCTTCCACTAGATGTCACCAGCCTTTACAAAGTGTTTTGAGTCTTCTGGAGGGAGATCTGACCGAACAAGAGCCATGGAACGATGATGGCCCATTAGACACCTGGCGCGCGAGTTCATGTTGGGTACCCTCGTTCCAATACGTTATAAAAGAGAATGCATTCGTCCACCTTGAATATTATTCATGTTCTGGTTAAAAAAGGCCCTAATGATTTATGCTATACAACGTTTGACATGTTTGAACGAACGTAAATATATTTTTTCCCCTCGTTCATGAAGTGAAGTCCGGCGGGCTTAGATCATGTGCTAACAAGACGGAGATTTTTGGACATAAATGATGAGCTTTTTTGAACAAAACTACATTCGTTATGGACCTGTGATACCTGGAAGTGACATCTGATGAAGAGAATCAAAGGTAATGGATTATTTACATAGTATTTTCGATTTTAGATTATTGCAAAGTGTGATTTCCCAGTAAGGTTATTTTTAAATCTGGCAAGTTGATTGCGTTCAAGAGATGTAAATCTATAATTCTTTAAATGACAATATAATATTTTACCAATGTTTTCTAATTTTAATTATTTAATTTGTGGTGCTGACTTGACTGCCGGTTATTGGAGGGAAACGATTTCCTCAACATCAATGCCATAGTAAAACGCTGTTTTTGGATATAAATATGAACTTGATAGAACTAAAAATGCATGTATTGTCTAACATAATGTCCTAGGAGTGTCATCTGATGGAGATTGTAAAAGGTTAGTGCATCATTTTAGCTGGTTTTATGGTTTTGGTGACCCTGTCTTTGAATTGACAAAACATTACACACAACTCTTGTAAATGTACTGTCCTAACATACTCTAAATTTATGCTTTCGCCGTAAAACCTTTTTGAAATCGTAAAACGTGGTTAGATTAAGGAGATGTTTATCTTTCAAAGGGTGTAAAATAGTTGTATGTTTGAAAAATTTGAATTTTGACATTTATTTGGATTCAAATTTGCCGCTCTTGAAATGCACCTGCTGTTGATGGAGTGCACCACGGGTGGGACGCTTGTCTCTGTTTATTGAAGACTGAGGATCTTTGCTCTAACGTGACACTTCCTACGGCTCCCATAGGCTCTCAGAGCCCGGGAAAAAGCTGAACGATATCGAGGCAGCCTCTGGCTGAAACACATTATCGCGTTTGGCAAGTGGCCGATCAGAGTACTATGGGCTTAGGCGTGTGCCCGAGTCGACCGAATGCTTTATTTTCTTTCGTCTGTTTACCTAAACGCAGATTCCCGGTCGGAATATTATCGCTTTTTTATGAGAAAAATGGCATAAAAATTGATTTTAAACAGCGGTTGACATGCTTCGAAGTACGGTAATGGAATATTTAGACATTTTTTGTCACGAATTGCACCATGCTCGTCACCCTTATTTATCCTTTCGGATAGTGTCTTGAACGCACGAACAAAACACCGCTGTTTGGATATAACTATGGATTATTTTGAACCAAACCAACATTTGTTATTGAAGTAGAAGTCCTGGGAGTGCATTCTGACGAAGACAGCAAAGGTAATAACATTTTTCTTATAGTAAATCTGACTTTGGTGAGTGCTAAACTTGCTGGGTGTCTAAAAAGCTAGCCCTGTGATGCCGGGCTATCTACTGAGAATATTGCAAAATGTGCTTTCACCGAAAAGCTATTTTAAAATCGGACATATCGAGTGCATAGAGGAGTTCTGTATCTATAATTCTTAAAATAATTGTCATGCTTTTTGTGAACGTTTATCGTGAGTAATTTAGTAAATTCACCGGCAGTGTTCGGTGGGAATGCTAGTCACATGCTAGTCACATGCTAATGTAAAAAGCTGGTTTTTGATATAAATATGAACTTGATTGAACAAAACATGCATGTATTGTATAACATAATGTCCTAGGGTTGTCATCTGATGAAGATCATCAAAGGTTAGTGCTGCATTTAGCTGTGGTTTGGGTTTATGTGACATTATATGCTAGCTTGAAAAATGGGTGTCTGATTATTTCTGGCTGGGTACTCTGCTGACATAATCTAATGTTTTGCTTTCGTTGTAAAGCCTTTTTGAAATCGGACAGTGTGGTTAGATTAACGAGAGTCTTGTCTTTAAAATGGTGTAAAATAGTCATATGTTTGAAAAATTGAAGTTTTTGCATTTTTGAGGTTTTTGAATAACGCGCCACGGGATTACACTGGCTGTTACGTAAGTGGGACGATTTGGTGCCACCTACCCTAGAGAGGTTAACCTCTATGGGCTAGGCGGGACGAATTCGTCCCACCTACGTAACAGCCACTTGAAGCCTGTGGCGCGATTTTCAAAATCTTAAAAATCCTATTACTTCAATTTCTCAAACATATGACTATTTTACAGCTATTTAAAGACAAGACTCTCGTTAATCTAACCACACTGTCCGATTTCAAAAAGGCTTTACAACGAAAGCAAAACATTAGATTATGTCAGCAGAGTACCAAGCCAGAAATAATCAGACACCCATTTTTCAAGCTAGCATATAATGTCACAAAAACCCAGAAGACAGCTAAATGCAACACTAACCTTTGATGATCTTCATCAGATGACAACCCTAGGACATTATCTTATACAATACATGCATGTTTTGTTCAATCAAGTTCATATTTATATCAAAAACCAGCTTTTTACATTAGCATGTGACGTTCAGCACTAGCATACCCCCCGCAAACTTCCGGGGAATTCGCTAACATTTTACTAAATTACTCACGATAAACGTTCACAAAAAGCATAACAATTATTTTAAGAATTATAGATACAGACCTCCTCTATGCACTCGATATGTCCGATTTTAAAAAAGCATTTTGGTGAAAGCACATTTTGCAATATTCTAAGTACATAGCCCAGGCATCACGGGCTAGCTATTTAGACACCCGGCAAGTTTAGTACTCACCATAATCATATTTACTATTATAAAAGTTTGATTACCTTTTGTTGTCTTCGTCAGAATGCACTCCCAGGACTGCTACTTCAATAACAAATGTTGGTTTGGTCCAAAATAATCCATCGTTATATCCGAATAGCGGCGTTTTGTTCGTGCGTTCCAGACACTATCCGAAATGGTAAAGAAGGGTCGCGCGCATGGCGCAATTCGTGACAAAAAAATTCGAAATATTCCATTACCGTACTTCGAAGCATGTCAACCGCTGTTTAAAATCAATTTTTATGCCATTTTTCTTGTAGAAAAGCGATAATATTCCGACCGGAAATCTACCTTTCCGGCAAACAGAGGAAAAAATCACAAAGACGGGGGCGGTCAGGTCACGCGCCTAAGCCCAGAGTCCCTTGATCGGCCATTTGAGAAAGGCGATAATGTGTTTCAGCCTGGGGCTGGGATGACGACATTCAGGTTTTTCCCGGGCTCTGAGAGCCTTTGGACGACGTAGGAAGTGTCACGTTAGAGCAGAGATCCTTAGTAAAAGATAGAGATGGCAAAGAAGTTCCAGAAATGGTCAGACAGGCCACTTCCTGTAAAGGAATCTCTCAGGTTTTGACCTGCCATTTGAGTTCTGTTATACTCACAGACACCATTCAAACAGTTTTAGAAACTTTAGGGTGTTTTCTATCCATATGTAATAAGTATATGCATATTCTAGTTACTGGGTAGGAGTGGTAACCAGATGAAATCGGGTACGTTTTTTATCCAGACGTGTAAATACTGCCCCCTAGCCCTAACAGGTTAACAATCTAACTGAGGAACTCAATTTAACCTTGCATAATACCCTAGATGCAGTCGCACCTCTAAAAACAAAAAACATTTGTCATAAGAAACTTACGCCCTGGTATACAAAAAATACCCGAGATCTGAAGCAAGCTTCCAGAAAATTGGAATGGAAATGGCGCTACACCAAACTGGAAGTGTCACGACTTCCACTGAAGTCGGCTCCTCTCCTTGTTCGGACGGCGTTCGGCGATCGACGTCACCGGCTTTCTTGCCATCGCCTTCCCCGTAGCTCAGTTGGTAGAGCATGGTGTTTGCAACGCCAGGGTTGTGGGTTTGATTCCCACGGGGGGCCAAGTACAAAAAGAAGAAAAAAATAAATAAAATAAATAAAATTGTATGAAATGAAAATGAAATGTATGCATTCACTACTGTAAGTCGCTCTGGATAAGAGCGTCTGCTAAATGACTAAAAATGTAAAATGTAAAATTTTTCATATTCCCATTTGTTTTGTCTTGTTCCATACACACCTGGTTTTCATTCCCTAATCACACTGAATGCATTTAGTGTGATTAGGGATAGTCGACCATTAGGGTCTGGATAGTCGACCATTAGGGTCTGGGCTAATCAGGGAGGCCAACATCTCCTTGGCCATGGTGACGCAGGGCGGTCACGAGGAGAGAATCAGTCTCTTCCTCATTGACTCTCCTCTGTTTCCCGTGGTACTAGGCCTTCCCTGGTTGGCTCATCATAACCCCACCATTTCCTGACAACAGAGGGCTCTCACGGGGTGGTCGCGAGAGTGCTCGGGGAGGTGTGTAGGGGTTTCCGTTGGTGCTACCATGGTGGAAAGTCCAGACCAGGTCTCCACTGTGTGCATCCCCCCAGAATATGCCGTATTGGTTCTCACGTTCTGTAAAAAGGTGACTCAATTACCACCTCATCTATGGGGGGATTGTGCGATAAATCTCCTGGCAGACGCTGCGCTTCCCAGGAGTCACGTGTATCCCCTGTCGCAAGCAGAGTCAGTTGCTATGGAGACATATGTCTCTGAATCCCTGCGTCAGGGGTACATTTGGTCCTCCACTTCACCCGCCTCCTCGAGTTTCTTTTTTGTGAAGAAGGATGGAGGTCTGCGCCAGTGCATTGACTATAGAGGTCTCAATCAAATCACGGTGAGGTACAGTACACCTCTTATCGGCATGGCGATTGAGTCAATGCATGGGGTGCACTTCTTCACTAAACTGGATCTCAGGAGTGCGTATAACCTGGTGCGTATCCGGGAGGGAGACGAGTGGAAGACAGCGTTTAGTACCACCACAGTGCATTATGAGTACCTCGTCATGCCGTACAGGGTGATGAATGCTCCATCAGTTTTCAAATCCTTTGTAGACAAGATTTTCAGGGACCTGCACAGGCAGTGTGTAGTGGTGTATATCGATGACATTCTGATATACTCCGCTACACACGCCGAGCATGTGTCCTTGGTGTGCAGGGTACTTGGACGACTGTTGGAGCATGACCTGTACGTCAAGGCCGAGAAATGCCTGTTCTTTCAGCAGGCCGTCTCCTTCCTAGGGTATCGCATTTTCACATCAGGGGTGGAGATGGAGAGTGACCGCATAGCAGCCGTGCGTAATTGGCCGACTCCCACCACGGTAAAGGAGGTGCAGCGATTTTTAGGGTTTGCCAATTACTACCGGAGATTTATCCGGGGTTTTGGCCAGGTGGCTGCTCCCATTGCCTCACTGCTGAACGGGGGTCCTGTATGGTTGCAGTGGCCGGCTGAGGCGGACAGGGCTTTTGGGCAGCTATGAGCTCTGTTTACTTCAGCTCCCGTGCTGGCCCATCCGGATCCCTCTTTGGCATTGATAGTGGAGGTGGACGCGTCCGAGGCTGGGATAGGAGACGTGCTCTCACAGCGCTCGGGTATGCCACCGAAACTCTGCACCTGTGCTTTTTCTCGAAGAAGCTCAGCCCGGCGGAGCATAACTATGATGTGGGGGACCGGGAGTTGTTGGCTGTGGTTAAAGCGTTGAAGGCATGGAGACATTGGCTTGAGGGTGCTAAACACCATTTCCTCATCTGGACTGACCACCGCAACCTGGAGTACATCCGGGCAGCGAGGAGACTGAATCCTCGTCAGGCAAGGTGGGCCATGTTCTTTACCCGTTTTGTGTTTACCCTGTCCTACAGACCAGGTTCCCAGAATATGAAGGCAGACGCACTGTCCCGGCTGTATGACACAGAGGAGCGGCCCATGGATCAGACTCCCATACTCCCGGCCTCCTGCCTGGTAGCGCCGGTCATGTGGTAGCTGGATGCGGGCATTGAGCAGGCGTTGCGTACAGAGCCAGTTCCCCTCCAGTGTCCCATTTGGCGTATGTACGTTTCGTCTGCTGTCCGTGACCAGTTGATCTATTGGGCCCACACGTCACCCTCCTCTGGTCATCCGGGGATCGGTCGGACGGTGAGCTGTCTGACTGGGAAGTACTGGTGGCCCACCTTGGCAAAGGACGTGAGGGTTTATGTTTCCTCCTGCTCGGTGTGTGCCCAGTGTAAGGCTCCGAGACACCTGCCCAGAGGTAAGCTACATCCCTTACCCGTTCCACAACAACCTTGGTCACACCTGTCAGTGGATTTCCTAACCAATCTTCCTCTTTCACAGGGAAACACTACGATCCTCGTCGTTGTGGATCATTTCTCTAAGTCCTGTCATCTCCTCCCTCTGCCCGGTCTTCCTACGGCCCCACAGACTGCGAAAGCCCTGTTTACTCACTTCTTCTGGCACTACGGGGTGCCTGAGGATATAGTGTCTGATCGGGGTCCCCAGTTCACGTCGAGAGTCTGGAAGGCGTTCCTGGAACGTCTGGGGGTCTCGATCAGCCTCACCTCGGGTTTTCACCCCGAGAGTAACGTAGGTAGAGAGAGTCAACCAGGATGTGGGCAGGTTTCTGCGGTCCTATTGCCAGGACCGGCCAGGGGAGTGGGCGGCGTTCGTGCCCTGGGCCGAGATGTCGCAGAACTTGCTTCGCCATTCCTCCACTAACCTCTCCCCCTTTCAGTGCGTATTGGGGTACCAGCCGGTTCTGGCGCCGTGGCATCAGGGTCAGACTGAGGCTCCTGCGGTGGACGACTGGTTCAGGCGTGCGGAGGATACATGGGAGGCCGCCCATGTTCACTTCCAGCGAGCCGCGCTGCACCAAAAGACCAACGCGGACCGTCACCGCAGTGAGGCCCCGGTGTTCACACCGGGGGACCGGGTCTGGCTCTCGACCCGAAACCTGCTCCTCCGCCTTCCCTGCCGGAAGTTGGGTCCGCAGTTTGTGGGGCCATTCAATGTTCTGAGGAGGGTGAACGAGGTGTGTTACAGGTTACAGCTTCCCTCTGATTACCGTATTAACCCCTCGTTCCATGTGTCTCTCCTCAGGCTGGTGGTGGCTGGTCCGCTCCAGAAATCTGAGGTGCTGGAGGTTCCTCCGCCCCCTCTGGACATCGAGGGGGTCCCGGCGTACTCCGTTCGGTCCATCCTGGATTCGAGGCGTCAGGCAGGGGGCCTTCAGTACCTCGTGGAGTGGGAGGGGTACAGAGGAGAGGTGCTGGGTTCCGGTTGCGGATGTTTTGGACCCCGAACTGCTGCGGGAGTTTCACCTGTCGGCGCGCCGCTGGAGCCGCGCGTCAAGGGGGGGTACTGTCATTCGGCTCCTCTCCTTGTTCGGGCGATGTTTGGCGATCGACGTCACCAGCTTTCTAGCCATGGCCACTCCATTTTTCATATTCCCATTTGTTTTGTCTTGTTCCATACACACCTGGTTTTCATTCCCTAATCACAGTGAATGTATTTAGTCCTCTGTTCCCCTCCATGTCTTTGTGTGAAATTGTTTCGATGTTATGTGGGCATTGTTACACACCAGACTTTTGTTTATGTTCCGTGTTTTGGGCACGTTATATGTACATATGTGCTTTCGTTTGGACCGGAATAAAAAATGCGCCTGTTAACTACACTCTGCTCTCCTGCACCTGACTTCGCCTCCAGTACACACCCTTAACAAGAAGTCTTCCGACTAGCTTGGAAAGACAGCACCGTGCCGTATCGAAGAGCCCTCACTGCTGCTCGATCATCCTATTTTTCCAACTTAATTGAGGAAAATACGAACAATCCAAAATGTATTCTTGGTACTTTTGCAAAGTTAACTATAAAACAGCATTCCCCAAGTGAGGATGGCTTTCACTTTAGCAGTGATAAATTCATGAACTTCTTTGACGAAAAGATCATGATCATTAGAAAGCAAATTATGGACTCCTCTTTAAATCTGCGTATTCCTGCAAAGGATCAAGGGAGACACTCAAGTTTTTTAATATTATATCACTTGACACATTTATGAAAATAATCATGGCCTTGTCGTGTCTTTGGGGGTACTATTAAACTGAAGATATGTTTATCAATTAGCTCCCTGTAATTATTATCACGTGATTAAACTGATTAATCGTTTAATTGTAATTAACTAGGAGGTCGGGGCACCAAGGAGAATATTCAGATTACAAAGCTATAATTTTCCTAATATAACTTTCCTGTACTATAATATTATATTCTATTATAGTATAGGTCGATTATCTTCTAAGTTTAAATGGTGTATTTACCTCTAGTCCAGTCTCATTCCAAAACGTCGTAAATTGTTGTATCTGCATGAACCCAGTCTTTACTAAAATCATCCATACATCAATTGTCTTAAAATCATTTATTTACTACACTAAGTAATTAACAGAAAAACATACAAACAGTAATTATCGTCAACAAAGGATTGGTATCGGAATGTGCCCTTGTGGGCTAAACAGGCTGGTCGGCCTGTTGAACAATGGGTCATAAATGGTCAGCTGAGAAGTTTACACAGAGTTCATTAACAATTGACAATTGAAGGCTCACTCATTCGGGAACAATTGCAATATATATATATATTTACGCTCAGTGTGTCGTTCTGATTCTTGTTGGAGAGTAGTTCTGTTGGGGAGTTTTGTCCGCGTTCTCTCTCTCTCTCTCTCTCTCGGTTAGAATGGATCTTTCAGAGCGACATTCATTAATGTCGTCATAGAATGGTGGTTTCGTTGGTCTTCGCGATCGATGATATAATTTACTTAGCTGCAGACTAATAATTAATATCAAAGACTTGTTCTTATTCTGTCGGTATCAATAGTCTAAAAGTTAACCACGTGGTATGGTTCACTTTCAGTAGAGGAATTGGAAGGTAGAACCTATGTGCCAACGGAGTATAGGCCTGGTCTGGAGAAATGTAAATCAGGGAGTGTTTTATAGTGCCCATCGAACAGGCTGGTCAAATGACGCCTGGTCCTGTATGTGTCCCTGGGGCGTGCCTATGACTGAGTTAGATTTGGTTACAGAAATACAATTCTATCACATTACATCAGTACATAGCATCTCAATGTCTTACAAAAGCTTTATCCTTATTAATACATTCCATACACCCATATGAGGCAAGTCTTAAACTGAGTCTATTATATAAACAGTTTTATGGTAATATGGCTATATTGTCTCTTCTGAGTATCACAAAATGGTACCGAGCGGATCAGTTCGTAGCTGGATTCTTCAACAATCTTCCATACCTTCTCCAGCACACACATGTCGCTCGGTTCTCCAATTCTATGAGTTGGAAGAATTTCCTTTGTCTCTCTATGAAACATGGGGTAGGAGATTCTCCTCAGAGGGTTTTTTACAACCCTGGGTTGGGGGGAAGGTAGGTTGGGTGATGGTACGAAGGGGAGGGGGTCAACTGTCCTTCCTGTACCCAAAGAGGCCAACGTCATGACAGCCTCTAAACCTTCAAGCTGCACGCTGGACCCTATACCAACTAAACTACTGAAAGAGCTGCTTCCTGTGCTTGGCCCTCCTATGTTGAACATAATAAACGGCTCTCTATCCACTGGATGTGTACCATACTCACTAAAAGTGTCAGTAATAAAGCCTCTCTTGAAAAAGCCAAACCTTGACCCAGAAAATATAAAAAACTATCGGCCTACATCGAATCTCCCATTCCTCTCAAACATTTAAAAAAAAAATATTGCGCAGCAACTCACTGCCTTCCTGAAGACAAACAATGTATACAAAATGGTTCAGTCTGGTTTTAGACTCCAACATAGCGCTGAAGCTGCACTTGTGAAGGTGCTAAATTAACTTTTAATGGCTCTGCATCTGTCCTCATGCTCCTAGATCTTAGTGCTGCTTTTGATACCATTGATCACCACATTCTTTTGGAGAGATTGTAAACCAAAATAGGTCTACACGGACAAGTTCTGGCCTGGTTTAGATCTTATCTGTTGGAAAGATATCAGTTTGTCACTGTAGATGGTTTGTCCTCTGATAAATCAACTGTAAATGTTGGTGTTCCTCAAGGCTCCGTTTTAGGACCACTATTGTTTTCACTATATATTTTACCTCTTGGTGATGTCATTTGGAAACATAATGTTAACTTTCACTGCTATGCGGACGACACACAGCTGTACATTTCGATGAAACATGGTGAAGCCCCAAAATTGCCCTCCCAGGAAGCCTGTTTTTCAGACATAAGGAAGTGGATGGCGGTAATTTTCTACTTTTAAATTCGGACAAAACAGAGATGCTCGTTCTAGGTCTGAAGAAACAAAGAGATCTTCTGTTGAATCTGACAATTAATCTTGATGGTTGTACAGTTGTCTGAAATAAAGCTGTGAAGGACCTCGGCGTTACTCTGGACCCTGATCTCTCTTTTGACGAACATATAAAGACTGTTTCTTGGACAGCTTTTTTCCATCTACGTAACATTGCAAAAATTATGCAAAAAAAATGTATCCATGCTTTTGTCACTTCTAGGTTAGACTACTGCAATGCTCTACTTTCCGGCTAACTGGATAAAGCACGAATAAACTTCAGTTAGTGCTAAACACGGCTGCTGGAAACTTGAAAAGAAACAAAAAATGTGATCATATTACAGAGGCCTCTCTACACTGGCTTCCTGTTAACGGCTGATTTCAAGGTTTTACTGCTAACCTACAAAGCATTACATGGGCTTGCTCCTACCTATCTTTCCGATTTGGTCCTGCCGTACATACCTACACGTACACTACGGTCACAAGACGTAGGCCTCCTTACTGTCCCTAGAATTTCAAAGCAAACAGCTGAAGGCAGGGCTTTCTCCAATAGAGCTCCATTTTTATGGAATGGTCTGCCTATCCATGTGAGAGACGCAGACTTGGTCTCACCCTTTAACCTCTATGGGCTACTCAACAGCCAGTGTAATCCCGTGGCGCATTATTCAAATACCTTAGAAATGCAAAACCTTCAATTTTTCAAAAATATAACTATTTTACACCATTTTAAAGATAAGACTCTCGTTAATCTAACCACACTGTCCGATTTCAAAAAGGCTTTACAATGAAAGCAAAACATTAGATTATGTCAGCAGAGTACCCAGCCAGAAATAATCAGACACCCATTTTTCAAGCTAGCATATAATGTCACCAAAACCCAGAAGACAGCTAAATGTAGCACTAACCTTTGATGATCTTCATCAGATGACATTTTTACATTTACATTTTAGTCATTTAGCAGACGCTCTTATCCAGAGCGACTTACAGTAGTGAATGCATACATTTCATACATGTTTCTCCGTACTGGTCCCCCGTGGGAATCGAACCCACAACCCTGGCGTTGCAAACACCATGCTCTACCAACTGAGCCACACGGGCCACAGATGAGCCACAGATGACAACCCTAGGAGATTATGTTATACAATACATGCATGTTTTGTTCAATCAAGTTCATATTTATATCAAAAACCAGCTTTTTACATTAGCATGTGACTAGCATTCCCACCGAACACTGCCGGTGAATTTACTAAATTACTCACGATAAACGTTCACAAAAAGCATAACAATTATTTTAAGAATTATAGATACAGAACTCCTCTATGCACTCGATATGTCCGATTTTAAAATAGCTTTTCGGTGAAAGCACATTTTGCAATATTCTCAGTAGATAGCCCGGCATCACAGGGCTAGCTATTTAGACACCCAGCAAGTTTAGCACTCACCAAAGTCAGATTTACTATAAGAAAAATGTTATTACCTTTGCTATCTTCGTCAGAATGCACTCCCAGGACTTCTACTTCAATAACAAATGTTGGTTTGGTCCAAAATAATCCATCGTTATATCCAAACAGCGGCGTTTTGTTCGTGCGTTCAAGACACTATCCGAAAGGGTAAATAAGGGTGGCGAGCATGCCGCAATTCGTGACAAAAAAATTCTAAATATTCCATTACCGTACTTCGAAGCATGTCAACCGCTGTTTAAAATCAATTTTTATGCCTTTTTTCTCATAAAAAAGCGATACTATTCCGACCGGGAATCTGCGTTTAGGTAAACAGACAAAAGAAAAGAAAGCATTCGGTCGACTCGGGCACGCGCCTAAGCCCATAGTACTCTTATCGGCCACTTGCCAAAAGCGATAAAGTGTTTCAGCCAGAGGCTGCCTCGATATCGTTCAGCTTTTTCCCGGGCTCTGAGAGCCTATGGGAGCCGTAGGAAGTGTCACGTTAAAGTGGGTGGGGTTATATCCTGCCTGTTTGGTCCAGTCCGGGGGTATTGTCAGACAGGGCCACAGTGTCTCCCAACCCTTCCTGTCTCAGCCTCCAGTATTTATGTTGCAGTAGTTTATGTGTTGGGGGGCTAGGGTCAGTCTGTTATATCTGGAGTATTTATCCTGTCTTATCCGGTGTGAATTTAAGTATGCTCTCTCTCTCTCTCTCTCTCTCTCTCTCTCTCTCTCTCTCTCTCTGTCACGGATGTCATAGGGTGTAGACCAAAATGCAGTGGGAAAATATATACTCATCTTCTTTTTATTAGTGAAGAAGGAAATACACAAACAACGTATACAAAAAACAAACGAACTAGACAGTCTCGTCAGGCATACAGCAAAACAAGAAACAATCTCCCACAAACCCCAAAACAAACACACTCCTAAATATAGGACCTTCAATCAGAGGCAACGATAGACAGCTGCCTCCAACTGAAGGCCCCAACACCAATTAGCAACACATAGAAATAAACTAACATAGAACAATAACCAAAAACCCAGGAATACATAAATCTATCACCCCTCTACATACACAACCACCCCGAACCACATAAAACAAATACCCCCTGCCATGTCCTGACCAAACTATAAGAACAAATAACCCCTTTACTGGTCACGACGTGACACTCTCTCTCTCGTTTTTGGACCTTGAACCTTGCCTCAGGACGACCTGGCCTAATGACTCCTTGCTCTCCACCTGGTCGTGCTGCTGCTCCATTTTCAACTGTTCTGGAGCCCTGACCTTTTCACCGTACGTGCTACCTTGTCCCAGACCTGCTGTTTTCAACTCTCTAGAGACAGCAGGAGTGGTAGAGATACTCTGAATGATCGGCTATGAAAAGCCAATTGACATTTACTCCTGAGGTACTGACCTGTTGCACCCTCTACAACCACTGTGATTATTATTATTTGACCCTGCTGGTCATCTATGAACATTTGAACATCTTGGCCATGTTCTGTTTTAATCTTCACCAGGCACAGCCTGAAGAGGACTGGCCACCCCTCATAGCCTGGTTCCTCTCTAGGTTTTTTCCTAGGTTCCTGCTTTTCTAGGGAGTTTTTCCTAGCCACCGTGCTTCCACACCTGCATTGCATGCTGTTTGGGGTTTTAGGCTGGGTTTCTGTACAGCACTTTGTGACACCAGCTGATGTAAGAAGGGCTTTATAAATACATTTCATTGAAATGTGATTGATACTGTGAAATATTTTATATAAGCTACCAGTCTATTTACTGTGTTGGTGGAATGTTTTAATCTTTAGATTATCTTTAGATTTCCATATCTGGAAAAGGCCTGTGTCCATTTCTGAAGGAGAAAATAATGGCCTTTATATGATAGACTACCGGCTAATTCTGAAACATTGTAGGGGAGGCTACCCAAAAAAATGCAGTTACAGTAGCCTCCTTCAATGTAAAAGATAATCTGTTAAATTTGACAGTATACCGCTATTATAAACTACGCTGCAAATTTTTTGGGGAAATACATAGCCTATTTACTGGGCTGCTAGGTCCAATCAAGTAATAATGTCAAATTTGTATAAATGCCAACTTTTGCGTAAACTGGCGCAAGAAGTTTACAGGCCCCTGGTCATTTGGCTTAATGCACTGGAGAGGAAGTGAACTTCCTGTCCCTCTGCCTGTGAGTGTGTGTTTTCCATGTCGCACCTCTTTCTTTCACATATCAGGTATTTCCAAATCAGTGGGCATATCAATGGCACTAGAATTGAACATGTCTGGATCATAGCTTTTACAGTGAGGGAAAAAAGTATTTGATCCCCTGCTGGTTTTGTACGTTTGCCCACTGACAAAGAAATGATCAGTCTATAATTTTAATGGTAGGTTTATTTGAACAGTGAGAGACAGAATAACAACAAAAAAATCCAGAAAAACGCATGTCAAAAATGTTATAAATTGATTTGCATTTTTTCTGGATTTATTTGTTGTCATTCTGTCTCTCACTGTTCAAATAAACCCACCATTCAAATAATAGACTGATAATTTCTTTGTCAGTGGGCAAACGTACAAAATCAGCAGGGGATCAAATACTTTTTTCCCTCACTGTAGCTCTCTGGCACGAGATTTAGCTTGATGCCTCAGGGATAGCCCCTCTCCCAGCTCTCCGCTTTCCTGACTGAAACAGATAAGAAGAGAGGGAGGCAGAAATGGAGAACAGATTCATATCATTATTCAGTATTATGATGTCCTTGTTAGTCATTTGAACCAGAAGGTTTACTAGTGGGGATGACCTGTGTGAGTGGGATTTTGTATGTCTCTGTCATCTGATGTGCTAGTCTTTGCGTGTGGCTCACTCTCTCCCTCACACCTCCACATTGTCCCTTCACTCCTCCTCTCTCACCTTGGTAAACAAACACTGCCCTCTCACCATGCAACACCTCTGGAGAGGGGGAGAAAGGTTGGAAATAAGGTGGACACTGAGCTGCGCTTCCTAACCTCCTGCCAAATGTATGACTATATTGGAGATACATATTTCCCTCAGATTACACAGACCCATAACGAATTTGAAAGCAAATCCAATTTTGATAAGCTCCCATATATAAAAGGGCAACCAGTGAAGAACAAACACCATTGTAACACTGTATATAGACATAATATGACATTTGAAAGGTCTTTACTCTTTTGGTAATTTCGTGAGTGTGATGTTTACTGTTTGTTTATTTCACTTTTGTTTATTATCTATTTCACTTGCTTTGGCAATGTTAACACATGTTTCCCATGCAAATAAAGCCTTTAAATTGAGAGAGAGAGAGAGAGAGAGAGAGAGAGAGAGGCAACGCTACACCTAGCCTTGCTTTGGCCTTGGACAAGTCTTCTAACTCTTTAAGACTACAATAAGCACAACTTTGCTTCTGCCCTTGTTTGACATACAGTATGCACTCACAGGCTCAGTGCTGCTTTACTCCGTAGTTGGCCGACTGACTTTACTCTCACTTACAGTGGGGAAGAAAAGTATTTAGTCAGCCACCAATTGTGCATGTTCTCCCACTTAAAAAGATGAGAGAGGCCTGTAATTTTCATCATAGGTACACTTCAACGATGACAGACAAAATGAGAAAAAAATCCAGAAAATCACATTGTAGGATTTTTTATGAATTTATTTGCAAATTATGGTGGAAAATAAGTATTTGGTCAATAACAAAAGTCTATCTCAATACTTTGTTATATACCCTTTGTTGGCAATGACACAGGTCAAACGTTTTCTGTAAGTCTTCACAAGGTTTTCACACACTGTTGCTGGTATTTTGGCCCATTCCGCCATGCAGATCTCCTCTAGAGCTGTGATGTTTTGGGGCTGTCGCTGGGCAACACTGACTTTCAACTCCCTCCAAAGATTTTCTATGGGGTTGAGATCTGGAGACTGGCTAGGCCACTCCAGGACCTTGAAATGCTTCTTACGAAGCCACTCCTTTGTTGCCCGGGCGGTGTGTTTGGGATCATTGTCATGCTGAAAGACCCAGCCATGTTTCATCTTCAATGCCCTTGCTGATGGAAGGAGGTTTTCACTCAAAATCTCACGATACATGGCCCCACTCATTCTTTCCTTTACACGGATCAGTCGTCCTGGTACCTTTGCAGAAAAACAGCCACAAAGCATGATGTTTCCACCCCCATGCTTCACAATATGTATGGTGTTCTTTGGATGCAACTCAGCATTCTTTGTCCTCCAAACACGACGAGTTGAGTTTTTACCAAAAAGTTATATTTTGGTTTCATCTCACCATATGACATTCTCCCAATCCTCTTCTGGATCATCCAAATACTCTCTAGCAAACTTCAGACGGGCCTGGACATGTACTGGCTTAAGCAGGGGGACACGTCTGGCACTGCAGGATTTGAGTCCCTGGCGGCGTAGTGTGTTACTGATGGTAGGCTTTGTTACTTTGGTCCCAGCTCTCTGCAGGTCATTCACTAGGTCCCCCCGTGTGGTTCTGGGATTTTTGCTCACCGTTCTTGTGATAATTTTGACCCCTCGGGGTGAGATCTTTCGTGGAGCCCCAGATCGAGGGAGATTATCAGTGGTCTTGTATGTCTTCCATTTCCTAATAATTGCTCCCACAGTTGATTTCTTCAAACCAAGCTGCTTACCTATTGCAGATTCAGTCTTCCCAGCCTGGTGCAGGTCTACAATTTTGTTTCTGGTGTCCTTTGACAGCTTATTGGTCTTGGCCATAGTGGAGTTTGGAGTGTGACTGTTTGAGGTTGTGGACAGGTGTCTTTTATACTGATAAAAAGTTCAAACAGGTGCCATTAATACAGGTAACGAGTGGAGGACAGAGGAGCCTCTTAACCTCTTGGGGCTATGTGGGACGCTAGCATGCCACCCGTGGTGCACCCTATCAACAGCAGGTGCATTTCAAGAGCGGCAAATTTGAAACCAAATAAATGTCAAAATTCAAATTTTACAAACATACAACTATCTTACACTCTTTGAAAGATAAACATCTCCTTAATCTAACCACGTTGTCCGATTTCAAAAAGGTTTTACGGCGAAAGCATAAAGTTAGATTATGTTAGGAGAGTACGTTGACAATAGCTGTGTGTAATGTTTTGTCAATTCAAAGACAGGCGTCACCAAAACCATAAAATCAGCTAAAGTTATGCACTAACCTTTGACAATCTCCATCAGATGACACTCCTAGGACATTATGTTAGACAATACATGCATTTTTAGTTCTATCAAGTTCATATTTATATCCAAAAACAGCGTTTTACTATGGCGTTGATGTTCAGGAAATCGTTTCCCTCCAATAACCGGCAGTCAAGTCAGCACAACAAATTAAATAATTAATATTAGAAAACATTGGTAAAATATTATATTGTCATTTAACCTGTTGGGTCTAGGGGGCAGCATTTGCACGTCTGGATAAAAAAAATGTACCCGATTTAATCTGGTTACTAATCCTACCCAGTAACTAGAATATGCATATACTTATTATATATGGATAGAAAACACTCTAAAGTTTCCAAAACTGTTTGAATGGTGTCTGTGAGTATAACAGAACTCATTTGGCAGGCAAAACCCTGAGACATTTTCTGACAGGAAGTGGATACCTGATGTGTTGTATTGACTTTAAACCTATCCCATTGAAAAACACAGGGGTTTAGGAATATTTTGGCACTTCCTATTGCTTCCACTAGATGTCACCAGCCTTTACAAAGTGTTTTGAGTCTTCTGGAGGGAGATCTGACCGAACAAGAGCCATGGAACGGTGATGTCCCATTAGACACCTGGCGCGCTACTTCATGTTGGGTACCCTCGTTCCAATACGTTATAAAAGGCTATGCATTCGTCCACCTTGAATATTATTCATGTTCTGGTTAAAAAAGGCCCTAATGATTTATGCTATACAACGTTTGACATGTTTGAACGAACGGAAATATATTTTTTCCCCTCGTTCATGACGAGAAGTCCGGCTGGCTTACATCATGTGCTAACGAGACGGAGATTTTTGGACATAAATGATGAGCTTTTTTGAACAAAACTACATTCGTTATGGACCTGTGATACCTGGAAGTGACATCTGATGAAGAGAATCAAAGGTAATGGATTATTTACATAGTATTTTCGATTTTAGATCTCCCCAACATGACGTCTAGTCTGTATCGCAACGCGTATTTTTCTGGGCACAGTGCTCAGATTATTGCAAAGTGTGATTTCCCAGTAAGGTTATTTTTAAATCTGGCAAGTTGATTGCGTTCAAAAGATGTAAATCTATAATTCTTTAAATGACAATATAATATTTTACCAATGTTTTCTAATTTTAATTATTTAATTTGTGACGCTGACTTGACTGCCGGTTATTGGAGGGAAACGATTTCCTCAACATCAATGCCATAGTAAAACGCTGTTTTTGTATATAAATATGAACTTGATAGAACTAAAAATGCATGCATTGTCTAACATAATGTCCTAGGAGTGTCATCTGATGGAGATTGTAAAAGGTTAGTGTATCATTTTAGCTGGTTTTATGGTTTTGGTGACCCTGTCTTTGACTTGACAAAACATTACACACAACTCTTGTAAATGTACTGTCCTAACATACTCTAAATTTATGCTTTCGCCGTAAAACCTTTTTGAAATCGTAAAACGTGGTTAGATTAAGGAGATGTTTATCTTTCAAATGGTGTAACATAGTTGTATTTTTGAAAAATTTGAATTTTGACATTTATTTGGATTCAAATTTGCCGCTCTTGAAATGCACCTGCTGTTGATGGAGTGCACCACAGGTGGCACGCTAGCGTCCCACCTAGCCCCAAGAGGTTAAAGAATTATAGATTTACATCTCTTGAACGCAATCGACTTGCCAGATTTAAAAATAACCTTACTGGGAAATCACACTTTGCAATAATCTGAGCACTGCGCCCAGAAAAATACGCTTTGCGATACAGACTAACCGCCATGTTGGAGAGATCTAAAATCGAAAATACTATGTAAATAATCCATTACCTTTGATTCTCTTCATCAGATGTCACTTCCAGGAATCCCAGGTCCATAACGAATGTAGTTTTGTTCAAAAAAGCTCATCATTTATGTCCAAAAAGCTCTGTGTTGTTAGCACATGATCTAAGCCCGCCGGACTTCACTTCATGAACGAGGGGAAAAAATATATTTACGTTCGTTCAAACATGTCAAACGTTGTATAGCATAAATCATTAGTGCCTTTTTTAACCAGAACATGAATAATATTCAAGGTGGACGAATGCATTCTCTTTTAAAACGAATTGGAACGAGGGTACCCAACATGACCTCGCGCGCCAGAGTCTAATCGGCCATCACCGTTCCAAGGCACTTGTTCGGTCAGATCTCACAGTAGAAGACTCAAAACACTTTGTAAAGGCTGGTGACATCTAGTGGAAGCAATAGGAAGTGCCAAAACATTAATAAGCCCCTGTGTGTTTCAATGGCATAGGCTTAAAGGTAATTCAACACATCAGGTATCCACTTCCTGTCAGAATCTGTCTCAGGGTTTTGCCTGCCAAATGAGTTCTGTTATACTCACAGACACCATTCAAACAGTTTTAGAAACTTTAGGGTGTTTTCTATCCATATATAATAAGTATATGCATATTCTAGTTACTGGGTAGGATTAGTAACCAGATTAAATCGGGTACGTTTTTTTATCCAGCCGTGAAAATACTGCCCCAACAGGTTAAAGAAGAAGTTACAGGTCTGTGAGAGCCAGAAATCGTGCTTGTTTGTAGGTGACCAAATAGTTATTTTCCACCATAATTTGCAAATAAATTAATTAAAAATCCTACAATGTGATTTTCTGGATTTTTTTTCTCATTTTGTCTGTCATAGCTGACGTGTACCTATGATGAAAATTACAGGCCTCTCTCATCTTTTTAAGTGGGAGAACTTGCACAATTGGTGGCTGACTAAATACTTTTTCCCCCCACTGTATATACCTGTTATTAAACTTTATTTACCCCAATTGGATAGCATGGCATGGTCACATAACATTTAGCACAATATAGTCTAAATGAATCATATTTTCCAATTCATACACCCACTTTGTGTTTATAAATAGCCATGCCAACTCTGTAAGTTGTTCTGACCACCTCTCACCTTGTAGAGTATTAGCTGGCTAAAGTATGTAGCTATGGCAGGAATAGACTGGGCCGGTCACACTGGTCTTGGACTAAAATAAATGTCCTCATATTTCAGGGTCCAGCATTGTAACCATGACATTATTTCCTTTCCCTGTGGTGTCTACTTTGGTCCAACTTCCTGTCTGGCACCTGACGCAATGCAAATAAATACTGTAACGCTACAGTTAGTCATGGTGCTGTGCACTGGCAACACACACAAGTTTCACAAAACTCTACCAAGTTTGTGTCAAACTCTCTCCCCAGTTTGGCCAAAGGTAAACGTTTCTTTTATTTTTCTTTCATGAAATGTGGGGTTTTATATTTGACCCAGTGCTCTCATTTCCTGATTTATAGACGTGTCTAATTATGGAGGAGGCAGGTGGGAGCCAACCAATCAGAGGGCTAATATAAATACTCTCTCTTGGCTAAAAGTTGAGGGGAGTCTGACTGCATCACTTATTTTTATTGAAATCATTGTTTGCATAGTCAACTTACACACAGCTCTGACATACACACTTACCCCATCAGACATGCCACCATGGGTCTTTTGACAGTCCCCAAACCCAGAACAAGTTCAAGAAAGAGTACAGCACAGGAGGTTGGTGGCACCTTAATTTGGGAGTATGGGCTCATGGTAATGGCTGAAGCGGTATGAGTAGAATGGTATCAAATACATCACACACATGGTTTCCATATGTTTGATGCCATTCCATTTGCTCCATTCCAGTCACCGTTATGAGCCGTCCTCATCTCAGCAGCCGCCACTGGCGTACAGTATTATATAGAGTCATTATTACATGGAACTCCCTTCCATCTCATATTGCTCAAATGACCAGCAAACCTGGTTTCAGAAAACAAATAAAGCAACACCTCATGGCACAACACCTCTCTACTATTTGACCTAGATATTTTGTGTGTATGTATTGATACTGTACGTAGGCTATGTGTGCCATTTTAATCTTAAGGATTATCCCGTTTTTTTAAAATTTCGCCTAAAATGACAATACCAAATCTAACTGCTTGTAGCTCAGGCCCTGAAGCAAGGATATGCATATTCTTGATATCATTTGAAAGGAACCACTTTGAAGTTTATGGAAATGTGAAAGGAATGTAGTAGAATATAACACAGTAGATCTGGTATAAGATAATATAAAGAAAAAAACAACCGTTTTCTTCTATTTTTTTGTACCATCATCTTTGAAACACAAGAGAAAGGCCATAATGTATTATTCCAGTGCAGGTGCAATTTAGATTTTGGCCACTAGATGGCATCAGTATATGTGCAACGTTTTAGACTGATCCAATTAACCGTTGCATTTATGTTCAAAACGTTCTATCACGACTGCCCAAATGTGGCTAATTTGTTTATTAATAACTTTGCATGAAAAATTGTGCACTCTCCTCAAACAATAGCATGGTATTATTTCACTGTAATAGATACTGTAAATTGGACAGTGCAGTTAGATTAACAAGAATTTAAGCTTTCTGCCAATATCAGATATGTCTATGTCTTGGGAAATTTTCTTGTTACTTACAGCCTCAAGCTAATCGCATGAGCCTACGTTAACCTGTTGAGGGTAGGGGGCAGTATTTGCACGGCCGGATAAAAAACTTACCCAATTTAATCTGGTTATTACTACTGCCCAGAAACTAGAATATGCATATAATTATTGGCTTTGGATAGAAAACACCCTAAAGTTTCTAAAACTGTTTGAATGGTGTCTGTGAGTATAACAGAACTCATATGGCAGGCAAAAACCTGAGAAGATTCTGTACAGGAAGTGCCCTCTCTGACCATTCCTTGGGATTTTTGACTCTTTTTATTGAAAACTTAGGATCTTTGCTGTAACGTGACACTTCCTACGGCTCCCATAGGCTCTCAGAACCCGGGAAAAAGCTGAATGATGTCGAGGCAGCCCCTGGCTGAAAAACATTAGCGCCTTTGGTAAGTGGTCTATCAGAGGACAATGAGACTGAGGCACGTGCACGAGGCGACCCCTAGTTTTTATTTTCTCTCTCTTTGTACTAAAACACGGTTTCCTGGTCGGAATATTATTGCTTTTTCACGAGAAAAATGGCATAAAAATTGATTTTACACAGCGGTTGACATGCTTCGAAGTATGGTAATGCGATATTTAGATTTTTTTTGTCACGAAACGCGTCGGGTGCCTCACCCTTCTTTACACTTTCGGATAGTGTCTTGAACGCACGAACAAAACGCCGCTATTTGGATATAACTATGGATTATTTTGAACCAAACCAACATTTGTTATTGAAGTAGAAGTCCTGGGAGTATATTCTGACGAAGAACAGCAAAGGTAATAACATTTTTCTTATAGTAAATCTGACTTTGGTGAGGGCTAAACTTGGTGGGTGTCTAAATAGCTAGCCCTGTGATGCCGGGCTATCTACTCAGAATATTGCAAAATGTGCTTTCACCGAAAAGCTATTTTAACCTCTATGGGCTACGTGGGACGCCCACCTACTCAACAGCCAGTGTAATCCCGTGGCGCGTTATTCAAATTCATCAAAAATGCAAAAACTTAAATTTTTCAAACATATGACTATTTTACACCATTTTAAAGACAAGACTCTCGGTAATCTAACCACACTGTCCGATTTCAAAAAGGCTTTACAACGAAAGCAAAACATTAGATTATGTCAGCAGAGTACCCAGCCAGAAATAATCAGACACCCATTTTTCAAGCTAGCATATAATGTCACATAAACCCAAACCACAGCTAAATGTAGCACTAACCTTTGATGATCTTCATCAGATGACAACCCTAGGACATTATGTTATACAATACATGCATGTTTTGTTCAATCAAGTTCATATTTATATCAAAAAACTGCTTTTTAGACACCGACCAAGTTTAGCCCTGATCAAACTCCGATTTACTATTACAAAAGTTTCATTACCTTTGTTGTCTTCGTCAGAATGCACACCCAGGACTGCTACTTCAATAACAAATGTTGGTTTGGTCCAAAATAATCCATCGTTATATCCGAATAGCGGCGTTTTGTTCGTGCGTTCCAGACACTATCCGAAATGGTAAAGAAGTGTCGCGCGCATGGCGCAATTCGTGACAATAAAATTCTAAATATTCCATTACCGTACTTCGAAGCATGTCAACCGCTGTTTAAAATCAATTTTTACGCCATTTTTCTCGTAAAAAAGCGATAATATTCCGACAGGGAATCTCCTTTTCGGCAAACAGAGGAAAAAATCACAAAGGCGGGGGCGGTCGGGTCACGCGCATAAGCCCAGAGTCCCTTGATCGGCCACTTGAGAAAGGCGATAATGTGTTTCAGCCTGGGGCTGGAATGACGACATTCTGTTTTTTCCCGGGCTCTGAGCGCCTATGGACGACGTGGGAAGTGTCACGTTAGAGCAGAGATCCTTAGTAAAAGATAGAGATGGAAAAGAAGTTCAAGAAATGGTCAGACAGGCCACTTCCTGTAAAGGAATCTCTCAGGTTTTGACCTGCCATTTGAGTTCTGTTATACTCACAGACACCATTCAAACAGTTTTAGAAAATTTAGGGTGTTTTCTATCCATATGTAATAAGTATATGCATATTCTAGTTACTGGGTAGGAGTGGTAACCAGATTAAATCGGGTATGTTTTTTATCCAGCCGTGTCAATACTGCCCCCTAGCCCTAACAGGTTAAATCGGGTACGTTTTTTATCCAGCCGTGAAAATACTGCCCCCTAGCCATAAGAGGTTAAACAGATTGGAAAATTCCAGAAAATGATGTCATGGCTTTAGAAATTTCCGATAGTCTAATTGACATCATTTGAGTGAATTGTAGGTGTACCTGTGGATGTATTTCAAGTTCTACCTTCAAATTCAGTGCCTATTTGCTTGACATCATGGGAAAATCAAAAGCAATCAGCCAAGACCAAGATGAACAGAGAGTAGCAGTAGCGTAAAAGAGGGGTTGGCGAGTGGTGCGTGGCGGGACACAATGCAGATAGCCCGGTTAGCCAATGTGCGGGGGCACTGGTTGGTCGGGCAAATTGAGGTAGTATGTACATGAATGTATAGTTAAAGTGACTATGCATATATGATAAACAGAGAGTAGCAGCAACGCAAAAATAGGGTTTGGGGGTGTTGGGGGACACACACAATGCAAATTGCCCAGGTAGCCATTTGATTACCTGTTCAGGAGTCTTATGGCTTAGGGGTAAAAACTGTTGAGAAGCCTTTTTGTCCTAAACTTGGAACTCCGGTACCGCTTGCCATGCAGTAGTAGAGAGAACAGTCTATGACTGGGGTGGCTGGGGTCTTTGACAATTTTTAGGGCCTTCCTCTGATATCGCCTGGTGTAGAGGTCCTGGATGGCAGGCAGCTTAGCCCCAGTGATGTACTGGGCTGAACGCACTACCCTCTGTAGTGCCTTGCGGTCAGAGGCCGAGCAATTGCCACACCAGGCAGTGATGCAAGCAGTCAGGATGCTCTCAATGGTGCAGCTGTAGAACCTTTTGAGGATCTCAGGACCCATGCCAAATCATTTTAGTTTCCTGAGGGGGAATAGGCTTTGTTGTGCCCTCTTCACGACTGTCTTGGTGTATTTGGACCATTCTAGTTTGTTGTTGATGTGGACACTGAGGAACTTGAAGCTCTCAAAATGCTCCACTACAGCCCCGTCGATGAGAATGGGGGTGTGCTCGGTCCTCCTTTTCCTGTAGTCCACAATCATCCCCTTAGTCTTGGTTACGTTGAGGGATAGGTTGTTATTCTGGCACCACACGGCCAGGTCTCTGACCTCCTCCCTATAGGCTGTCTTGTCGTTGTCTGTGATCAGGCCTACCACTGTTGTGTCGTCTGTAAACTTAATAATGGTGTTGGAGTCGTACATTCGTGGGTGAACAGGGACTACAGGAGAGGACTGAGCATGCACCCCTGTGGAGCTCCGGTGTTGAGGATAAGCGTGGCAGATGTGTTGCTACCTACCCTCACCACCTGGGGGCGGCCCGTCAGGAAGTCCAGGATTTAGTTGCAGAGGGAAGTGTTTAGTCCCAGGATCCTTCGCTTAGTGATGACCTTTGAGGGTACTATGGTGTTGAACGCTGAGCTGTAGTCAATAAATAGCATTCTCACGTAAGTGTTCCTTTTTTCCAGGTGGGAAAGGGCAGTGTGGAGTGCAATAGAGATTGCATCCTTTGTGGATCTGTTTGGGCACTATGCAAATTGGAGTGGGTCTGGGGTTTCTGGGATAATGGTGTTGATGTGAGCCATTACCAACCTTTCAAAGCACTTCATGGCAACGGACGTGAGTGCTACGGGTCTGTAGTTATTTAGGCAGGTTGCCTTTGTGTTCTTGGGCACAGGGACTATGGTGGTCTGCTTGAAACATATTTTTATTACAGACTCAATCAGGGATATGTTGAAAATGTCAGTGAAGACACCTGCTAGTTGGTCAGCACATGCCGGGAGCACACGTCCTGGTAATCGGTCTTGCCCCGCAGCCTTGTGTATGTTGACCTGTTTAAAGGTCTTACTCACCTCGGCTACGGAGAGCGTGATCACACAGTCGTACGGAACAGTTGATGTTCTCATGCATGCCTCAGTGTTGCTTGCCTCGAAGTGAGCATAGAAGTGATTTAGCTCGTCTGGTAGGCTCGTGTTACTGGGAAGCTCGCAGCTGTGCTTCCCTTTGTAGTCTGTAATAGTTTGCAAGCCCTGCCACATAAGACGAGCATCGGAGCCGGTGTAGTATGATTCAATCTGGGCCCTGTATTGACGCTTTGCCTGTTTGATGGTTCGTCGCAGGGCATAGCAGGATTTCTTGTAAGCTTCTGGTTTAGAGTCCCGCACCTTGAAAGTGGCAGCTCTATCCTGTTGTGGGGGTGCTTTGCTGCAGGAGGGACTGATGCACTTTACAAAATAGATGGCATCATGAGATAGGAAAATGATGTGGATATATTGAAGCAACATCTCAAGACATCAGTCAGGAAGTTAAAGTTTGGTCGCAAATGGGTTTTCCAAATGGACAATGATTCCAAGCATACTTCCAAAGTTGTGGCAAAATGGCTTAAGGACAACAAACTGAAGCTATTGGAGTGGCCATCACAAAGCCCTGACCTCAACCCTGTAGAAGATTTGTGGGCAGAATTGTAAAACCGTGTGCTAGCAAGGAGGCCTACAAACCTGACTCAGTTACACCAGCTCTGTCAGGAGGAATTGGCCAAAATTCTCTAGAAGTTACTCTAGAAGTGGTGCTAATGCTCAGTTTTTGCATACATTTAATGTAAGCTTGCTAGCTAGCCTGTGGTTGTTGCATAGCAACTAGTCTTGCAACGTGATTTAGATGTTTAGTTCCTTGCCTTACTGTGTTGGCAACTGGTTTATAAAAGCAATAAGGCACCTCATGTTGCGTCGTGCCTAAGAACAACCCTTAGCACTGGTATATTGGCCATATACCACATCCCCTCGGGCCTTATTGCTTAATTATATCACGTTAAACCTCTTTTTCCCTCATAATGTAATGCTCTGTAGTGTTTGCTGGTCCTCATGCTGTGTGGTTGCTGTGTGGTTTGTTATGACTAGCGTCAGAAGGAATCTGCACAGGCAAAATGTATTCCAAAAAATATTCTCTCAGAAATGTTTCCAAATAAAAAATACCTGAATAATTAAATACAAATAAAATTCTAAATATTGAATGAGTTTTATTCCTTCTATCAATGCATTGATTAGTGAACAGACTTATTCCATGTGGTGTTAACCTCGTTCCGCTCATTACTCCACACCCTTGAACAGAAAAACAGAATTTTTCCATTATTAAATTCATGACCCCAAAAAGTGGATTATTATTCTTTCTCCATGGCAATAATTCATGGTAATAAAAATCACAGAAGTCCATTTTTTTACTTTCATTTGCCCAATGTGATTAATACTGCAGTGAGTAAAATCTGGTGTGTGTGGGGGGGGGGGGGGGGGGGGGGGCGTGGGTGCGTGCGTGCGAGCGTGCGTGTGTCTGTATGTGTGGGTGCCCATGTGTGCGTTCGTCCGCGTCTGTGTGTGTGTGTATACAGGCTTGGCACAGAGCAGCTGTGTTTTTCAGTGTTTTCATTAACATTGTAAATAATTAGCCAACACTGTCTGCCAACTCAGAAGAGTGAAACTTCTTTCTCTCCCTCTCTCTATCACTCCTTCTTCATCTCTCTTTCACTCTTTTTCTCTACCCCTTTCTCTTTCTCTCTCCATCTCCCCCTCTCTGTCTTTCTCTGATCAGGTTAATGAATTAATTTAAAATGATCTTATAACTGGAAGTGAGTCATTATCCAGATGCATTAAAACACCCACTGGAAAATCTACTGATTATAATCTCTCAACAGTGAGAAAACAAACACCTTCTCTTTTCAACGTGATGGATTTTGCTCATTTCAGATTTTTTGGTACTTATTTGCTTTCTTTATTTGAGGGATTTGGGAATATTTAATTTTTCCACCCGCCTGCCAAAATATAGAATTTTTCCCATCTTGTTTTTTTGGAATTGGAATAACAAAGTCAGTCTCAGTCGTGACTATTCTACTCTTCTCATTTATGCAGATTTATGCTAATTCACACCTATCCACAACACAGCTACACATCGGCCAATCAGATCTGAGGGTTTGTTGCCCTGGTTTCTCAGTGGGAAATTCACATCAGTGTCTGGCTTCCCATAGGTTGTATGAGAAATTCAGTTTGGGCAAAGATAAGCATAGTTGAAGATTTGAAGACCGAATTCTACTTTTGGAGATGAGCTTTAATATTTGCTCCAGATTAAAGAACCATATGAGAGAGAGAGCGCAAGAGAGAGAGAGAGAGAGAGAGAGAGAGAGAGAGAGAGAGAGAGAGAGAGAGAGGTTTGTATAGTTTTTTTTGTTTTGCCAACAATGCAGCCACATCTCAGCGACACACACACACACACACACACACACACACACACACACACACACACACACACACACACACACACACACACACACACACACACACACACACACACACACACACACACACACACACACACCAGCCTCTTTATGAATAATTTAACCTTTCAATCCAGACTCGACCACTTGGGCACGCTGTAAAATAATTTTATTGGAAATGTTTCTAAATTAATATTTAGGAAATAGTTACATTTTTACATACTGAACGCTTCAGAAAATATGGAATATGGATTCCATATACAATTTGAGAAAATATTCTAGACAAAGCACATCCTCTTTCGCCTATTTGAAGTTCAAACAAGAAAATAAATAAACAGATAAATATGGGTTGTATTTACAATGGTGTTTGTGCCCCTCTGGTTGTCCTTTTCTTGTGGCAACAGGTCACACATCCAGCTGCTGTGTTGGCACACTGCTATTTCAACCAATAGATGTGAGTGTTTATTAAATTGCATTTGCTTTCAAATTTTTATGGGTCTGTGTAATCTGAGGGAAATATGTGTCTCTAATATGGTCATGCATTTGTCAGGAGGTTAGGAAGTGCAGCTCAGTTTCCACCTCATTTTGTGGGCAGTGGGCACATAGCCTGTCTTCTCTTGACAGCCAGATCTCCCTACGGAGGCCACTCTCAATAGCAAGGCTATGCTCACTGAGTCTGTACATAGTCAAGGCTTTTCTTAATTTTGGGTCAGTCACAGTGGTCAGGTATTCTGCCACTGTGTACTCTCTGTTCAGGGCCAAATAGCATTCCAGTTTACTTTGACCTTTGGTTGGTGTCAAGCTATTTTCTTTTTTTTTCTCATAATTTGTTTGGGTCTAATTGTGTTGCTGTCCTGGGGCTCTGTGGGGTCTGTTTGTGTTTGTGAACAGAGCCCCAGAACTAACTGGATGAGGGGGCTCTTTTCTAGGTGAATCTCTATGTAGGTAGCCTTCCCTATAGCTCAGTTGGTAGAGCATGGTGTTTGCAACGCCAGGGTTGTGGGTTCGATTCCCACGGGGGGCCAGCACAGAAAAGAAATGTATGAAATTGTATGAAATGTATGCATTCACTACTGTAAGTCGCTCTGGATAAGAGCGTCTGCTAAATGACTAAAATGTAAAATGTAGGTGATGTCTTTGATATGGAAGGTTTGAGATTCACTTCCTTTTAGGTGGCTGTAGAATTTAACGTCTCTTTTCTGGATTTTGATCATTAGCGGACAACGTCCTATTCTCCTCTGCATGCATTAGTTGGTGTTTTGCGTTGTACAGTCGTGGCCAAAAGTTTTGAGAATGACACAAATGTTAATTTTCACAAAGTCTGCTGCCTCAGTTTGTATGATGGCAATTTGCATATACTCCAGAATGTAATGAAGAGTGATCACATGAATTTCATTTAATTGCAAAGTCCCTCTGCAAATGAATTGAATCCCCAAAAAACATTTCCACTGCATTTCAACTCTGCCACAAAAGAACCAGCTGACATCATGTCAGTGATTCTCTCATTAACACAGGTGTGAGTGTTGACGAGGACAAGGCTGGAGATCACTCTGTCATGCTGATTGAGTTCGAATAACAGACTGGAAGTTTCAAAAGGAGGGTGGTGCTTGGAATCATTGTTCTTCCTCTGTCAATCATGGTTACCTGCAAGGAAACACATGCCGTCATCATTGCTTTGCACAAAAGGGCTTCACAGGCAAGGATA